>NW_024743709.1:5071371-5228871 GCF_018991925.1 Homarus americanus
GTGTTATTCGTCACCTGTCACCTGTTCCCATCATGTTTATTATTTCCCTTAAACCAGACTCAAAGTTTTCTTCCTCTTATCTCTGTTTGTCTTTATCTATCTCTCTCTTCATCCAATTCTTCGTCGTCTCTCATCGTTTCGTTCTATTTTCTTGTGTGGTAATTAAATATCATGCTTTCGTTAGGGTGGTTCGTTGTCAAGATAAGTATTGTGGCTTCTGTTCAGCGGACGACGATAATAGTGAACATTATATTTTTCGTATTCTGTGTGTATTAAGACCATTTGGATGATGGTATTTATTCTATGTTTTAACCCATTGAAGAATAAATTGCTGCCTTTGCTATATTTAACATGGTGTAAGATAATTGAGATTTTGTAAACTCGCTTCTATGATAAAATAAAGCTTGTCTATACTTCGAAGAACAACATTGTAAAAGGAAAATTAAAAAAAAAAATATGTTAACTATACGTACAAGTGGATAGAAAAGTTGTTGTTGTGTCCTAAACTCACACTATTAAAAGGAATAAAAGCGAAACAATCTCTGTTGTGTCACAAATTCACACCACCGGTAAAGTTTGCAAAAATTTGTACCTCGTGCCTTGGGGGGCGGCCTAAGCCAATCATCTCGCTCCGAGGGTCACAAAGAACGAAAATAAAAGAACACAACGAGTTCAGTTTATTGTTTTTTATTTTTGTTTATTTTTGCGCAGAGTGTTGTGTTGCAAAATTTCATCATCGATCATCCCCAAAGGGCAGAGAAACCATTTAAAACAAATTTATTCATAGTTTTTATTCAAAAGAATAAAATATATATGTACGTACAACCAACAGTTCAGCTCAAAACTTTTCTCTGATCCTTTTTGGTCAGAGATTACAGCTATATACATATATACCTGAAGTGATTTTGAAATGAAAGTTTAATAAAAATGGCGAAATTATAATACCCATAGACAATATGAAAGTCTTATTGATAACTAGACCTACATTATTATTAAGGAGTTATATACACAAAAAAATAGGTATCAAACATAGTGGAAATTTTACATAGCAACTCAAAACATTTCGACACTTAAACAAACTAGAGAACATATGAGAAATGCGTTGCTAGTAATGTATAAACAAAATGACATGTAATAAACTCATCCAAGAATTACATAATAACTACAAGTTTTCTGTTAGTAAATAACAATAACAGAAAGGAAATTATATAGCAAGAGAATACGACTTGAAAATATATTGTCACCAAAATTACATTGCAAATAAAATTGTTTTGGTTATGATGTCACTAAAATTACAGAGCATGTGAATATACTTTGATGTAGAGTGCTTCAAATTCCCTGGAAGTAAAGTCAAAGATAATTTTATGATTCTGCTGAAAAACAAAATAAAGTGGATAAATTTTCGATGATTGTGTGTCAGTGAGACTCTTCCCCCATCTCCCCTCTTCCCCTCACGTCACCTGGGTCACATGAGTCACCTGAGTCTCGATATTGATTCTGGGTTGAGATAATCGAGTGGTTGTGTACACAGGGGGAGAGAGAGAGAGAGGAATTCCACGTCGTACACCCCATCTGCCGGAGCAACATGAGGAGGCCCCCCGTCACCCACTCCTTCAGCAGATGGCCTCTTCCTCGTCGGGCTCCAACAAATTTCTTCGTCAATCATACTTTTCCCACTTTACCAAGACGAGGTCTACGGGGAGGTAGTCCTTCGCTGTCACTACCCAATTTCCAGAGGGGAATTGGTGGGAAATGGTCATTTTCCGTCACCTTTTCTTGATGTGTGATTGGTGGAAAAGGGGTATTTGTTATCCATTTTCTCCAAGGGGGAATAATAGAAAGGGGTATTTTGTTGTTCCTTTTCTTTTATTTTCTCGAAAGGGGATTGGTGGAGTGGGGACTTATGGAGATGATGTAACCAGTGGACTTCCCCCCCTCTTGATTTTACAAAGGACTCCTGTGCACACTTCTGTTCCCAAACTGGACAAGGTTGACAGGTCTCCTGCTCTATGTGTGTGTGTGTGTGTGTGTGTGTGTGTCCTAATACTTTCTTTACGTCTAGATGGAAACTGTACTTTCTGTAAGGGGATTCTAATGGTACTGTGCTGATTCCTCTGTACGTCCTATTGACAATGATTCCTCTGTGTATATCCCATTGGTAGTTACACTCTACTTCAGTCTCAATAAAATAGATAATCAACAACAATAGGTAAATAAACATGTCATTAAGAAACAAAACAACTCACCTTCTCTCCCCAAACATCAAATCAACAACAACCTAAAACAACATTACAGCTATTTTAGATTCCAAGATATAGATAAGTAAGAACAGATCATGGCAGACAACATTATACCTAACGTGAATCCTCTGCAGCCTAATCTGACGGATCAACTCCCAATGTTTACCCAGAAAATTGAATGATCTTGTGTCAGGCAGAGTCGTACTGAAGAAGAGCTATTTGGGTTCTGGAAATTTGATCACATTAAGGAATTATTGCTTGCCACCACAGAGAGATGGGCCGATTAGTGTGTGCGTGTGCCTGTGTGTGTGTGTGTGTGTGTGTGTGTGTGTGTGTGTGTGTGTGTTTGTACTTACATACCCCAATTCCACCTGTCCAGTTTCACACCTGACTGACCTAAACTTTCTTGTCCACTCAGCTTTGACCAGCCAGTGAATCTTCTTACCTGTGTCATCGTCCCCTCTCCACCACTCTTACCTCACCTCACCTCACTCATTCCTTAATCCAGTTATTATAGTGTTACAGTTTAGGGCCTGAACCTGTCAGTGGTGGGACTTTTATAGTGGTCCTGGTGTTTGAGATGATGTGAACAATCTTAAGCAGTTTTTGGTTAAGAATATTTACCTGGTGGTAATGAAGGGTAAAGGAGGTGAGGTTTATCAGGGAAATAGCTTCATAAAGAGATCAAGGAAGGTTATGGAGAGGCTAAGGAAGATAGCCACTCTCTTTCCCTCGTTCATTTTCCACCTTCCCCCCACACCCAATTCTCTCTTTCCCCTTCTAGCCCTGTCTTCATGGATCACTCTCCTCTCTCACTCGCTCTCTCCCCTCTCCCATGGGTCATGGTCGGAACCCTCCCTTGGAATCGATAGATTAAGCTTCATCTTGATAACAACAGTGGAGAACGAGCCCGCCACCAGCCCTCGCTCGCTCGCTCACCATCACTTGTTTTCCAAAGCTGTCACAGAATTTCGCATGTAACATTGTGCAATAAGAGAATAGCCGCCTCTGTCGAAGGTTTGTTTTGATGTGTTAGGTGTCTGGAATATCTTCAACGTAACACACCATGAAAACGACAACCACAAAGAAAATGTCACTTGGGAATGACAGAAACACTTCTAGAGCACTTGAAGCAGTGTCGCAAGTCTGGAAACGGAGTGACGCCTCTTTCAAGTGTCGCTTGCAGTTGCGGAATGCCAGTCAGCTCACCACCAAGGCGTTCCCCCAGAGGCTGAAAAGCGAGTGCTGTACAAGTGGGTAGTGTTGTTGTCGCCTGTTTGTGTGTGACGTTGCTGCCTCACTGTCAAGAATAGCTGCTACATTCACTCTTTGTGTTGTAGGTGTGGGTGATGTTGGTTCTCTGGTGTTTGGCGTTGTATCAGTCAGGTATTGTTGCAACTCTTCCTGTATTTTATTTTCTACATCCGATCCTTTCCCCTCTCGGCAGACTCATCCCCTAATCTTCTACATGATCACTCTCATTATTAAGTCAGATTAAAAAAATGTATTATTCATTATCATCGGGACACGTACAGGTTTAACTATAAAGTACAGGTACAATATTTTTCTATCATAAAGAGTATGATGAAGATGATATCATGGTATATTTAGCAGAGAAATTTATTTATAGCTAACATTATATCCTGTAATTTCCACACGCCATTCAAATCAGTCACACACACACACACACACGTTACAGTAAGATTGTGAAACCAGTAATTTCGCGAACTCCCTGGAAATTTAAGTAATATGTAATTATTATTTCACTCGGGGAGTTCGCGAAATTATTAAACTATTTAGGACTTTTACGAATTCACTGAAATATTATCATTATTTTTACACCATTTTACTGAATGGCTTTAAACAATTTGTTAAGTCTACCATATAATCTCTGTCGTGCTTCCTAATACACGTATACATGAAACACCAAGTTGTTGATATTAGTGTGACTTGTGGTCTCCTCCTAGTGAGTTTACTTACGTTGTTTTGGTGGTGATCTGTGTTGGTAGTCCTGCCTGGTGGACGTCTTCGAAAGCAATGACGGTTTAATATAGTTATGTTTTGTCTCAATATGTGTTTTGTTTTATTCGGTAGATGAACTGAGTTAAACAAAAATAAGAACCAAATTCTCAAGGTTGGTTCACAGTTGACTGACAGTTTGAGACACCGATGAGGACAGAGTTCGGATGTGTTGTTTCAGAGGTTCATGACCAGCGGTGATGTGTGTTCCTAACAATAAATTCATTTATATGTGATAATAGTCTTTATAATTGTAAGAGTAAAAGTTTCTTAAGTTCATATAATAATTTCAGTTGAAAAATATAAAGTAATTACTTGGGTTCTAGATCACAGAATCCGGTGTTTCGTAAATTCAAAGAGAGAGATACATTCGAACTCTTCTCACAATAATGAGACAGGTTCGTTCAGTCCCGTGAAGCTCCGACATCTGCTTTGAGATGTTTTATGAATCAGTGTCAGGAGCCGCGTCAGTCAGTTAAGTCGCCGCTGTTGTCGTGTTAAGAAATGTCACCGTGATTGTAAAGTGTCATTGTTGGTGAGGAATATAATGTATAGAGGTAAGTGGCGGTCAACACGAGGAGTATTTGTTGAGGTTAATGACTGTGTTAAATATGTGGCTGTGCTGTAGGCTACACGGTGAGGATGTACAGCAAGCTACTCGGTGAGGATGTACAGTAGGGTACAAGGTGAGGATGTACAGCAAGCTACACGGTGAGGATGTACAGTAGGCTACACGGTGAGGATGTACAGTAGGCTACACGGTGAGGATGTACAGTAGGCTACACGGTGAGGATGTAAGTAGGCTACACGGTGAGGATGTACAGTAAGCTACACGGTGAGGATGTACAGTAGGCTACACGGTGAGGATGTACAGTCGGCTACACGGTGAGGATGTACAGTAAGCTACACGGTGAGGATGTACAGTGGGCTACACGGTGAGGATGTACAGTAGGCTACACGGTGAGGATGTACAGTAGGGTACAAGGTGAGGATGTACAGTAGGCTACACGGTGAGGATGTACAGTAGGCTACAAGGTGAGGATGTACAGTAGGCTACACGGTGAGGCTGTAGTTGTTGTGTCCCGGCTGACTCAAACCATAACACAACCAGCTGCTAAAACTATATAACACTACCTTATTCCCCTTCACTTAAACTCTTACCAATCACTCCGCGAAAAAAACGGAAATAACAAAACGCAAAGACTAGTTGGCGGAGTACATAGACATATTGTTACAGTTAAATGGGAAATAAGCAAATTTGCTGCCAGTGTGTTTAAAAAGTGGCGTCTCGGTCCACCAGCTGGCTGTGATAACATAAGGAAGGACTGTAGATGTTTCAGTTGGTAGAATTATTTTAAATGCAATTCTTATTAAGGAATGATATATCAAGTGAGTGTCTGAATCATTTAACTATTGGGAAACTTTAATTCCTCACTCCCTTCTTATGCTTACATTGTCAGCTGGCGGGATGAGAGAAAAAAATGCTGTAAACTGCAATTTTAAAAGAATTGCGCATCACATATAAGTATTTGACACATGAATAGTTTGGAAGGCCACCTTGCATATTTTTAGCATCAAACTAAGGAAACCAAACCAAACCAAATAGCTTTACTATAAATTTTAATTAGGTGGGCCAGGTCAGGTTTGGTTGGTGCGTTTGTCGTCACTAATGGTTTAAACACATATGACCACGAACATAACTTTCTTTCCATAAAAATAATAAATTAGCGAACTGAAGAAAATGTCCAAGACTGCTTACAATCGGGTTGGGCGTTATGAAACTAGATCATTTCAAGGAACAAAAAGTTTTTAAACCAGATCTAATCTAACTTAACTTAACCTAACTTAATCTAACTCATCATAACTTATGCTAACCTAACTAACCAACAGAGAATGAACCTAACTTAACCATACTGACCCAACATTACAGCCTTGAATTATTTTGAAGTAAGTGTTAGATTTGTTACGTTCTTGAGTAAAGTTGTAGTTGGCTCCAGCTTATTAGTAGGAATTTTCGTGAGAAACTTTGCAAGAAAACAGTTATACTTCTCATGATTTTTTAACATAAACCAACTATTTCCGACTAGTTATTTATTGAAGACAACTTCTCCCTAACGCCAAGAACACGCAAATTAATTGTAGGAATTGCAGTATTTTTTATTTATTTTTTTTTTTTCACTATAAATGGTGGACTTAGAAACATAAGATGAACCAAACGATCCTTGCCTAGTCTAGTCTAGGCTTCATAAAACTATATTAATTATTGCTGTTGCTGTTCTTGTTTATAGGATTTTGGTTTAAATTAAATAAAGTTGTGTATCATTAGAGAATCGAAAGTATAACTGCGGTCTCATTCATGAATTTTGTTTCAGGTAGGATGGTCCCAGGCCCAAGACTTGATAGGTGATGCCAAGGCTTCCTCTACCACCAGGGCAAGGTGAGCACTAATTCTGCTTCTCTTATTATGACACCAGGGGCAAGTATCTTTTTTAATTTTGGGAGTTAACTAAAACATTGTTAGGATCATGGCTGTTTCTGTTAGTTGAAGAGTACAATTGTTGGTAAAGGTCAAAGAGAAGGACACCACCCTTTTTTATGATGGGGCAGAATCTTTTTGGACACATTTGTTGTAATGTAAAGATACTTATCTATTAGAAGAGACAGAAAAGATTGTAGGAATGTAAAATGTATACAGTATACAGTTTTCCTTCAGAACTTTATGATCTTTTCATCAAAACTCCATCACAAAGACTGAAGGTCTTAACCGCTGATGATGACAAACAACAAAAACTAACTAAACCAAACTTAATGATTTTAAATATTATCTAGTGATTACATTTCTTTATAGGAGTATAGCGGGATGGAAGGTTAATCTGATTATTTTTTTAGGTAGGTGAAAGTTAACAGCTCCCCGAGGGACCATAATACGTCATAACACATCACACTTCAGGTATGTCCAAGTCAGTTTTATATATCAGTTATCGTTGTTTTCTACTTGCTCGGGAATCATGCGTCTCCACAAACTAAGTAACCATTACCTCCCATGTTGAAGGTCGGGATCACATTTGCTATATAAAGTCACTTGGGAAATTTTCTTAATCCAGTGATGTTTTAGACAGTGACTTGCGTATGTCATCAACTCAATCAACTTCTGGCTTCTGGAATTTTGATTTCCTTTATGCCATTATTACATTATCATCTAGGTAATTTTCCATCCAGCATTCTGCATCATCTTTGGACTGACAAATTATCCAGTGTTTCTGGATTGAATTTGGATCCAGTCAGATCTTGGTTATCCTTCCTGGTACGAGGAGGACGTCTCTTTGTCATCTTGTTCTTCCCTTAAGACATCCCTCCAGTTTGTTATGGTTTTCTACCCTGCGCTGGTAGTTATTAAAAGGGAACACAATATTCCTACTTGAATGTCGTGTTTTGATTTTTAAATAAAACATATCGTGGTAAAGTATGGTGCTCCCTGGCAGGCACGAATTGTTCACCAACGTTGTTTTCCAAGGCTCTTCAGTTTTCAGGCCCACAACCAAAGAAAAACTTAAACTGAGATTTTTTTTACCGGAATTTGGAAGCACATGGCTGCATCCTCTTGAAATGTTGACTTCGTTTTACACCTTTGAGCAGAGATCAATAAAACTTGCTGGTGGGAAAATTATAGTTATCACTCCTGGGCAAAGCGAAGATGGTTGAGTACAGTGCCTCCCAAACTGCTCCCATGTGTACCTAAGACAGCGTTAGTTCAAACTGTGCCGTATACCTAAAGGATTAATTTTCATTGACTGCGGCATCGAGATGACAAGTTTAATGTGTTTCGGCTCGGTCAGTGTCTACATATTTTCTGTGATGATTTATAGGAGAAAAAGAATCTATAAACTGATATCTGCGACAATATTATACAAACGTTATTAGAAAGGTTATATAATAATGTTTACGTCTCCGTGACCAATGTTTACTGTTAAACATGATTAAGTTTAATGACAGGGCGCCGTGTCTTAATGAATACTTACGTGACCAACGAGAAGTAAAATTTGTGAATGTGGTTTTAAAACACTGATCAATAATCTAAAATAACTTAATATTTCTGAACAACCATTTGCATATGATGGTGTCAGGGAGCCAAGATGAAGAGACCAGCCATTATCAGCCAAGGAAATGTGGATTAAGATCTCGTATGATGATGCTGAGACACACTATATACCGCCCAAGTTGGCTGTTTGGTGGTGTCTTGACCCCTTCTCTTTCGTTAGTCTTATGGAGCTTGATATTGAAATAAATATTTTTCTTCACAGTGGGAGCTCAGAAGTCGAGAAGTTTGTAAGAATATGGAGTTTATCTAAAATGAACACTGTCTCCTACACACGCTAAGAGACAAGCATTTCCCTAGAACTCTCAGCTAGAACCAGAGTCGATTATGGTATCGTAAGTAGATCGGCAATGATGACGATATTATCTACTCGGGGTGTGTGGCTGGGGTACTGGTGTCCTGGTATAACACACACACACACACACATACATATATACATACACATACACATATCATGAATAAGAGTGATACCTGAAAATACACATTATCCCTGTTCTATCAAATTTATTCATAGACAGATTTTAAAATGCAAATCCGGATTTAAAGTTTTACTGGAAAGCTTTCGCCTTTCATATTGAACAAAATCGTGTTAGTACATCACGAAAAGGAGTGAAGTGGGACATTGTTTTCATTTGTTTGTGGGAATAATTATAATATGTTTTCGTCTCTTATAATGTTCGATAATAAATAATATATAAACAAATGAAAACAACGTAGCAGTTTGCTCTACTTTATTCAGTAGGAGAGTCGAGTTTTTTCAATAAAATATAAATCCTACACTTTACATTATAAAATATATCTATGAATAAATTTGATAGAATGTAGATAATGTATATTTTTCAGTTATCTCGCATTTCCCTGATATCATTACACTCGCCGGGGCTTTATCACTCATTGAACTATTATTGATAAATCGGCCACACTGTGTCACCTGAAGGGCCGTGAGTATCCTCCTGTATCAAAGAATTTTTTATAACATGTGACTCTGGTCAAGCTGATACTTTTGTTATTGTCTCTGGTGATGGAAATAAAAGTGTCATTAAATATCAGAAATCTGGTTTTTTTCATTTATATTAAACTCACTTGTTGTATTTGTGAGATGTGTACACCCGAGTAATGATGATATTGATGAGAGCTGCGATAATATTGACAAGAACACCGCTAGGGAATATCTAAACAATTGGAAAAAGGAATATATGGATACGCAGCAATATACTTTTTTTTATTTATAATCGCACCCATTACTAGACCACCAACACTATTCACCTGTGTGTGTGTGTGTAAGACCCTTGACACAGACGTTCTTTCCTTGCGACGCGTGATATTTCCTTCAAGTGCCTCCCCCCCTCCCCCCGAAGCTCCCTCTGTCGCACCCCGGCGTGGCATCATCTTTTTGATCGCGTATTTTTCATAAATATTAAATGCAAGGGATTTCACCCTGACTCGGGAAGACGACTCCAAAGGAAGAAAGGAATAAGCTGGGTTTTTTTTCCCCCACGACACCTCCAAGCTGAGTGACTTAGATATTGACTTCTGGGGGTTTATTATTGTATAGAACGATCGTATTTATTTTGTCAATGTGAGAGTCGGTGAGGGAGGCGGTGGCTGTTCATTTTCCGCCGTTGTGAGTGCGATGAAAACAATCTATTGACAACCAGGGAGGCATGGTGTCGAAACCCCTGGGAGAGAGTGAGAGAGAGAGAGAGAGAGAGAGAGAGAGAGAGAGAGAGAGAGAGAAAGAGACGATCCCCGGGGAGAACGATGGGTGGAGAGAGGGGGTCAGGAGGTGGGGGGGGTGTCGTAAGAGAGGGAGGAGAAAATGGGTGTGAGGGAGAAAGGGAATACGGGAGGGAGGAAGATAGGGTGTAACTGAGATTCCAGGAAATTCGAGAAGGGTGACAGTCGTTCTGGTGGAAGGGAGAGGATCCGAATGGCCATGAAGGGTAGCCAGGGCGAGGAAGTAGAGAGTAGACGATGGGTAACAGACAGTGGCCAACCCAGTATGGCCACGGGAGGATACCACAGTGGGAGGTTAGTTGGGAAGGAGACAAACGTGGCCATAGAAGCAAGACCACCTTGAGTGAAGGTGGCCAAGAAGAAAAAGAAGAAGACAGAGGATGGCTAGAGGTGATTGGCTAAGCTAATATGGCCAAGAGTCTTAATGGGAGAGAATCAAACGAGGTCAACTTGGATAGGGTCAGAGGTCATTGCAAGAAACCACGATTGCTGTGTAAAGTTGAGGTTACTGTTACTGTAACATTACCGATGTTCGTAATAGTTTGCCATCACATTTTCTTCCTTTTGATGCCTTTTATATAGAATAGGAAACCATACCGATTTTATGATTCAACACACACACACACACACACACACACACACACACACACACACACACACACACATATGAACCAATCTGATACAGTCATACATATAATATCTAGAGATGACTTTTATTTCTAGCAACTATGGGGATCTTTAAACGAACCACATGATTGACACCAAGTTCGATCAGACATAATAATTGTGAACGTTATCTGACTCATGCTTACACTTCCCCTACGATCCACTTCCCTACTATCCACTTCCCCTACTATCCACTTCCCCTACTATCCACTTCCCCTACGATCCACTTCCTCGTCATCCACTGCAGCCCGCCTCTTGTTTCCCTAGCTGAGGGACACATCCTCTTGAAACTCTCTGTACACCAACATGAGGCCGTCTGTGTGTCAGTTGCTAGGGCCATAATAATGAAGATGTTGTCACTGGCATTCCATCTACAGTGTGAGATCTTGTTAGTGAAGGTTGTTAGAGCAGTTCCTTTGAGATGCTGGATGAATGCCCCCTCAGTCGTGGACAACAACTTGACCAAGGTTAAATGTTGACATGTCGGTATTCTTGGTATAGACAACAATCAGAAGTTGTCATACTTGATTGTAAGTTCATCTGTGAGTGTAATTGAACGATCATCATCTACGAAATATACAAGGGGATTAATTGTAGAGGTCGCCAGCCATAATGTGCCTTCTCACTGGAAAAAATAAACAGTTCGTCGTATTTCCCTCACCTACACAGTGAATGATCGACAGTTTATAGCACTGATATGATCCCGCCGGTGTAACGATGTTAAGAAGAAACAAACAGTTGTCTGGGGCAGTTTGTTCTGAACGATCCATCCACTTAATACTATTATTTTCTCCTAAGATAGTTTTCCAAGTCTCTCTCTTGGCTTTATACCTGGATACTGTAGCGATCACAGCAGAAATATATGAATTATATCTCTCGGGAGACATGGGTGAGATATCTCTGACGGCCTTCACCAGACTAGCTTTGTCATTAAACATTCGTGGAAGTACATCGTTGTCTTCCTGACGGCCAGTGTAATGTATTACTACTGGCTGTAACCCGGGTCGTCCGAGGAGGAGTTAAACTTATTATAACTTACTGAAACAGATACATGATACTTATGAATTTATTATTAGACAGTTTTTATATCGAAATAATAGAGATATTTATCACACATCAACTAAGGCTCAATTAAACTTCGATCATTATCTGTTCATGTTCGTCATCAGCGCAGGTCTATTTCAGCTTACCGGTAGTTGACTGTGGAGGTGGCGCACGTGAATATTGTGGCCAAAAAATGTGAGTTAAGCTCTATGAGTATACCACGAGAGAGGAACCAGATGAGAAATAACTAACGCAGTGTGTCAAATTCTAAAAGACTCGTAAGTTCTTTGTCTTTTGTCTTAAACTGTGGACGAGACAACGCTCCTAATTGGCAGAATTGAATTAGTCCCGTGTTAACTGTCTTATCTTAACACTGTAGTCTGAGTGAGCCGTTAGATACGTTCTCAAAAATTCCAGTCACGGAGTGGAAATTTTACAGACGATTCCTTGAGAACTCGGCGCCTCCAGTCCCAGCGACTTGGCGGTGGTAGAGCTCAGGGTCACCAGCTGCCGGTGATGAGGTCCTCAGGTTGGGCTCAATTTGCTGAGAATTGTTATCAAAATCTTACCTCGTGAAAGAGATTTTCCCCCGGGAGGGATTTTTTCGTTATCTTGTTTTATTCTTTTTTTCACTTCAGGTTAGTACGAGTTTCTGTTCTCAAGTGAAGTTATTTTCTTTTTGGTGTGTTTATAATATTTACTTCATACTTGGATTACATTTTCTTCACTGTCTTTACTTTATTTGTAGGTGATTAACTCCTTCACTACTGGGATGACACTTTTAAAATTTCATTTGGTTAACGCCAGACAATTTTATTAATCTCAGAGGGGGCCCCGTACACAAAGGTTTAGTACAGTACACAATCTCCACTATTGAAGCTGTGAAAAGTCGAAAAATATTAACTTGGAAAAAGAGTAAAATCACAGCGAAAAATATTACGATCTTTACTTTTGTGTAGCATTATATATTATGAAGTTTTGCTGTATGAAGAAACCTTAAAATGCTCTTGAGTATTTATTACCGTGACTAGAAAACCTGGATTCATATTTAGGTTTTAAGAACAGGTTTTTTTTTATTAATTAAGCTCCTAATTAGGCTCTCAGAAAAAAAATATCACTTCCCTAAAAATAAATGAAAAAGTTGATTGCTAATTAAAAATTTATCTTATAAAAAATTATCATGAATTTTTATGATATAGAAATTGAGGGAGGGAATGATCAGCACCGGGCCGTGTGCACCTTGATGCCACTCACTGTAAAATTATCAACTTTTTCCAGGCCAGAGTTCACAGTTAAAATCGTATGATCCTATATTGCAATAAACCTCTGGGAAAGAGATGCATCACTTATATAATGAAGTTAGTCTACCAGTTTATTTTAATCATCAGTTTTGTTTTTATTTAAGGAATGTACAAAGTTTAAAAATATTCTTATTTTTACTTAATACTTGATAGTAAAAAATGTCTTAATGGCAGTTTATTACAAGAGTTGAATGTGATTTAGACTGTATATAGAAGTCTATGAAATGTGACTATCTCCTCTAAGACAACGGTTCAAGTGTACAGTGTGTGTAAGTACGGGTACACACATTTCAATACATAACAGCACATAAACATTTTCCCTAATAAGGTCATAGTGTGCATTGAGGTTGTAGAGGTACATCTATATTTTTTATTCATATCCAATATTTTCACCAGAGAAACATGGGAAATCTTCGGGAGCAGCCATGAACTTACTCCCAAAAAATCTGTGCCTAAAAGAACCTGGAAAAATTTTTTTCACAAGGCGAAAGCGTTCGGGGAATTCTCGACGACCTACATATGAAGCTAGTTTATTCTTTATTTTTCTGGTGACCAAGAGTTAAACCACACCATCTGTGTTTCTGTCTTTACTTATGGGCCTGACTATATGTTATGGGCCTCTCTCTCTCTCTCTCTCTCACCTAAGGCTGTTTAAGTGGCCCTGGAGCCTCGGTCATTTATCCTTCCCTCCCGCAGCCTGACAAACCTGGCCACGAGGTCACCATCCTCCTCATTACTTTTGCCGAGCTAAAAGTCTTACATAACTGTAGCCAGACGACCCCCATTACGGTCTTTCTTACCGGTTCAACTTCTTTCTCTTGCCACTTCTCTATGGCCATCCTCCTGGCCTCCTTCATATGGCAATCCCTTCCTGGCTACCTCTATATGGCCATCCTTCCCTGACCACCTCATGTTGGCCACTCCTTTGTAGTCATCCTTGTCTTGCCACTCCTTCCCGATGAGCGGTGTCCACCCTCTCCCAACCCTCGCCCCATCCTCCTCCTCCTCCTCTCCTGACGACATTTCCTCACTCTCCTTCCTCTCTCACTTTCCAACGCCAACTCTCCCCTCCTATTCCCTCTCCTTAGGGATAGCTCTCCTCTCTCCTTTACTCTCCTCTCCCTTAGGCGTCCCTCCCTCCCTTAGAGTCAATAGATTAAGTTCCTTTTCGCCAGCGGTGTCCACTAACTCACTTCACTGTGTCGCTTTTATATAACACCGTTTTACTACTGCTACCACCACACGCACGACACATTGTATATGAAACCTGACGTGATACTATACAGAGACTGGTGTTAGAATACTGAGTTAATACTTCACAGGAGAGGATTTTAATCGCCCTGTTGTCATTCTGAATACCTGAGATTTAGTGTGAAAACAGGTTAAAAGGATGTGCCTCAGTTGGGAGCACTTGAAGCAGTAGCATCAATGAAAAAAAAAAAGGAATCTCACTTGGACGAGATTTGTAACTGCAATTGTGTTTCACTATCTCGTTTTTTTTATCTCCGACTTTGACATTTACATGATACAACGCCGAAAATATTCGTGTCTTCTATAAAAGAAAGTCGGTAAAAATATCTTACTCGGGTGTAAACAGAGGCAGGCCCGGAGCACTTAAAACTGTATCATCTGTCTGGTCGTAGAGTTAAAATTCTTGAGTCAAGGGGTCGACTCTGACGCTCTCGGGCGACGCAGATGTGGAGTGCTGCTCCCCGAGGCGGCTCCTGGCGCTTCACGGAAAGGTGCTGCACAGCTGAGGTCTGTATCTGTATAGCTGAGGTTTAGTTTTGTTTACCTGAGCCTTTCCTATAACTGAAGTTTGTTTTAGTGAAGCTGAAATTTTTTTTATAGCTGTGGTATGTTTCTGTATATGAAGTGGTTTGTCTTTCCGTAGCTACAGTATAGTCGCTTCTTACCCAACTGAGGCGACCTTCTTCGCATTTGTGCGTTAGTGTTTTTGTTGTGCATAAGGTTTAAAATGCTTTTATACGGAAAGACATCACTTTGCTCAGGTGAAGCTTGCATTTACAGAGGTGAGGCTTACTGTTGCATACAGTGGGAGACACAGGTGAAGAGACTTGCTTGTGGATAGGTGAGATTAGCTGTTGCATAGGTGAAGCGTCCTTTCTGTAGATGATGTTTGCTTTAACTTAGTTGGGGCTTAATTGTATGCAGGTGATACTTGTTACTTTCTCGTGTAAATATGAAACTTGTTTCATTATTTACCTGGAAAGTGTCATGCTATGTTAAGCTTACCTTTGAGTTCTTTGTCGTACAGAAAATGACCTTTTGTACAGATGAATGCTGCTTGTGTACATGATGATGATGTTGTACGTCAGTGAGTAATATTGGTGTTGAATTGAAAAGTATTGCTTTCACTAAACAAAATGGATTTGCCTTGCACAAGTGAGTTTTGCATAAGTCAACATGAGTATTGTTATAATTGATAGGTAAATGCTGATAAATTCACAGTTAAATGTAGCTGATGCTGTACAGGTGAGCTTTACTGCTGTTGTACAGGTAAACATTACTGCTGCTGCTGTACAGGTGAACATTACTGCTGCTGCTGTACAGGTGAACATTATTACTGCTGCTGTACAGGTGAACATTACTGCTGCTGCTGTACAGGTGAACATTACTGCTGCTGCTGTACAGGGTGAACATTACTGCTGCTGCTGTACAGGTGAACATTACTGCTGCTGCTGTACAGGTGAACATTACTGCTGCTGCTGTACAGGTGAACATTATTACTGCTGCTGTACAGGTGAACAGTACTACTGCTGCTGCACAGGTGAACAGTGCTGCTGCTGCACAGGTGAACATTACTACTGCTGCTGCACAGGTGAACAGTACTACTGCTGCTGCACAGGTGAACAGTACTTCTGCTACTGTTGCTGTACAGGTGAACAGTGCTGCTGCTGTACAGGTGAACATTACTGCTGCTGCTGTACAGGTGAACATTACTACTGCTGCTGCACAGGTGAACAGTACTGCTGCTGTACAGGTGAACATTACTACTGCTGCTGCACAGTTGAACAGTAATAATGCTGCTGTACAGGTGAACATTACTACTGCTGCTGTACAGGTGAACAGTGCTGCTGCTGTACAGGTGAACAGTGCTGCTGCTGTACAGGTGAACAGTGCTGCTGCAGCTGCTGCTGCTGTTGCTGTTGTAAGGGTTAACATTACTGCTGTTGCTGTACAGGTTAACATTGTTGCTGCTCTTGTACAGGTTAACATTACTGCCGCCGCTGTACATATGAACAATCACAAGCTGAACAAATTAATAATAATAATGTACAAGTAAACATTTCTCCAGCACATAGGAACACCAACTCTCTGGGGCAGGTGAGGATTGCATCTTAACCCACACAAGTATGTTCAACAAACTCCTATTTTTGAGCATGAAGACTCATATTTTACGCTTTTTTATGCGCTTTTTTACAACCACGTCTCCTGGGAGGGACGTTTTACTACCTGAGAGCCAAGACAGAGGAAACAGAGGAGGAGGTAGACGGAGGCTCCCACACACGCAAAAAGAAAACACACACGTGCCGGCCCAGGCCATCCATCTGAAGGTAAGGTTGGCATATTAGATACGAGTGTCGGGGAAGAATTGCTTAGCGAAACACTCTCCAGTTTATGTATGACGGTCGTGGGATAAAGGAGAAAGATCATTTATTTTTGCATGTATTAAATGTATGAAGTTCCTAGGATAAAGGGAAAGAATATTTAGTTGTGTGTGTATGAATGAAATGTATGAAGTTCCTAGGATAGAAGGAAAGAATATTTAGTGTGCGCGTATGAATGAAATGTACGAAATTGATAGAAAGAATATGATAAGAATATGATCGTAAAGTATATATAAGAATAACGACCTTGAAAATCCTAAGAAAAAATTGGGGTAAATAGCAATTCATGTTTTAATTTTCCCTGACTTTTCCTTTATATCCCCATACCATTAAAAATTCCCTGACTTCCCTTCAACTTTTCTCTAACAATATACAAATTTCCCCTGAATTTTTCTTAACAACATGAAATTTTTTCTTGGCTTTCCCCTGATTTTTTCCTGACTACCTAAAAATTTCCCTGGCTCACAATCTGTCTCTGAATCTCTGTATTCTCAGTCATCACATCATCTGATATCTTACATTTTTTAACCGTAAGTTCTTTCAATATTTCAGTAAGTTCGGGTATTTCTCAACCTTTTTCTTCCTCTCCTCATCATTGTGAAGGCGTTTGCATTTCATGGCTTCTTGATATTCAGAAAGAGACCCTGGCAAATACGACATCAATGAAGAGGTAATATCCCCCTTATTCAGAAGTCCACTAGAGGAATGGCTGCCGTCAAGGCTCTCGTGTTTGTATAACTTCATATTCCTCCTTCATGTGTCAACAAACTCAACTGGAATGAGGGAGAATCATTAACTTTCTACCTGGTTATTACCGTGTGAAGAGACAAGACAATGATGGATTTTGTCAACTTTAAATGAGACAGATTGTTCCTCACCGTGGTTAGGGGAAGACATACAGAGAAGTTGATCCAATCATTGAGTCTTGTGGAAATCAAAGCTTCTGAGGTGATGTGTCAGCCTGGGGGATGGGAGGGCATAGTTTAC
Source organism: Homarus americanus (assembly GCF_018991925.1). Classification (NCBI taxonomy): domain Eukaryota; kingdom Metazoa; phylum Arthropoda; class Malacostraca; order Decapoda; family Nephropidae; genus Homarus; species Homarus americanus. Next base: position 5,089,094 of record NW_024743709.1, read on the forward strand.
ACAGGTATATTACATACTACATTCTACACGATCACTACATATGACATCAATCTTGCTTGCCACTGTCATGCATCAGTTGTATACATTCTAACATTCTTTTTTGCTTTCTACTTTTACTTTTATCCTCTCTGTCAATTAAGTAAAAGGGCAAGAGAACGCCTGAGTAAGCCTGTATGTGAGTGAATTGCTTCCTTCACAATGTATGTCTTCATCAATTGGCTCGTTATCTCTTGTGGTTGTATGGAGGTAGTTCCGTTGATAACCCAAACTGGTGCTTCCTGAAGAATAGTTCCACCAGCCACCATCGACTGAGAGACTGACAGCTTGGTATTTAACAATGAATCCTGGACCAGAGTTCCGTTAGTGTGTTGTAAAGGTTGACGGGAGCTTGACAATTTGGCTATCAGGTGAACGTTTACATTCAAGGACATTTTTTTCCCTCCAAATTCTAATCTATTTTCCCTGAATTGTTTTCCCTAATTTTGGAGATTTTAGCCAAAAATTTCTGACTTTTCCTTAATTTTTGGTAGTTAAAGTAAATTCCCTGATTTTCCTAGATGATAGAATAGAGATTTTCTATAAATTAAAAAAAAAAACATAGATCACCGATTAATAAAAAAAACCCCGATAAAACTCAAATAAACACTGAAAAGTTTTGCTATTTTGTAACCATAGAATGAAGATGGTAGGGCACTAGATCAAACAACTCGATACACTGTCTAATTAGTACAAAAGGGATGAGGAGGAATAGCATTAAGAGTGTGAGAAGGGTGAGGGAAGTGAGGGGCACTGGATGTACACACTGATTACGTCACTCGACAAAGGGAGGAAAGCTTTGAAGATTTGTCCCAGATTTACCAGGAAGATCAGTCTATAAGGCAGAGTAAAGACGGTGTATGGAGTCTGATTCACCTTTTTGTTTAGGTAATTCACTTACAAACGACAAGTGTAAATATAGTTACAGCTTCAGGTACAGTTATAGGTATAGACAGTTACAGGTACAGTTGCAAGTATAGATATAGTTAGTTATTTATCCTTGTGGTACTGTGGAAAAGTTAGTACAGTTACGTGTAATTAATCCAAAACTCAAAACCATATTCAAGAATCTTTTTGGTCTTGTGAAATGGTTAAGAATTACGTAAACGCCAAAACTATGTAATGTTCAAGGTATTTACCAAAGTACTGTAATTTTGTAACGAGTCTACTGTATTTCAGTTGAATTACAGTAGAATAATGAACATATTATTTTTTTACTTTTATTATCTATGAAATTATAAAAAAAAGTCACAATTCTTTATTTGGGAAGTGGGATCAAGAGTTTGTTTGTCACTCTTAAGAGCTTAAAACCATAACACAAGACGAAACAATAATCATCCACTTATAAAATCATCCACTGACATAATCATCCTAAGTAAACACCTACAAATACTCGCTGGATTTCCTCTTACTCCCTAGTTCATCCTGGGTAACGAAGAGTTCTCATACACGACGTGATGCCTGGACACTTTCCTGCGTTAAGGTCCCCCTCCTGGGAAGAAAAAAATCATAATCCACCTAAGGACAACATCTCCTGTAGAAGAAAGAAATGAAATTATTCTTGGATTCAGGATTATGGTGGATGGGGAAAGTTTGTCTTCTAGGTGGATGGATTGATGGGTGGATAGGGAGGTTGTTTAATGGATAGTTGAATAAATGGATGGGAGGATGAGGTGAGGAAAGTTTTGGGTGTAAGGATTATGGAGGGAAGAGTGGATGAATGGATGGATGTGTAATATAGAAGGATAAATAGATGAGGACAAGGATTGGATGGATAGATGGAGGGATAAAAGGAGAGACGAATGCAGAGTTGAATAGACGGATAAAATTCATTCCTTCCCTCCTTCCTCTCTCCCTCTCCCTCTTTTCCCTTCCTTCCTCTCCCTCTTTTCCCCCTCCTTCCTTTATTAATCCATTTGTTTTTCTCCTCTCCGCTAATGTCATTTCTCTTCTCTCAACTTCTCTTCGTTCTCCCTCTCCATTGATTTATTAATGGTTCTCTCTTCCTCCTCCCTCATTCGGAATTGCCTCTCATCAATCTTTTCCTTTGTACTTCATCTTTCTTCTTTATTTCTTCATTATGTTCTCTGTCTCGTGATAATCATCTTGTGTTGTTTACGTTAGTCACACTCACTCACTCACTCACTCACTCACTCACTCACTCTACAATGTTATTTCCCATCCACAACTGCGACCCAAACCTGATTTACCCATGTTGGTTTACACAAGCCAGGAGAAATGAATATGTATATGTATGTATGTGTGTGTGTGTGTGTGTGTGTGTGTGTGTGTGTGTGTGTGTGTGTGTGTGTCAATAAGTCTGGCCTTGTTATATACGGCCAGTTGTTCTGTGTCACTCATAGTTCAAAGTCTCGTGTCACATGTCATTCATTCAGCCATTCCCGTCAAAACACAGTTACCTTTCTGTAGTCAAGGTTATATGTAAAAAAAAAACATTCTTCTGGATAGTATTTTTTTTTCACGTCGATACAATATTTTTATTTCTATATTTTCGTGTAAATTTTGTGTCATTTATAAACAAGTGGAAATTATCGTTATTAACCCATATTGTTAACCTAAATAGTCTTCATGGAGCTGATTCTGAACCCAAAATAAAAATATTAACAATTGTTACTATAAATTGTCAGCATTATTTACTTTGCAGCCAAAATAACATTAATACATAAATGTTAATGATTATTGTTAAATATATTGCACATTTTATGAGTCCTATCCTCCCCCCCCCCAAAAAAAAATTATGACACTGTTAACCATTAAATATGTAAATTTTCTGTTGTACATGATTTTTATAACAGTGGGAAAGTTTTTAGTACATAGTATTGTTTTTCGGGACATTATTACTGTTACTGCTATTGTCACTCTACCACTGAGAATACACTTACCTGTTCTCTCTGTTATGTGTCTTGAAAAGTGGCATAAGATATCATCCCACATGTGTGTGTTGGGATTTTAAATTTCATAACAAACCACTACGATAAAAAAAAATAAACAAGACCAAAATAACTCATAAAAAACTTTAAAAACCTAAAAAAAAAAATCGTAAATATAAACACTAATCACCAGTAAGTTATCCTCTACTTACCTTTATTTACCTTTATCCTTTAACAAACTCGTAACTATCCTTGGGTAATGTCAATATATATATGCTATACACGGTGATTGGATAATGTGACGTCATTTTCTACTTTGGTGCTGGGATGTGATTGGGTAGTCATGTTGGTGCTGGGATGTGATTGGGTAGTCATGTTGGTGCTGGGATGTGATTGGGTAGTCATGTTGGTGCTGGGATGTGATTGGGTAGTCATGTATAAGAGTTCGTTCTGTATGAAGGTAAATGAAGGTAAAACATTGGAATTTAATGTCAGATGATTGGAAAGTCTTTGGTAAGAGTCTCTCTCTATACCACGTGTGAGGATTGAATCAGATGTATTGTGTAATAGCTGAGATTGATGATGATGATGATGGTGATGATGATGATGATGATGATGATGATGATGGTGATGATTAGGTAGTTTCTTACATTCTGGCTAATATTATATTTTATTTGCTGCAATGTGTGTGTGTGTGTGTGTGTGTGTGTGTGTGTGTGTGTGTGTGTGTGTGTGTGTGTGTGTGTGTGTGTGTGTGTGTGTGTGTGTGTGTGTGTGTGACTTGACTGCTTGAATTGAACTTTTTACTTGTGTTTGTCTTGGAATGTTGTAAGGTGTTCAGAGCTGCTGTGTTGACTGAGTTTTACCGCCCGTATTTAACCATTCTCTCTCTCTCGTTTTCCTATTCCCTGGTACCTTCTCTCTCTTTTTCTTCCTTCCTGATTCTCCCTTCCACTCTCATTCTATTTCTATCTCTCAATTTTCCTCCTCTTGATTTTTCCTTTTATTCTTATTCCTGTTGACTCTCCATCATATTCCTCCTCCATCTTTCTGAATCTTCCTCTTACTCGTATCTCCTTCACTTTCCTGTTCCCTGACTTTGTTTCTCAATTTCCTCCTCCCGGACTTTCTCTCTCTCTATTTCTCTCTGTCTCAACAATCTCGTCTCCTCTCCTTGTCCTCCTCTCACTTACCTACCCTCTTCTCCACTCTCCCTCACTGTCAACACTTCTCTCTTTATCTCTCTCTTCTATCGTCCAACCTTTTTTCTGAACCATCATCACCCCCTCTCCTATCATCCTATCCTAGATTCCCTTTCACATTCCTTTACTCTCATCATCCCTCCTCTCATCATCCTCTCTCGTTATCCTACCTCCTCTCCGCCCCTTACCTCCCCCATCTCTCCCCCCTCCCTTCCCTCTCATCTTTATTCCTCTATACCAATGTCACTCACTCTCTTCACTCTTCTTCACTCTTTCCACGTGCTCTTTACTCTCCCCTACTATCCCACCTCTTCACTCTCCCTCCACTACTTCATTCTTCTTTCATTTTCTTATTTTTTTTCAATCTTTCAGTCTCTCCCATATTCTCTCAATTTCCCTTACTTTCTTTCACTCTCTCCCTTACTCTTCTCCTCTCCTTTTCTCACTATCCCACTTCTTCACTCTCCCATACTCTCCCGCATTCTCTCCCTCTTCCCCACACTCTCCCCCTCTCCCACACTCTCCCTCCCCACGCCTCCTCTCTCCCCACACCTCCCCCTCTCCCCACACTCTCCCCCTCCCCACACTCTCCCACACTCTCCCACTCTCCACACTCTTCCCCCTCTCCCACACTCTCCCTCTCCCACACTCTCCCCCTCTCCCACACTCTCCCTCTCTCCCACACTCTCCCCCTCTCCCACACTCTCCCCCTCTCCCACACTCTCCCACACTCTCCTGTTGGCTCTTCCTGCTACAGTCCCAAATTAGCCTGGCTGGAGCATTTACCAGGCGGCTCATCATTACCAGCAGCAGACGGATCAGCAAACAGAGCCACAATGGTCTCTGCCAACACTCATTTACCTTTCCCGAGGGCCTCCAGAGACCTACCAGACTCACGGTTCTCAAAGGCTCGTACGTTCACCGTTCTCAAAGGTTCGTACGTTCAGTATTTTCTCGTAACTCGGTGCCTGGAAAATATTCATGAAAGTGTAATACTGCAAATGGTTCACTTAACACATGTGGGTTCGGAGAGGTTCATCCAAAGTAGAGGGATTTCTTTAGGGGTTCGTAAGTTTCAGTATTTTTGACGTAATTTGGTAAGGAAGGTATGTGATAATGAATGATTCTCAGAGGTTAGTACAAAGTTAATCCCAATTGGGTGATGTAAGACAGTCTCTTAACTTCTTCCTTTCTTATTTAATCTACAACACAAGGAAAGATTATATCAAAGGCTCATACATTGGACAAGGTATCTCACTAACTCACTTTAGGTATGATACGAAAATGGATTCTCATAAAGTTCACACGTCTACTTTTTCTTCTTCCTCTTCGTAAGTGGTGAAGTGGGAAGACATCCATCTGACTCACTTAAGCTGCATCAAAGAGAGAGAGAGAGAGAGAGAGAGAGAGAGAGAGAGAGAGAGAGAGAGAGAGAGAGATCGATCGAAATTGTTACTTTGACAGTGACGCCACTAGATGTGTTCCCTTAAACTGAGTTAAGGGGAAAAAAATATAGGAATCTTGGAGGTTTTGGAAGGTTGGAGAAGCGCTGTGTCAACTCTCTTATCACTTATCTCTCCTACTCACAGCTGCTGCCTGGCTGAGTTTGGCTTATGATTATTTAATGTCTGAGAGATGTAGAGGATCTCACGGGGAGTTTAAGTTGCTTGTTTGAGTTTTCGTACCGAGGTTGTTGAGTTGGGTTCTTGTTAATTAGAAGTTATGAAGTTGTATAAATAAGTATTGTGTTTACTTATTTATTTATCACTACCTTCCATGGTAAGACCCATCACTAAAAAAAAAAAAAAAGATATTCCTCCTATGATTCAAACTATGACCTAAATATCACAAGGTCTGGCCACTTAGGGCTATGAGGCCAGGTCGAGGCCATATCGTAATTCTAGACCGAACTCTTCCTAAGGCCACAACAGGAAAAAAAAATGAGGTTAAATCCAGTGATCTCGAAACTTTGGACGTACCCCAACAACAGCAGGTCAAGACATTCGGAAAATTTATTAGAAAGTTTTTGGATGTTCAGGAGTCGAAGGAAAGCTAACACGGGGAATCTTTAAAGGAGTATCTGGGGCGCATCCTATACCAGACTACTGCCACAGGAAGACATCGGAGTTTGGGGAACCGTTTGCCGATTTTCCACCACCCCCACCCTCCTCCACCCCCCAACCCCAGCCCCCTTCCCCAACCCCAGTCCCCTTCCTCCCAACCCCAGCCCCCCACCCATCCCCACCCCCTGCTCCCCTTCGACCTTCACGTGTGAACATTTAAGATGGGAAAAATTCATTCCAAGGTTATCGTCTTATTACGATTTCAACCTTCCACTATATCATTATAATTTCCTCTTAGTTTTCCCCTTTTTCACCTGTTTCTCTCTGTCTGTCTCTCTGTCTGTCTGTCTGTCTATTTGTCCTTTTGACTGGATTGTTGTGGTCTTGGAAACAGTCATTCACTATCGGGATAGGTAGATGGATGGATACAGTATATGGATGGATGGATATTAATGAGTAAGACTGAGGGATGGGGGAGGGGGGATTAAGAGGACCATGGGAAGGTAAAGACCGAGGTGGATGAATGATATCAAGAGCTGTAGTCCCAGGAGAAGTGCAAAATGTAGGAGGACAACGTGAAAAATATATTGAAATGTGGAAAACTCTAGGTAGAAATCCTCAAACATGATGACGTAATTTTGATTGATTGATTGATTGATTGATTGATTGATTGATTGATATATTTGCTTATGTATGAAAGCTGATTTGATTGAGAATGAGTTTTCTTTCCTTCAATTGTATTCTTTTGCATCTGAAAGAATAAAAAAAAAGGTACTCATTACGTGTGCTTTCTCATGTGACTGATTAATATAAAATGTTTATCATAAGCTGTTTTAAATATGTCGACTCTGCCTACGTCATGCCCATCCTTCCTGACTTGACTGGTGTATGTGTTTTTGTTTGGTTCTTGAAGGATATTATTTTAATGTTTTATTCACCTGTAATTTCATTTACACCAATGAGTAATTTTCTGTCACTTTTCCTTCTTAATCTTAGTTTTATATTTGTGTGGTTTTTATATTGATTTAGTTAAAGAACGTGGTTTAAATTAGTGGGTTTTTCCTTTGCTCGTGTGTGGCTGCTGCTTTAAATACGATAATTTATTCTGCATGTAAGAGGTTGGCGTTACTAAGAGAGGTTTATTTTTCTCATATCTTCATTCACCTGAGTTTAATTAATTGGAGGAAATGTATCACCTGAAGATTAGATGCAGATTATCTTACCACCCTAACCTAACCTAACCTAACCTAACCTTTGCAATAATCAAATCCAGAAAATCGCCAGAGTAAACCGGAAAATCTGAGGTTTACGGATGACTTTTGTCCGGATAAAGGATCATGTTCGAATATACGGAATGCTCTCTCCATCAGATTGGCAGCTTAACAGTTAATCCGGTTATGGGAAATTTAACCGCGTGTATTTTTGGGGGTGGAGGGGATTTAGACGTTCATAACTACCTAGCTGTACTTAATGAACGGCCCACTGTAATTTTAATTGAACTGAATATTTTATCTATAATATATATATATATATATATATATATATATATATATATATATATATATATATATATATATATATATATATATATATATATATATATATATATATATATATATATATATATATAATTTTTTTTTTTTTTTTTTTTAACTTTGATTCAAATAAACTGAATCAGACATTGAAAAATATGATAAAAAATAAGGAAATAAGAACTCATGCTAAGGAGGTAATTAGGTAGAAAATCAGCATCTGATTTTGATTCTGTATGTGGGTATGTCTCAGTATAATCTAAATAGACAAATATACAATCATTCATACACCATTTAGACCAATGAAACCCACAAGAAATACAATGTCCTTAGAGTAATAGAAATGAAAGTCAAGATAGTAGCTTTATACATCAAGAAAAAAATACTAAGCAAGAGTAGGCATTTTACTCGAGTGCAATTTAGCTCTTACCGTCAGTGTGAAGGTCTCCTATGAACCTCTCTGGCTTGTACGCTATATAAACAATAACAGCGTCTTCAATTTCGTGAGATTTAACGGGACACCTCAGATTGGGTATTCAGGTTAGATAAAACTGAAATCGGGTTCTCAGATTAGGCAAAACTGGGCTTTTAAGATTGGGCAAAACTGAAATCGGTATATATATATATATATATATATATATATATATATATATATATATATATATATATATATATATATATATATATATATATATATATATATATATATATATATATCTCTCTCTCTCTCTCTCCCTCTCTCTCTCTCTCTCTCAATATACATCTATTCATCTCTCCTTTAGTGTTTGTCTGTCTACTTGTCTCTCTATCTCTCTCTCTGCATGTCTGTCTTCCGTTCTCTTTCTCTGTCTCTTTCTCTGTCTCTCTCTTTTTCTCCCTTCCCTTGTCGACCTCTTTTCCGCTCTTTTTAATATGAAACTCTTATAGTATATGTATGATAGAATTTTGTTTCACCTTCCTGCCCTAATACGGGAAGACTGGTTATTGGATATTCATAGAAATATACGTCTGCTCGTTACCCAGCTTTAGTGACCATTACGTCCTCTTCTTACAATAAACCCGTTAGTGTGATCCTCGCCCCGTTGTAGAGGTTCTCACCCCGTTGTAGTGGTTCTCATTCCTTTGTAGAGGTTCTCACCCCGTTGTAGAGATATTCACTCCGTTGTAGAGGTCCCCATTCCATTGTAGAGGTTCTTACCCCGTTGTAGTGGTTCTCATTCCGTTGTAGAGACATTCACTCCGTTGTAGAGGTTCTCACCCCGTTGTAGTGGTTCTCATTCCTTTGTAGAGGTTCTCACCCCGTTGTAGAGATATTCACTCCGTTGTAGAGGTCCCCATTCCGTTGTAGAGGTTCTTACACCGTTGTAGTGGTTCTCATTCCGTTGTAGAGACATTCACTCCGTTGTAGAGGTCCCCATTCCGTTGTGGAGGTTCTCATTCAGTTGTAGAGGTTCTCACTCCGTTGTAAAGACATTCACTCCGTTGTAGAGGTCCCCATTCCGTTGTAGAGGTTCTTACACCGTTGTAGTGGTTCTCATTCCGTTGTAGAGACATTCACTCCGTTGTAGAGGTCCTCACCCCGTTGTAGAGGTTCTCATTCAGTTGTAGAGGTTCTCACTCCGTTGTAAAGACATTCACTCCGTTGTAGAGGTCCCCATTCCGTTGTAGTGGTTCTCATTCCGTTGTAGAGGTTCTCACCCCGTTGTAGAGACATTCACTCCGTTGTAGAGGTCCCCATTCCGTTGTGGAGGTTCTTACCCCGTTGTAGTGGTTCTCATTCCGTTGTAGAGGTTCTCACTCCGTTGTAAAGACTCCATTTTAAAACTCGTCACCCCGTTATAACGATCTCGCCCTGCTGTAGAGACGATAATACTACAATACGTAATATCATCGACTGCAGATAAAGTAACCCCCTATTATAACGACCATTAACCTCAATTCTTTCAACAACCTGGATATAGTGACTCTGATTCCGAATGAGTAACAATAACCCCGGCTTAGCGAACATTATCCCATTGTGACAAGCATAACCTCACTAATTAAACCATAACTTTATCTCCACCTCTATAATAAGAACCACTCGATAATCACGTCTTTATCCTGATCCAAACTCCGTTGCAGTGAACATGACCCCGCTGTAGTGATCGTAGCTAAAGGATATTGATTACTATTTTCCTGTGGTGACTCTTAACCTTATTAGTTCACCGGAGCTTCTCTGTAATTACCATACCTTTAATTAACCTTTACCTGAGGCTGTTAGTGTGAGAGTAAGACTGTGAAGTATACGAGAGGATTAAGAATTATGTGTATAAAGCTTTGGTGTATTCTATAGGGCTGAGAACCTCGTTATATTGACTATAAACACACTAAAGGGATGTCGACCTCGCTTTAGTGACGATTCATCAGCTGTTAGCGTTAGTGTGTGTGTTTGTTTGATAGTAAATTCTCTCTCTGTCTCTCTCTCTCTCCTTCTCAATTACTGTCCATTCTCCCTCTTTTCTCTCCTTCACTCCCTCTCTCCCCCACTCTCCTCCCTCCCTTTCCCCCACTCTCCACCCTCCCTTTCCCTCTCCCCATCTCTATACTTTATTATTCCCCTTTCTCTTCCTCACTCTCCCTCCCTCAGTCCATCTATTTTATTCTCCCCTCTCTCTCCCCTCCCACCCTCCCTCCCTCTTCTCTCCCAATCTCTTCTCCCTCCCTTTCCCTCACTCTCCCTTCCTCCATCCCTCTACATTATTCTCCTCCCTCACTCCCTCTTTCTTCCTCTCCCTATCTCTTCTCCCTACCTTTCCCTCCCTTTCCATCACTCTCCCTTCCTCCATTCCCTCTACTTTATTCTCCCTCCCTCCTTCCCTCCCTCGCTCCCTTGCTCCCTTCCTCCCTGCCATCTTCCCTCCTTCCTCCCTCCCACTCCTTCACTCTTCCCCTCCTTTTGCCAAGAACTAATTTCCAGTGTTGTCAAGTTCAGGACCACTTCAGTTTTTTGAACCGTCTCACTCTCATAGATGTGGTAATGTTTCTGTTTTTGCTGAGACACACAGAGGAGTAGTGAGGAATAGAGGAAATGAGGAAGAAAGGAGAGGAGGAGGTAGGAGAGGAGGAGGGGGAAGAGGGAGGAGAGGAGGAGAGAGGAAAGGAGGAGAGGAGGAGGTAGGAATGAGGGTAGGAGTATAAAGTGAGAGAGAAAGAGAGAGAGGGGAAGGATGAGATGGAAGAGGGGAGAATGGAAAGGTGGAAAGAAGGAAAAGTAGAGAGAAGACATAGGCGGATAAAGGAAGAGTGAGAGAAAGAGAAAAATGGATGATAAAGGAAAAGTGGAAAAGGAAAGGAGACACAAAGGGTGGAAGAGAAAGAATGAGTTTAGTATGAAATGAGGAAGTAGAATTAACCAAAGGAAATGACAATTGGAAGATATGAGAGAGAGAGAGAGAGAGAGAGAGAGAGAGAGAGAGAGAGAGAGAGAGAGAGTAATGCACTTCTCCATGAGAGATAATAGCATTGCATTATTGTTAGTTGGCGAGGTGGTGTAGTGAACAGCCAACAGTAGGGGAGAGATGAGATTACGACAAAAATACACACACACACACACACACACACACACACACACACACACACACCCACATGTATAATCAAGGTCAATATCGAACGTTGGTCTCCCTGTGTAAGAGGTGAGTATGGTTACCACTATGCCATGATCACCACCCGGGGGGAAAAAAAAAGAGGATTCAGAAAGAAATAGTTTGTTGATGCTAAATAGATTACCGACCATTGTGCCTCAACCATTTTCTCGTGAGGGTGATCTGGTAAGGTGGTAACAACATTTGTCTCTCATACAGGAAGACCAGGGTTCGATCCCACCCTTGATTAATCCCATTACATATAGCTGAATGTTTATAGGTACAACTCTCAAGATATCCGAGAATAACTGATTTTTTTACTGAACACAGATTTCGTTCTGAGCATCACCCAAAGACAAGATACACGCACACCGCTACACTTAACACACCTCGTTACAGATACACCACTACACCTACCACGCCTGAGTTCATCTCCTGTATACCTCATCAACGTGCTGTATGGAATATGTATAGAACTGTGTGATGTATTTCATGTTTTTTTTTTTACTCCTTGTTACTGTTTAACGAAGGTCATACTTGTAGGTTACATTTCATGGTCTGGTTGTAGTCTATTATAGGTCAGTCACTTCTAGTTCCTTGTTGACTTTTACTTCTGGGGTGAGTGTAAGTGAGTGTAAGTGAGTGTTGGTGAGTGTTGTCGTTCTTTTGTGAGGGTGAATGTAGTTTAAGTATTTTGTTTTGGGTAACGAGTTGTGATAAGAATAAGCATATGTACACACACACACACACACACACACACATCTTTTATTCTCACTTACCAATAATATTTTATCTTTTCTGTTATTCCTTATCATTATTGTATATTTTCACTTTTACTTCCTTCGTCCTATTCCCTCTTCTGATTCTTCTTACTATTTATTTCGTCTCACTACCTTTAGGTATCATTTTCTTATCTATTGCTAATTCCACTTCTGTTATCTGTCTTGTTACATGTCCACCCTTATCTCCTCCCTTGCCTGTTACATATTCATTCCTCTTCTCTCCAACGTTATCTACAGTTCTTGGTTTATCACCCGTGTTCTAACTGTTCCTGCCTTTATTTTTGTTTTATATTTAGTTTTATTTGGAATTCAACTTTTGGTTTCATTTAATCCCACTTCCGTTATATTTTTTCTTTACGGTTAGTTCTCATCTCTCTCTCTCTCTCCTAGTACTTCCACCCATTTACTCTGGCTACATTTTCTCCATTTCCCATTTTTATTGTAACTTTCTCTTTCATCCTGTTCGCTTCACCCTCACCCCATCCACACTCTTTCTCTCCACATTCCCTGATTTTTATTTATTTATTTATTTTTATTTCCCACTACTGCCTATTCCTCCCTATCTGTCTATCTATATATCTATCCCTTGGCCCTTCCTATTTCTGTTTTTATATCTTATCTATTCACCTATTCCATCGTTCATGTTCTTTTCCTCTTTTCTAATTCCTCTTCGTTTTCCCCCTTTCTCTTTTTTGCTAATTACTATTTCTTCTATTTCTCTCTTTCCATCCACTTTCTATTCCCTCCTATCCACTTGTTATAACCTTCTTCATTATCTCCTATCAACTTTCCATCCATCTTTTTATCTCTCTCCTCTTATCCCATTTCTATCACTACCTTCTCTCTCCTTCGTTCTTGCTCCCTCCTATACTATCTTTTCCTTTCTATCCACTCCATTCCATATTTCTCCTCTTATCCATCTCTTGCCCTTTTTATTATTCTCTCTCTTCTTCAACCCATCCATTACTCAGTATCCCCCCTCACCTCCCATCCCCTTCACTTCCCCTCCCTTTCCCTCTCTTCCCCCCTTTCCCTCTCTTCCTCTCCTCTCCCTCCCCCTCTCTATTCGTGATCCAATCAGATTAATTCTTCACTAAGAGATTGAACGCCAGGGCCAGAGAATGAAAAAGGTGGCAAGTGGGTTGTTTTTCGTCGATGATATTCTCTCTCTCTCTCTCTCTCGCTTTCTTTCTCTATATTTCTTTTATATCACGCTTATCTTGATTTCTCTCTCTCTCTCACAGAAAGGGTCTCGTCGCTGCTTTTCCTAAATTAAAAATGTAGGCAGTGTTTACATAGAATTAATTGAATTGAGGAGGGAAGTAATTTTTCATTCTTCTTTTTGTCTGTGTGTGTGTGTGTGTGTGTATGTATGTATGTGTGTGCGTGTGTGTGTGTGACTCTTACCTATTATTAACCTTAATGGTATAGTATTCATCAACCAATGTATATAAAGAGGGAGACAGCAGGATATCTGTGTCTGTCTGTCTCTCTGTCTGTCTGTTTACGCTTCTGACCCAACCAAACCCAACCCTTACGTTCGTCTTTATTTCATTAACTCTTAACTCCATATTCTTTGTCCATAGTTTCCTCTACTCGTTTATAAACTTATTTTCTTGAGCTTTGTTCCTTTATTCTATTATTGTTATCACTATTATTATCAATCTATGGTTCTTCTGTATAATTTATCCTCCTCTTTTATTTCATTAGCCTCATTGTTATCTTTATTTATCTTCACTATATTAAAGCGATTCTCTTAGGCATTAACATATAATCATGAGATAAGGAAAATAACACTCATTTGCTTTCCTTTTATAGTTTAATGGATAGTTTCTCATAAATTGTTTCTCATAAATTGTTTCTCATAAATAAAACATATATATGTTTAATTCTCACTTAAACCAGACACAGTAATGTAATTAGTAAGGAAAAGAATCCTTAAATTTAACAAAGAAGAATCTTTAATTTAATGATGAAAAAACTTTAATTTAACGAGATACATAAGAACGCAGGTTAAGAAAAACTCGCTTATTAACCAAATGAAAAGGAGAGGAGGTAAGAAAACCCAAGAACTCTCACTGAACTAGATATAAGAGAACGCAAATGGAAAACAATAAAAACTCACAAATTATCATAAATTAACCAAAATGCAGAAGAACGCAGGTAAGAGAAACGCTTACTTTGACCAAACACAGGTGAACGCAGGTAAGAAAAACGCCTACTTTAACCAAACACAGGTGAACGCAGGTAAGAAAAACGCCTACTTTAACCAAACACAGGTGAACGCAGGTAAGAAAAAAACCTCTCATTAAAATCCAGACACACAAGAGAGCAAATAAGACCAAGAAACACTCCTCATGAAACCAGGAGCAGAGTGTGGAATAAACTCACAGTTGGGATATCAAACACTACACACACACACACACACACACACACACACACACACACACACACACACACACTGGCCCACATGAACAGACACGCACACACCGGGTTTATATTAAAGAAAACTCTCTCTCTCTCTCTGTCTCTCTCTCTCTCTCGTCTTCTCTTTTTCCTTCCCTCCCTCTCGTCTTCTCTTTTTCCTTCCCTCCCTCTTTTCTTCTCTCCTTCCCTTGGTCTCCGCCCTTTCATTCCTCCTCTCTCTTTTTCCCCTTCAGGTTTCTCTCATTACTCCTTTCTATTTTAATTTTCCTCTTCCTCCCCCTTTTTCCCTCTTTCTCTCCCTTACTTTCTAGGTTTCCATATTCTCTATCATTTCCTTTACCCTCTCCTTCAATCTTCCTGCTTTACTCCCACCTTTCATCTCCCTATTTTCCGCTATGATCCTAAATTTCTCTCGTTCCCTCCCTCTCTACTTCTACCCTCCCTTGCTCCCTCCCATGCCTTATTTTTACGACCTGCTTTCTTCTCTATCTCCTTTTCCTATTTTGTTTCCACTTATCTTCACTTCTCTGTTATTTCTTAACTAACTTTTTACGTATCTGTGAATTTCCCTCCTCTCCTCCCATCTCTTAATATTCCTTCCTTCCTTCCTTGCTCTTCTTTTTATATCCAGCTTTATTTCCTCATTTCCGTCCTTACCTCACTCCTTATACGCAACCTTCATACCTACTTCCTTCCTTCCTTCCTTCCTTCCACACTATCTCCTAACCTCCCTTGCCTCTTCTCTCCCTCACTATCACATATTCCGAAAGGTTGTATAATGAACCCTGTGAAATATGCAGAGTCCACACTGGCAGGCTGATGAAACGCGAGTGTCAATATTGTAGCTTCAAACACCGGGTAGGAGGACTAGGCAGGGAAGGAGGGAGGGAGGGAGGGTAGGTGGGAGGGAGGGTAGGTGGGAGGGAGGGTAGGTGGGAGGGAGGGTAGGTGGGAGGGAGGGTAGGTGGGAGGGAGGGTAGGTGGGAGGGAGTAAGGGTGTGTACCTCCCTCACGCCCCCAGGAGAAACATGGAATGGCAGTAGGGTTATTTTTTTTCATATTCAAAATTCAGGTCCTGTTTACTGTTGTGGTTCGCTTGATGTTTTGAATGGACACACACACACACACACACACACACACACATATATATATATATATATATATATATATATATATATATATATATATATATATATATATATATATATATATATATATATATATATATATATATGCTGATAACCACAAGGAAAGAAGAAAACACGAAGTTCCCAAGCGCTTAATGTGAAGAAAAATATAATGTACGTGCATTTCGGATAATTATGTGGGTGTATTTGAATGATAATATTAGAAGTTTAGGAATTTTGTATTGTTTCACATGCGCATAACACACACACACACACACACACACACACACACACACACACACACACAAGTAAACAGACGTAAGCAATTTTTATGGCGGGATAAGACATGATATATACGTGTATCTGTGTGTGAGAGTAACCAAGTGTCTCTTCACCTCTTTATAATATCAGGAGGAGACGCACTTAGGTAAAATTTAAGAAAAATGTTGCTTATGAAACAGAGAAAAGTTCGCATCTTTACCAGAAGATGTGAGTGTAACTTGTTTTAGTGTGTGTGGGGTGTATTTACAAAGAAAGAAAAGACCAAATAATGGATAAAGGAGAGCAAAATGTACAGACAATAAACGTAAAAGCTTAAACTTGACACCATTTCCATGGATCAACCTAGACTCACGTGAGTTGCTGGTCGAATACCAAATTGCGGGTTACAAATTGTTCCATACCGATAGGCAGACCAGGAAAGGAGGCGGAGTAGCAATCTATGTCAGGGATAATCTGAAGTGTGAAATAAATAAGGAAATAAAAACTGAGCGGAATACAGAAACAATTTGGATAGAATTAACCGACGGTAGGGAAAAATTAATCATAGGAGTAATATATAGACCTCCCAATCTTGATAGAGTCAATGAGAGACTTATCTGGGATGAAATGCGCAGGGCTTCCATACACAACAAAGTCTGTATAGTAGGCGACTTTAACCTTAGCCAAATAGATTGGACTGACCTTACGGGTAACTCAGAATCAGAGGATTTTTTCGAAACGATCCAGGACTGTTTCCTAAGTCAACATATAACCGAACCCACCCGAGGTAGTAATATACCCGATTTAGTTCTGTCGAACAGAGAAAACCTCATTAGCAATGTCGAGGTAGGGAACGAACTTGCAAACAGCGATCACAAAGAAATTAGATTCCAGTTAGATTTTCAGGGCAGATGTAAGGAAAATTCCACTAAAGTACCAGATTTCAGAAGGGCAAACTTTGACAGTTTAAAGAGGCAGCTGAGAGAAGGGGTGTCACGCTTGGGCGTGAACCGGACAGATGACACCGACCTGATAACGAGACCTGAGATAGCCGAGTTCCACGACAATTTATATAATGAGTTACGTAATGCACAAAGGCAGAACATACCATACAACAAACTCAGATCAGACAACAATGACCCTAAATGGATAAATAATTATTTAAAGAACATCATTGGCCAAAGGAAGGCTATAGGTAGAAGGATAAATCATGGCGAAATTTACCTCCAGGATTGTTATAAGGTATTGGCGAGTAGGGTTAAAACCGAAATAAGGAAAGCCAAGAGGAATAATGAGGTAAGGATAGCAAGGGAGGCGAAGACAAACCCCAAAGGATTCTACCAATTGTATCAAACTAAAACATGAGAAAAGATTGGACCAATACGGTCAGATACCGGCGAGCTCACTGACAACGACGGAGAAATGAGCAATAATTTTAATAAATATTTTTCAACAGTTTTCCCCACCGAAAATGTAAACATGATACCCGAGGCACCGACTCTATTCAGAGATAGTGAAGAAAACAAATTAAGCGAGATAGTAGTGACTAGTAGCGATGTTAGTAAGCAAATAGACAAACTAAAGCCTAATAAGTCACCTGGTACCGATGAGATATTTGCCAGAGTATTAAAGGAATGTAAAGAAGAGCTTAGTATGCCCTTAGTAAAGTTGTTTAACATGTCCTTAAATACAGGTGTAGTACCAGAGTCCTGGAGGATAGCGAATGTAATACCGATTTTCAAGAAGGGGGACAGATCACTATCCTCTAACTACCGCCCAATCAGCCAAACATCAATAGTAGGCAAATTACTTGAATCAATCATTTCAGAGTCTTTTCGAAATCACCTGGAGAAGCACAAGTTGATCAATGACTCCCAACATGGCTTCAGAAGCGGGCGTTCATGTCTAACTAATCTATTAACATTCTTTTCATCAGTTTTCGAGTCGGTGGACGGAGGGCACAATTATGATGTGGTATATCTCAACTTTAGCAAAGCCTTCGACAGAGTCCCCTACGAGAGACTAATTAGAAAGGTAGAAGCACATTGCATCAAGGTAATATCCTTAAATGGATTAGGGCGTGGTTACAGGACAGGAAACAGCGAGTGAGCATTAACGGCACTAACTCCCATTGGAGCAACGTCACTAGTGGAGTTCCCCAGGGCTCAGTACTTGGACCATTATTATTTATTATATACATAAACGACATAGATATCGGCATAGACAGCAACATAAGTAAATTTGCTGATGACACTAAAATAGGACGTGTTATTAAATCTGACGAGGACTCCGCAAAACTACAGGAAGATCTAAACAAATTCTTCTAATGGTCTGAAAAATGGCAGATGAAATTCAACGTGGACAAATGCGAAGTGCTCAGTATAGGAAATGTAAACAGGGAAACCAGATACCAGATGAACAACGATGGAATAGAGAAATCCGACTGCGAGAGAGATTTAGGAGTAATGATAAGTAGGAACCTTAAGCCAAGTAAACAATGTGTTTTTGCTCATAACAAGGCTAATAAAGTACTTGGGTTCATACAAAGGAGTGTTGGTTACAAGACTAGCGAGGTCATCCTAAAACTGTATCTTGCGCTTGTGAGACCACACCTGGATTACGCAGTTCAGTTCTGGTCACCGTATTACAGGATGGATATAGAATCCTTGGAAAGAATTCAGAGGAGAATGACAAGACTAATCCCGGGCATTAGGAACCTTGAGTATAGAGACAGGTTAAAGCATCTTAATTTGCACTCCCTCGAGAGACGTAGAGCGAGGGGCGACCTGATAGAGGTGTATAAATGGAAGTCAGGGCTAAACAAAGGGGACATTACGAAGGTACTCAAATTATCCAACCAGGAGCGAACTCGTAACAATGGTTTTAAATTAGACAAATTTAGTTTTAGGCGCGACATAGGTAAACACCGGTTTGGAAACAGAGTAGTGTATGAATGGAACAAGTTTCCAAATATCATCATTAACTCGAATAAGCTGAATAACTTCAAACATAGGTTGGATGCTTATATGAGCAATAGGGGTTGGGTGTAAACGGGACTGCCCAGTATGGGCCAATAGGCCCGCTGCAGTTTCCTCCATTCTTATGTTCTTATGTGTAGTGACTCGAGGGGGTGGACGTCACCTCACCTGTCCTCACCTGCAGGGGTGTGTCCTCCCAGGTGTGTGTGACCTGTTAACTCTTGTGCTTAGTCAGGGATCAAATGTGGTACAGTGTGTGTGTGTGTGTTTACATTTAACAATCTTGTGTATTCACCGTCTCTGAAGGAAATTTACTCTTTAAACATCAACCATTATTCTCATCATACCCTCCAGCTGTGATGAGCCTTCCATCCTGAGTGAAAGAGAGCAGAAAGAATATTATTTTCCTCATCAATCTGCCCTTGTGAGCTTAAGTAGGAATCTGGATGGCTCTATGAATGCTCACTTTCATCCAGAACTTCTCTGTACCAAGAAGCCAATCAAGGGACTCAAGCCAAAAGCGGTGCGGTATTCAGAGGCTGGAGAAGAGGCAACCATCTGTCTCCAATGATGCTCAGGGGTGCATTTTATAATCAACAAGGGGGGGTAAAGTTTGTTTGGCTAGCAAGTTCATAAGTTTCCTAATTACCGAGAATTCTTGTGTTCAGGGGATTCAAAATGAGGGTGTAATTTTTTTTTTTAGGAGAATGTGTTGGTGATATGTAAGAGAACTACATACAGACAGACAGAAAAATAAGCAGACAAAGAAGTAGAAGTTTGATATGCAGAGAAACGGCAGAAGAATGTTGTGTTTTTAGGTGTGTGTGTGTGTGTGTGTGTGTGTGTGTGTGTGTGTGTGTGTGTGTGTGTGTGTGTGTGTCTACCTGTCCGTAGGAGAGTGAGGTGTTGACAGATGGAGGTGTATGTCCCTCTGGGGATCTGTTTACCTCTACCATCATCCTTTACCCTCCCCCCACCCTCACCTCCCAGTCATCCCTCTGTCCCACCCATCCTAAACTCTCCTTTGTCCACCCATTGCCACCCTCTCCCCACCTTTACCACACCCCAATGCATCTCTCCCTGCCTGACCCCACTCCACCTCCCTCTCTTTTCTCTCGTCCTCCACTCCTTATTTTCCCTCATCCACCCTCACCCTGCCCCCCACCCCATTCACTACTACTCTTACGACTACTTTGCTGTCACTCGGAATCGAGTATGACGATCAACCAGCTATGGATGAATGGAACAAGTTACCAAATATCATCATTAACTCGAATACGCTGAATAGCTTCAAACATAGGTTGGATGCTTATATGAGCAATAGGGGTTGGGTGTAAACGGGACTGCCCAGCATGGGCCAATAGGCCCGCTGCAGTTTCCTCCATTCTTATGTTCTTATGTTCTTATTAGGGATGTCACCTAGGTTAGTGAGTTCTGAGGTGACTAAAGAGACCGAAACGGGACCTGCAGCGTCGTTCACATTCGTTGCACATGTGGAGGGCTCCATCTACTGCGGGAGGGGTTGTGGCAGCGTCTTTCCGGCGTTGGCGTTTGTCTGCCTCGGTTTGTAGTCGGGCTAACTCGAAAGCATTGACACCTTTTCGTGCGGTGCTCCCCCAAGCGGTACGATGTGGAGTAATCGACTTCGAGGTGAGGGGGTCGATTTAGCACTTTTTGTCTTAAGACTATCCTTATATATTTTCAATTGGCCGCCGGCCTTACGTTTACTATTCATTAGATGACTGTAATGTAACTGCTTTGGCAGTCTACTGTCGTCCATGTTGAAAAGACCCCCTCCCTTCACACGGTACTCAATGTTCACCCCACTGGCTAAATTGGCACGGACACGAGTAAGGAAGGCAGCCAAGAAGATGGAAAAGAAAGCTGGTGCCAGTACACATCCTTGTTTAACCCCTGTTTGGATGGGGAAGAACTCACACTGGGTGCCGTTGTGCAGGTCACTGCTGTTCATGCCATCGTGGAGTTGCCTCACAATGGTGATGAATTTTGGTGGGCAGCCAAAACGGCTGAGGGTTCACCAGAGGGCTTCCCTGTTGACCGAGTCGAAGGCCTTGGTTAGGTCGATGAAAGCCATGTACAGGTCACGACGCTGTTCTCTGCACTTTTCCTGTATCTGGCGGGCAGCAAAGATCATGTCAAAGGTGCCACGTGATGGTCTAAAACCACCTACCACACACACACACACACACACACACACACACACACACACACACATGCTTCACCAGTTATGCTCGCCGTCATTTGTTAAGGTCAGAAGAATTAGATTAATATGCCTAGTGTATCCTGAGGCTGAATAAAACTCACACATTGTACTTTGATGGAATGTTTGTCCGGCCAGAAGTTGACTCACCTCTCTTAACTACAGAAAAGTTTAGACCATTTTTCTCGTCCGTAAATACACACAGACACGCACAGGGACATCCACACGCACGCATAAGCGGGCGCACACAAGCACGCACACACACACACACATGCCAGATGAAAAAATATTTATATCATTACCATAACAAAGAGGTTTGTTGTACAGATTTGTATTAAATACTGTAAGTTGATAAATAAACTATATTGTGAATATCTTCATTAAGTATTACAGAATATATATTTTTAATTCTATTAACTTAGAAATATTAAAATTTTGTGTATGTGAATGATAAGTCTTATTAGTACAGATATAAAATACAGCGTGGTTTAGATATTTGTAAATTTTACTAACAAATAAAGTTGAAAATCGGGTTTATAATCTCTCTAATATTTTTTTTCTGAAAGCAAAAGAGTAAAAAGTTACATTAATATTTCATATGAGTAAATAAAAAAATATTTTATGAATAAATAATTTCATTAAACTTCTTTTTAAGGGAGAGAAAAACTGCTTAATTTTGTAAAAGGAATATTTGTATCTAGAAGAATTAAGGGGAAAAATCAGAGTTTTAATAAGAAGGCGTCAGTGTATGTGAAACGGGATCTCTATAACAGCATATATACCCTTCCTGTTTGCTCCACCTCCTCACCTACACACAGGGATGGAAAAAGCAAACAACTCCGCGCCTCACCCTGTAATCAAACACCAAGGAAAACACAACTCCTCGAGAGAGAGAGAGACGACCCCCATCCTAGCCAACCAGAAAGTGTTTAATACCCAAGACCTTCTGTGATTGGTTGGTAGCTGATGAGGGTTGGGAGGGTCTCTAGTCCGGGTAGGTGAAGGACGCTTACAGGTCATCTCGGGTCATGGGATACAAAGGCCTCAAACGGATGGAATTAAGGATACTGAAGGTGGGTGTTGTGAGGTATAGCAGGTGTAGGGGAGCTGAGGTCCAATGGTCGGAGAAGGACAATTCTAATGTGTTTTTCAGCTTATAATCTGTTCCTTATTGCCATTATCACCTGTGTGTGTGTGTGTGTGTGTGTGTGTGTGTGTGTGTGTGTGTGTGTGTGTGGGTGTGTGTGTGTTGCGCTAATTTGGATTTAAGCAATGTTGAAATACGAAATTCCTTACAGTGCCCATAAAAATAATCAGTGATGACTCGTTTAAATATACAAGATCAATTTAAGTTTACTAGGGAGTGTAATGTAGGTTTAGCCCTCATGAAACTCACTAGTTCCACAGAATGTCGTGTCTTTTGTCGTCTTCAAGAGGGACTCAGTAATGTAGAGCTAAATATCTTGACCTAAGACACACTCGAGGAACCTTTTCATACTAGTTACTGAGCTCTTAATATCAAATAACTCGATCCAAATTCTTAACGACACTTCCATTAACCAAACAACTATCACAACTCTCCTACAACAACTAACAACCACAGTTAACACAGCCGTCACCTACATCACTATTAGCTCTACATAAGCGAGAAGTTTTGTCCTTCCCAAAAACAAACTTATTCACTTGTTACGTGAGTTTTAGCCGCAAGTTCTTGATGGTAATATAAACTTCACACCTTGCGAAATTATTCAAGGATTTAATTGCCCAGTGATTTATAGATCTTACCAATAGTAGGATATATAATACAAAATTGAAGAGGAAATTCGTAGGATAAATTAATGTAATGAACGAATGTTAAGGTAATATGTTCACCTGACGCCTTATCCGATGATCTGGTGGTCACAGCCTCAAGGAAAACCAACACCTGCTGGACTCTTCATTAATTAACAAACCTTCAAACATAAGCATCGAGCTGAAAGCCTTGGCTATTAGACAGACAAGTCCAGTGTCTTCCTACGTCTAAATTTAACTTAATCTTGGATGTTTCAGCTAATGATCATGGTGTTGTGTTATACGTATAAAGATATTGTTATTTTATCATTGTTTTGGTCCAAGTTAGTGTAACCTCATTGGCATTGTTTTACATAACTAGATTTTAGATATTTTGGTGATACTAGTGTTACATTTACTTGTTTATTCTATATATTATTTTAGTGGTGTGTGTGTATGAGGTTTCTATGGAGGTGGATATGAATACTTGTTATTATAATGTAGACACAATAAGTATTAGAAAAACTCTATATGAAAGATTGTAGATCAGACGAGACCTTAATCTAACTTGACCAAATCACTACCAACTGGGGTTCATTAGGACTGGGCCCATTAGAACTGATATACACTAAACTGCTATTCATTAGGACTGAATCCCAATTTTAATCACCAGACTCGCTTAAATTTGGAGCTCATTTAACCTTTGACATAAAACACCACAGTTTGCTATAGAGAATTACGACGCTTATAAAACCATATTTTTAAAGGTAGGATTAATTACGGGGGATAAAAAAGTAATATATAAATCCCCTCTCACGTGTGGGTAAGAAAGAAAGAGCAGGGGATTAATAGACGTAATCGGATTTATTGTCGGGAAATAAACGATAAAAAGGAAACTGTCTTTGAATGGGGATTTATGGAGGAGTCGAATGTTTAGGGAATATATTTCTCATCGGGTAGTGATGTTAATTTTAAGATGTTGTATTGATTAATTTTAGGTAACAAGAGGGAAATTACATTGATTTTAAGGTGATAATAATTTCAGGCGATAGAATGAACACAAAAATTAGCTTCACTCTTTGTTTTTATGGTGAAATTCTCCATCGTTACTAAAGTCTAATATGTGATGGGTAAGTGAAAGCAAGTACTTGTATGATTAGGTTGGGTTAGGTTATGTTGGGTTAGGTTAGGTTAAGTGAGAGAAAATGTAATGGGATATAACTGCAGGGAGACGTGAGAGAAATACTGTATACCTTGAGAGAAACAGACTGTATACTTTGAGAGTAAAGGTAAAGGAAATTCTTGTCTTTAATATTAGGGTCTAGGGATTACAGGTGGACGGATTAATTACACACGAAATTCTCTCGGAACAGATTTGGGAGGCGGTGGATTAGGTAAACACTATAGCGAGGTTCTTTCTTTCTGTCTATCTGTCTGTCTGTCTGTCTACTGATGGACTTACAGTATATAAAATAGCCATTGGATAATCTCAAGAATCTCCAGCACAACTTATTTCACCTTAAGAATATCCGACCTAACCTAACCTAACCTAACCTAACCTAACAGAACCTAACAGAACCTAACCTAACCTAACCTAACCTAACCGAACCTATAGAAGTTGATCTTAATTGGACTGGCGCTTATCTGACCTTCAACCAATAGTCTTGCGTGCGGTGATGTCATGGCGCGACGGAAACATATGCGAGCAATTTTTTTTTCGATGGATTAGGAAATAAGCTGAAATAATTACATAATCGTAGGTGGAAATTATACAGCTCGATACAAACAGCTTTTAAATGGAATAAAATATTAAAGGAAAAATCATGTGGACGTGAATTTCATGTTGAGTAAATTTCTCCGACCCCCTGAAACACACACACACACCCACACACACACACAGAGTCAGGGGAGGGAATCGTATCGCTCAGCACAACTCCAAATGATAACATCGAAGCGCCCCTCACCCAGCCACCCCTCCCCCCTCACCCAGCCACTCCTTCCCCCTCACCCAGCCACCCACACCTCCCATGGTCACGCAGGAAAACTATTGGCTAATGAAAAGAGTGATTACCGCCAGCCTGCGATAGAGGAGGTAATAATTGGCTAATGAAATATTCAACTAAAAGTATAAACGTTTAGAAGAGCCTGATGCGATGGGTAATGGTGTTTAAAACTCTTATAAATGATTAGTATTTTTGTTTTGTTTTTAGTTTTATTAGAAGGATAATTAAAATGAGTACTTATTGTGGCAGTTGTTTTTTTTGTTAAGGAGTTAGGTGTGTGTTATGCTACTAGGGACAGACAGACACAGACAGGTAGATGAACAGTGAGATAGACAGACACACGTTAGAATATAACAGGAGAGAGAAAGAGGAGGAAGGAGGAGGAGCAAGAAGAAGAAGAAGAAGAAGAAGAAGAAGAAGGGGCCGGGGAAAAGGTGTAGATTGTAAAGGAAAAATAAATAAGATGAAGAAGACATAGTGAATAGGAAGAAAGGGGCGTAGAGGAAGACAGGGAGGAAGGGGCGGTAAAAAAAAGAGAGAGTGGAAGAGAGTGTGAAAAACAAGGAGATAGGGAAGACAGAAATAAAGGAAGAAGATGGGAAGAAGGAAGTCACCCATACCTCTCCCCTTCCCTCCTACACCTCCCCCTCCTACACCTACACCTCCCCCCTACACCCACCTCCTACCTACACCTCTCCCCTACACCCCACACCTCCCCCACACCCCACCTCCCCTACACCCACCTACACCTCCTACACCCACACCTCCCCCTCCTACACCTCCCCTACACCCCACACACCTCCTACACCTCCCCCTCCTACACCCACACCATAACATCAAAGTAACTCCATAAGATTGCCACCACCCGTATCCTATCACACACACACCTTACCATTTCTACCTTCAAATACCACGACTTGTACTCAAATCACCTTGCCATTTCCATTTCATTTTCCTTACAAGTGGAGGGGAGAGATAGTCTAGGTAGAGATATAAGTGGAGGGGAGAGATAGTCTAGGTAGAGATATAAGTAGAGGGGAGAGATAGTCATTTTGTATACCTTTATTTCATTAAGGGAAAGTTAATAGTAAAGGTACATATATAGAAAGAGGTACAGGTACAGGTGCAGGTACAGGTACAGGTGCAGGTACAGGTACAGGTACAGGTGCAGGTACAGGTGCAGGTACAGGTGTAGGTACAGGTACAGGTACAGGTGCAGTTACAGGTGAAAAGATTGCAAGAATAAATTTATATAATTTACTAACTTGCTTTAAGTATAATTTGGTTGTTTTATGATGGTAAACAACAGAGCAAATGTGATTCTATAAGAAGTAATTTCCATTAAGTTATAGCGATAAAGAAAACTTCAGTTGAATTTTAAAAGTTAATCAGTAATTATCTCTAGTTAGCGTGGCATACTTTGTGTGTGTGTGTGTGTGTGTGATTGCGTGCGTGATTGCGTGCGTGTGTATATAGCCATTCATCTTCTAACTATTGCAAACGTGATTTTATACGTGTCTGGTATTGGGAAATTTTGCCCGCTCACGCAATGTCGACACACACCATCTCATAACTTGTATTAAGTAGGGAAAAATGCTTACGATAAAAGCACTAGATTTAATTAAGGTGCTTGTGATTGCTTCTGGTCGCCTCGTTATTAGGACTCTTGAAGTTTGAGGAGACGGTAATGAGAGGAAATATATTAAATGCCATGAAGGGGGATGGAACGTCACGGAACCGCTTGGTGTGTTGATGTTGGGATGGTGTGTGTGTGTGTGTGTGTGTGTGTGTGTGTGTGTGTGTGTGTGTGTGTGTGTGTATCGGATATCCTGTGTGTCATGAGTTACCGTTGATATAGTACACACAATCTTTTTTTAACAACCGCCAATAAATTTAGAAATATTTTTTTTGCTAAATAATAATAATAATAATAATAATAATATTAATAATAATAATAATAATAATAAACGAAAAAGTAAATGAATTAATAAGTAAATAACTAAGTAGATAAATAAATGGATAAATAAATAAATATATAACCGAAAATATGGAGCCAGGATTTTGTCAGGTCCGACCACTTTCACCCAAGTTCTGTCAAGTTGAGGCAGCGGCAACGAAAATTGAAGAAAATTAAAAAAAAAAAAAGTTTAATAATTAATCAGAAAACTAACTTGGAAAGATCATACCTGAAATAATGAAATATATGAGTAAAGGACGACCCCGAGAACCAACCAACTACGATAACCCGACCCGACCCGACCCGACCCGACCCGACCGACCGAACCTGATCAGGGTGTGTGATTTTTTTTATATTACAGTAATATTGATGTTGAAACAGTTTATTTAGTCAGAAAAATACAGATACAGAGTAGACAAAACAGAATATTTTTTGTATGGTTAAATGAACTTACATGAAAACCTAAAACATCATTTCAAAGTCAATGTAAATCACCTCAATACACAAATTGGGAAACGAGAATTTAGTATCGTACCTGTGGAGATTTTTAATGCAGGTGGGCGAAGCTAGAGAGGAATTCGTCTCGTTAAATTTCCAAAACACACGAATCTATTTATCAAGATTTTTTGTATTTATTTTTTGTGAAGAGTGATAGAAAATTAAATTGGGAAAGTCTCAATAGAAAGAGTTTTTTTTATCATATTAAAATCACATATATCATAATGTATCAGTTCTTACTAAGTTCACTATCAGCAGCTGGTGAGCGATAACATAATTTTTCTCGGTTTTGGCAAATTTATGAATTGATTTCCTTCTTCAAAATTTGAAATAAAAATATATTAATATATTATTTATTTTAGATTATCGCCATTTAGAAAGTATAGAAAGCAAATTAATTTAAACCTGCAAGTTTTTTCTTTATTTTCACTTTTTAATTATAAAGAATACAAGAGATGAAATAATATATTCCTAAGTAATATTGTTATTGTTTAATTGTAAAAAAAAATGTTTTAATATTGATAGGAACAAATTGGTTATTTCCGGAAACAAATTAATTGCTAATTTTCTCCCCTGATTTGTGATGCAGTTTTAATAGGTAATCAGTGTATTTTTATATATAATATCACCTTATACTGAAATTAATTTCCTTCCGTCAGTGTCTCGCCAGGTAAACTTTCTTAATAGTTTTCTGGTCCATCACCCAAAACGTATCTGTAATCACATAAGTTTTGAGTTCACTGCTTTAATTGGTGACGTGATGATAGAAATCCCAACCAATCATTAAAAAAAATGTATTTACTAGGGAAAGACATTTTTTTTTGGGGGGGGGGGGTCATATTTTGGTTAAATCTCCCTGGGTGGTTAGGTTTCGTTAGGTCAGGTCAGGTCAAGTCAAGTCAAGTTAGGTTAGGGTAGGTTAGGTTAGGTTAGGTTAGGTTAGGTTAGGTTAGGTTAGGTTAGGTTAAGCTAGATACAATATGGTAACACCAGGATACCATAGGATACACAGGTATTATACTTTACTATATAAAAAATAATAATATCCACTGAGTCACAACTAAAAGAAAAAACAGGCTCACATTTTTTGTAGAACATTAATATACGGATTAAGGATTAAGCGGACGATTATCCCCCGGAAAGTATGATATATATGTACTGTGTATACATATATAATATTTTTGTTGACTGGTATAAACAATGCGGCCATCAGTGTTGTTGTTTACGATGATTGAACGTAGGAAACTTGTCGTACACCTAACCTACCCTAACTTAACCTACCCTAACCTAACCTAACCTAACCTAACCAAACCAAACCTAACCTAACCTAACCTAACCTAACCTAACCTAACCTAACCTACCCTAACTTAACCTACCCTAACCTAACCTAACCTAACCTAACCAAACCAAACCTAACCTAACCTTGTGGATATTGTAATGTATTTCTTAACTCCACTTTGCAAATTTGAATATAACAATTATTCTCAATTCCATCCACCACAACCATAACATTCATAGCCACTTCCACCACAACCACATTACTCACAACCACATCAATCACAATCACATGTATCACAACCACTTTCACCACAACCACATTACTCACAACCACATCAATCACAGCATCAATCACAGCATCAATCAAGAACCTAAGGACTATCAAGAAGAAGATGTATAAAGGACATCATTATTTCACTTGGATAAGAACCATGCGAGTGACTTAATGAATACTTCTCCTTAACCCTTAAAGATCTCGTCTATGCATGACTCCTCTCTCTCTCTCTCTCTCTCTCTCTCTCTCTCTCTCTCTCTCTCTCTCTCTCTCTCGTAGATACTCCTCCTTCTCATTAATCCAGATCCTTTTGATGGCAAATGGAATGAATTTGTCCATCCTAGTCATTAATGAAGACCTTTTTTTTTCTTTGAAGGTTTGCCTACAAGGAGAAAAATCCTCGCCATGAAAAAGGAAAAAAAAATGAGGGAGAGACAGAGAAATAGACAGACAGGGCGGGGAAGAGCGAGAGGAATAGACAGAAAGACAGGTTATAGAGACAGACAGGGCGAGGGAGAGAAAGAGAGGTATAGACAGACATACAAACATACAGACAGGAAAATGTTCATCGTACTCATTAATACAGAGATCCTTTTGATAGTCTCCTTGCTTAAAAGATCCCTCAGAGTCAAGCCGAAAAGGGAGATCAAAGGAACCTTGCAAGCTCTACCACGACGAGTTAAGAAAAGATCAAAAGATATTGCAAGCAGACCCACCACCACCACCACCACCAGCAGCACCACCAACAGGCACACGAATTAGTGAAAAAATAAATAAAAATAGGGTGGGGGGCTATATTTATATATGGCAGAAGCATGATGAAGAGTTTGGCCCCAATACCTGTGGCAGAAGCATGTCAGGTTGCTTGGAAGATCTATTAGTCTTGATTACAGGTGTCATGGTTGTCACTCCCTCTTAAGCTACTCATCTATCACTGAAATATAATGATATATATTGTAAATAAAAGCTAAATGAGTAAAAAACGTATACAAAATAAGCTGATAAAAGCCTCAGGGCAGATACCAATCATTAATACCTGTATCTACCTGTCAGATCTGCCATACTCACTGACTCGAAGAATTAACATGATATAAGCCGTAAGAACGAGACAGCAAGACGAACTAATTTAAAAATAAGTATAAATTATGACACGGGTAAAAACAACCACTAAATACTACTTATCTATCGGGATAAATCGAACGTCTATTTACCTTTAATCAAGACCTCGAAGGGGGATAAAAAAATAATAAACGAAAAAATGAAAACTCAAGAATGAAACAGACAGATAAACTAAGTGAAGACGGAACACAATTCAGAGACGATGACACAAAAACAACAGACTTCCTCAAATACTATAATATCTCCTATCCTCACCAGGTCGAGAGAGAGAGAGAGAGAGACAGAGAGAGAGAGAGAGAGAGAGAGAGAGACGAACTTAGCCAACGCAAAATATGAAAGAAATGACACGAGCAGAATAGCCATCACCGCCTGCTTACAAGCTAATACGCGCCTGCTTGTGTGTCTCGGCAGGTGCTTGCGTATCCATCCGTCTCTCCCTTGGCGAGGCGTCACGAGATGAGGTCTCTTGTGAACGAGGCCTTACGAGCACTGTGGATGCCGCTGGGCCACATTAATGTAATGATATTGCTTGTAATTTGTGTGAGAGAGAGAAGCAACTCAGCCGGAAATTATAATACGAGAAACTAGGATTGGATGATGGTGTTAGCGAGGGAAAAATATGGCCATGAGAAGCTTTTTTTTGTATTATTTATCTGTTTATTGAGTAATTCCTTTTTCAATTGTTTATTTCTTATTATTTGAATTTACTTATTTTTTTCTACTTTTTTGTTTATATTTATATATACTTGTTTTTCCCATGGTTTTTTTTATTTTTTTTTTCAATTGATTTACTGATTTTTCTATTAACTCATATATTTTTTTTGATGGATTTATTCATTTCTTACTGACTAATATACAAACAAATGAATAATGACAAATAAAATCATCCACATAATTATTACCAAACAGGTCAAGGTATCTTTTCAAAATACAACAAATCATTCACAGTAATTTGCACTCTTATCGAAACGACGTAATGAGATTTATTGGTTTAAGTTTTCAGGTAATACATTGAACCCCTGAGACCACACACACACACACACACACACACACACACACACACTTCTTATTATACTTTATGATGTGGCCTGGTAGTGCTCGCCATCACCTCCAGTGAGATCCATTATGGCATGTTAAGATACTAACTAAACACACACACACACACACACTAGCAAGGTTTGGCAGTGGACTACTGCACCATCCTCGTCATCGCCACCTCCCGCCCACCTCGCGCAGTCCGCCACTACAACAAAATTCAGCCCATAAGAGCTCTCACCGATAGATATAAGAATAGCACCATCCCATCTATTGTTAAAATAATAAACAGTTCCTGATTTATGTACTGTACAGCCCCGTAAATGTATTGAACGTATATTATTATGTCTAAATCACATGTAAGTTTGTATATTTTCAGCCACCGGCTGCAACTCTATTAATAAACCGTTTATTATTATTATTATTATTATTATTATTATTACATACACACACATCTTCTGGAATGGGAAAGAATGTATTTATCATGTTCTGTATATGAGATTATTTGGTCCAGATATTACTGAAAAGTTTACTTGGTATGAGATGATAATGGCTATCTCTAGCAGGGAGCAAGAGGAGTTGCTTTTTGAACTTACTCTCTGTGAAACGTAAGCGAGAAATCTTGTCATCTTACACATCTTAATCTCTTCTCCTCCTCCTCCTCTGCATATACATCAGTGAGATATCTCGTGTGATATATCTACTCCTTATAAGTCTTTTCGCTTCCATGTAATACTCCATTAAGAGGCGCCACCCAGGATTTGTTTACTTACTAGTTAAGGAAAGCCATGAATGATAGAGTAGTACTGTGTGTGACCGGAAAGAGAGTTCATAAATATTTAAACATTTCTCCCGCGCCTTAGTTCACAATATTTTTTTTTTCTGGTGGCCTCCTAAGCACTCATAAAAGAAGCGACAATTTCCGTAGGTTCTTAAAATTGTCAAAAAGTCATCCAGGAGAACATTCTGTTTACCTGATGATTAGCCCACCCACGTGCTACCTGGGGGGGGGGGGAGGTTTGCTTAGGTTAGCATTAGGGCGGTAAATCTTAAGATGAAATAAGCTGGGAACCAATCTTGAAGTAATCCAAACATTCATTAATTGTTTACATCTTGTTATGTAATGTGTGATTTGACCCGTGGCAATATGGTCTTTGGGATTTTGTATGTAGGGATTATGGCCCGTGGGATTCTGTTTTGGATTCATCACTAATATCCAAAAAAGTTTAAAATATCGACCGTGACAGGATTCGAACCTGCAATCTTCGGATCCGAAGTCCGACGCCTTATCCGTTAGGCCACACGGTCAGCCACTGTAAAACGGAAAGCAATACCTTGTTTTTGTTATCGTAGAAGTAACTCGTTTAGATGACTGATAAATATTCAAAATTCAAGCAAAAAAATAAATAAATAAATAAAAAATACACCACCACAATATTATTTTCTTGTAATAAACTGAGACCAGGAGAGGAATTAAGAAATATCCCTCAGGTCAACAATCAAGCTGGCCGTCACAAGTGAGCAATATCGGGGCCTCCTCAATAACCAGGAACAAACACAAACACTTCAGCAGGACTTTCAAATAATCTAAAACCAACTAGAAGAATCATTTACAAATTTCTTCTTCATAATCCAACTCGCTATCGTAATCTCCTAGTGAATAGTAAGGGTCAAAGCGAAGCGAGGTTATAGTTGTTACTAGGTTAGGTTAGGTCTTAATAAACCATCATCATACGTCTCACTGAAAGGCCCGCCCATAAATCGATTGCAATAATACTGAACTCTGACCTGTCTGGATGGAGGCGATGTTGTTTCGAAATTAAGGAGGAATCAAATTGGGTTATAAATTGGCCATGACGTTAGTTTAATGTTCCGGCTGCCGACAATAACCGCGGCAGTGCATTACTGGGCTGATTCAGATGACGATAATGTAGATGACTCGGCATGTCAACTGTTGTGTTAGTATCGGTTTTGGTACTGAAGGGAATGATGGGGGAGGTGATGGATTAACTTTGGGTAAATACGTTTTCTTTATCACTTTCTATTTATACGTTTTATTTTGACTTTATTTTTAGTTTTTTTTTTTTACTTTTTATTTTTAGGATTTGTTTTGGATCACATAAAGTTATCCTTCGTCGGTTATGGTGATAAGGGGGAGGGTAGTTATGGTGATACGGGGTGGTGTGAAAGTATTAAGGGGGAGGGTAGTTTTGGTAATATAAACGGCGGCAATCAAGTTTAATCTGTGTGGTAAATTTTTAGTTTCAATTAAATCTCTCTCTCTCTCTCTCTCTCTCTCTCTCTCTCTCTCTCTCTCTCTCTCCTAGCTATCTATCTATATATCTTCCTTACTATTTATAGATCTACCTTTCTCTCTAAACGCAGAAAATCGATTTACTTTGAGACGGTTTATCGGTCCTTCCAAACTTCTCAATGACCATGTGGAATCAGGTCACCAATGAGTCAGGTCAAGAAGTCAGGTCAACACACCTGTGAGGCCGCACCTGTGTGTGTGTGTGTGTTTGTGATTAGGAGTATGTATGTAACGTATGTATGTATGTATGTATGTATGTATGTATGTATGTATGTATGCATGTATGTATGTATGTATGTATGTATGTATGAATGTATGTATGTGTGTGTGTGTGTGTGTGTGTGTGTATGTATATATGAGAGAGTACACAAGGGGTTAAAACCTTTGTCTTTCTGCTTTTATTATTTCCACGTAATATGAGACGAGTCGCATACCTATTCGGAGACTAATTTCATCCTTAATGTACATACAGACTGAGCTGGGAGGCTTATACTAGCAATCTATGATGCTCTTAATTAACTTTCCAATCTAAACAGTCTTTGATGCCTTTATTAAATACTGAACCTCATTTAATAAGCTAGGAAGCCTTTGTTAACTATTACTGAACCTTAAACTATCAATCTAGAATGGCTTTTACTACCGAATCTTGTTTACTACCGATTTGACGGAATCTAACACAGCCTCCCTCTACTCTTCTTTCACCCCTCTTCTTCTTCTCCTCCTCCTCTTCCCCTTCAACCCCTCCTCCTCTTCCCATTCAACCCCTCCTCCCCCTCGTTATAAAGACCCTTCCCGAGTCCCAGTGAGGCTTCTGACCTTCACACCGAGGTGGTCTTTGCCGCCCAACGAGATGAAACGAACAATGCAGGATAGCTTGACATTTTTTATGTTATTTTAAACTCTTGAACCTTACGGAAACTATTTAGTTGACATTTATTAAACGTTGAAACATAGACCATCAATTTGGGACACATTATTGATATTGAAATTTTGAATAACATTTTAAAACGTCTTCAGATTTTCTTGATATAATTTTCCACGTCTACAGATCTTACCTTTCTTTTCGTTACTGATAAAAAAATAATTTCTTAAACATTGAGGCTGGTCTGTGGGTGGAGGGGGGGGGGTGGGTCTCATTTAAGCTGACTCCATGTATATCTACAGCCGATTGGATATTGTTTCATATTTTCATCTTTGACAACAATCGAACCCTTGTGGACCCGGGTCGTTTTTGAAGCTATGAACTTTATGTATACAAACCTGGAGGAACTCATGGAGACAATGGGGATCTCATCGACCAAGGAGACTGGGACGGGCCCGTGCTGGCCTCCTGGACGACCTCCCAAGGGTGTGATCTGCGTCTGGAGGTCATTAGCCCAACACGAGTGTCTGCCCCTAATGTCCAATTGGGGCCTCAGTGCCTCCCTCTCCTTCACCCTCACTCCACTACGGTTTAATATTCACTCACATGACGACTCGTATATCGCTGTAGCGTAATTCAGACGACGTAAACACTCCGCTGTTTGTAACTCTGCCTTAATATAACCTGAGCGCACGTAATGTTATCCTAAAATCCTGATATCCTTTATAGACACTTTATATCCAACCTGAAGGGGCTACCAGTCCATGTGAATCTGGCCGAAAGTGGTCTTGGTGCGTGTGACTCTATCGTAGAGTAGCTCCGAGATCCAATCCACTATAGTGCAGGGAAATCTGCCCTAAGTTGGCCATCAAATACGTTACTCTGTCCTAGAAAGGCCTTTATAGCTAATTCAATGCCTATAAATATGTCCTATTATAAACCAGGTGAACGTAAGTCTGTCCTAAAATGGTCCAAATATCCATTATTACATGTGAATCTACCTTGAAGTGGCCATTTTTTTCTTCTTATTAAATGTAGTTATCTATATTAAGTATGATTTTATGGTGTCTTGTGATTATCTATATGTCGAGATAACAACGGCAACACAAACACTACACATGATGATAAGCTGAGGAAGATCGTAACTTGTGGAGTACATGTAAAGGTGGTCTACTCTCTCTCTCTCTCTCTCTCTCTCTCTCTCTCTCTCTCTCTCTCTCTCTCTCTCTCTCTCTCTCTCTCTCTCTCTCTCTCTCTC
This sequence comes from Homarus americanus, assembly GCF_018991925.1. Classification (NCBI taxonomy): domain Eukaryota; kingdom Metazoa; phylum Arthropoda; class Malacostraca; order Decapoda; family Nephropidae; genus Homarus; species Homarus americanus. The sequence continues at coordinate 5,124,602 of NW_024743709.1, forward strand.
TCTCTCTCTCTCTCTCTCTCTCTCTCTCTCTCTCTGAACTCTATAAAAAATCTATAATTATATCCAGAACTACTGTCTATATTGTTGATAACCACACCATAACCACATCATAACCACACCATGATAAAAAAAATGCCCACACCACAACCACACCATAACCACAAGACAACCACATTATTACCACACCATAACCAAACCATTACCACACCACAATCATACCATTACCACACCATAACCATACCACAACCACACTTCAACCACATCACACCATAACCATACCATTACCACACCACAACACACACTACAACCACACCACAACCACACCACAACACAACAACCTCTTGGACTCCTCGACCAGTATACCGACTCCATACCATTAAACTTTGCCTCTCTTTCCTATTCAGTTCATATCACAATAAATTGAAACTTGATCCAGTGATCCATTAAAAGTTCCAAGACTCCTCGCTGGAACATTCCAACCACAAACTTTTCACCACAGGGTATTGACTTCACACTAAATGAAGGAATGGGTGGAGGAGAGAGAGAGAGCGAGAGAGAGAGAGAGAGAGAGAGAGAGAGAGAGAGAGAGAGAGAGTCTTTGTATGGAAAAAAGAGAAGAAATAAGACTTGAAGAATTAAATATTATGGAAGGAAGAAAATTAGTGAAAAAAGCCTTAAATAAAGAAAAAAAATCTTGGGAATAAATAGATTTTTAACACCAGGTGACAAAAAACGTTTAAAAAGGCTGATCAAAGGGGGAAAGACTTAAATATAGACTTCACATTAATAAACATAACTAAAAAAAAAATACTTTGCATCGGTATAGAAAAGGCTTTAAAAAAAGTGAATTTGCATAATAAATGAACAACACTGAGAACAGATCTTAAAATAATAAAGTAAAATCATAAAAGAAAATGAACTCAAATAGAAAGTTAAATCAGTTTATTCTCTTAAGATTATGGAAAGAAAGTTTTGAGCATAGATTAGAAAGTATAATATTACTTTTTATATAGACACTTGTAAGTTTTTTATTAGGGCCATAAAAGAAAGTTTAGGGTTTATATGAAGAAAGTATATTTATTTTATTGTTTGTGGTAATATAATCGTTTTATATAAGGGTGAAAAGAAAGTATAATGGATATATGATGTAAATTAGACTTTTATTTTCATATTTTTATCTTAAAGAAAGTTGGGTAATTATTGATAGAAAGTATAATTATTTTGCTTTTCTCATATATTTATTTCCTTTATTACCCTTTATCTCTTATTCTCTAATACAGTAATTTTAACAAGAGATTATAAATACCTGAAAAAGTGACAGACAGATAGAGACAGAGAGACAGAAGAGAGAGAGAGAGAAAGAGAGAGAGAGGCAGACACAAAAGAAGAGATAGAGAAAATAAAGATAGAGAGAGAGAGACTAAAGGATGCATCACCCTCAAACAAAGTGAACTATTACTGTGTTAAAGGAGAGTGAGAGAGAGAGACAGAGAGAGAGAGAGAGATAGGGATGTAACATGAGAACAACCGACCTGAACACATTAGGACGAGTTGCAGTGTAGAATGTCAAGGAGAATACGACCATAAAGGTGCTCGTTTTATGCTTATATCTCACCTTGTCTTTTAGTTTACGAGAGACATGTCTGTGTGTGTGTGTGTGTCTCAATAGCGGCGATGACTGCGAAATGAGAACTAAAATGATAAAGAGAACATAGAATAACGTTAGATAAAGTCCAAAAAAGATGATAAGAAAGGAGACTAGAAAAGAGGGAAGATAAAGTAGTAAAAGACATAATGAAGAAGATTTTGTTGTTATGGAAGGGACTTTTATTGTGACTGTTGGGTGATGATGTTATGTTAGGGAGATAGGATCGTGGGGACAGGAGGAAGTGTAAGGTGTGTCGTCAGCTAACATCCGCCTCTCTGTGTGGCTCTTACTCACGGTGTTCCTCTGGGATTGAGAAGGTCACGAGTCTTCTTTAGTCACTGGAACTGAAGGAGAGCTGTTTCTGTCTGTCTGGCTGTTTGTCTGTTTGTTTTCATTTATTTTTTTATCTTGACACATATACATTAACATATTACATTCATATTTATATACTTACATACATACGTACATTCATGAAGATATACAGACTTTTGCAAACATATTAGACACACATACACTAACCACACACACACACACACACACATACACACACACCAACCACATGGGATGGGTAACAGTTATGTGAGAAATAATATTTGTCGACCCTTGTAAAGAAAACAAGATGAGTATTATAAATGCATGAGTTCAACATCACCAAAAGCATTATTATATTCGGCTATCATTCCAGGATAATAAAATAATTATTATCAGAAATGAGATGGATTATATATTATACCAAAGAACTAACAGAACGAAATACCAATAAGACTCATAGTACCTGGAACATAAATAAGGCTTTTAAAGAACCTAAATGACAAGAAACATTGTGAGACTTATACCAAAATATCACAAATATGTTAGATATTTTTTGGGTGGAAATAATAGTTGGGTTCAGCTGTGAGTATAATTGAAATTGATAAGGTTTGTGGGGTTGATGACCTTCCAGTAGAAATTCTAAATGAGATAGGCAGAAAGTGATAAGAGGAAGGAAAGGAAATAAGGAAAAAGAAGAAGAACCAACAAGAGCTATGCCTTCTACCACTTAACCCTTTGAGGACGATGATTTAAGCACCTTCAGGACTCAAAGGGTTAAGCTTCATTGCTAATTCAGACTCACAAGCACCGGTTTCCACTCCTTCGTTGAATCTCTCCTCTTCCTTAAGCCTAGTTCCCGATATCTCTCTTAAATCTCGCTAATGCACCTCCCAAACCCAAATGCCTAAGACATCAGTTCTCTTAGCCATGTCCATTTCAAGATCAATCAAGCCAACCCACCAAGCCACTCCAGGTTCTCCTCTCAATAAACATTCTAAGGCAGTCATCTAAACCAAGTCCCCTTCAAATAACCCTCCAAGTCAAGGCTCCCCACAACGCCAAGCCACTAAGCCAGGTAAACAAATCCAGAGTGATGGTTCACCGTGGGACGGACATAAAGATAAGGAAGGTGATCAACTCCCCTATTAAGTCCTTTATTAAACTGCTATAAACCAGGTAGGCGTCGCCAGGGGACCCCGGGGTGCTCACGTTAACACGGTTATGGTCTGTAAGAGGGTAGGGGTGGGGAGGGAGAGAAAGGGGAATTGTGAAGAGGGGGGTGAAGAGAGAAGGAGAAGGGTAGAAAACAAGAGAGAGACTATCCGGACGAGAAAAAAAAAAGGGGAAGGAATGGAAAGGAAGAGAAAGTAGGTGAGAGGAAGAGGAGGTGTGAAGGACACAGTCAGCCACATCATCCCAAACCTCCATCACTATCATCTCTAACTTCCTCCCTCACTACCATCACCATCACTACCATCACCACCACTACCATCACCAACTTCTCCCATCACTACCATCACCACCACTACCATCACCAACTTCCCCCATCACTACCATCACCACCATCAGCCTGACCCACATTTTCCCATTTCTCGAAGAATAAAAATTGTCGTCATTATCATAAAGGTTTTGTTGTTATGGTAATTTCACCGCATAAATATTACGACCCATTTTACTTCCTCTTTTTATTATCTTTTTTTTTACTTATACTTTTTACTTATTACACTTCACACTTCCTTCTCTCTTCTTACTTATACTTTCTAATACTTAATTGTCTTCACCACACTAAATTACACTTAGATTATATATGTCTGATATACTTAAGACTTATGGCTGTCTGTCTGTCCATTCCCCTTTACCCCATCTCCTCATCTCCCCATCTCCTCATCTCCCCATCTCCTCATCTCCCCATCTCCCCATCTCCCCATCTCCCCATCTCCTCATCTCCCCATCTCCTCATAGTACCAAAATGATAAAATACAATACAGTTTCCCAAGACTTTAGTACCTGTCGTTAATAGTCTTACTAAATATTAAATAAAAACAAAAAATCGAAGACCACGAAACCTTTCAAGTTCTATATAAGCTGCATGACTTTGAAACTCTTACCTAAAAATTAAGTTGATGTGTACATAAGGGTTTTTATTTATTGTTGTTTAAGGCCAGAAACTCGAAATAACAATCACGATCATTTAAAGTTTAGTTAAAGAAAAGTTTTGAGAGTCTTTACAAACTTCACAGGTGGTCGAGGAAGAAAAACAGTTCACAAGTTAGTAAATTAGTAGTTCTGTGTATTCGCTCCCCTAACAGTGTTGAATAGGTTGGTGTGTGTGTGGGGGAGGGGGGGGGGGATGAGTGTGTGTGTGTGTGTGTGTCATAATGTTCTTGGTGACAATATTGTATACTTTCTGAACTTTTTACTCTCAACACTCTGTCTGTCTGTCTGTCACATTAACCTCTTCCAAAACTGATGCCTCGCTTCAGCCACGCCATAGACCTCAAATAGAAATCATAATCTTCGTGACTCTACTGAGATGGCAGGGAAGGGTCAAGGTCAGAACAAAGCCCTTATGTACATTCACATCGTTCACGCCTCCTGTTCACGTTTTACAATTTTTTTTAGCGTGAGTCATTCGTTGTTGTTGGGTAGTTTCCATCAGCATAACGTGTAACATTACTTCTCAAAATAGTTCAACTGGATCCATATTGCCCATTCATCCTTCATGCAACAAGTGTGTTTCTTAAAATTGCGAGTTTAATGAAGGAAGCACAGAAGGATAGACTGACCAACGGGCAGACGATCAATTCAGGAACATATTGCTCAGCTATACAATGCGGGAAGCAAAAGTTTACGTATTTGTCACACAAAAACTTCAATATCAAATGTCAAAACGCCATAACACTCTTCTTTGTTAATACTGAGCAGGAAAAATTCTTATATTAGTGAACAAACATCGATATTGGCTGCCAGAAACGTCCATATCAGTCATTACCACTTTGATAGTTACCAAACTCTTGGGTCACTGCCCCCAAAAACTGTTCATCAGGTAAAAAATAAATAAAAATAGTCTTCAATAGAGTTGCTAGAAGTTCATACCATGAGACAAAACATTCTTGCAAGTCATCAAAAAGTTAATAAACGAAGACTAAACGTCCATATCAGTGTCCAAAACCATCGTAACTGAAGCGAAAAAGTTCACATTATCCACCAAAAACGTCGTGCTAGAGTTGCCGAGAGTCACCACGGCAGACAAAACGATCATAGGAAGAGCTGAAAAATCAACGGTAAACGCTGGCAGCGAGCGGTTTACAACCTCGTTGGAGCAGATCTCACAACACATCAGGGCAGTAAACCACAACGATGGCCCTTGTAACTTTTCCAATAAATGCCCTGCGTGGGACTAAACTGGGAGTCATCCAGCGATGGACTAATAAAGCCGAAACACTTTGTTAGATCACATGCTGGCCCGGCGCTTACACGCGTTGAATCACTGATCACGAGACCTGTATGTGTTGGGAATACTGCCAAGTATATTGTGTTGTGCAAATCAAGATATATATATATATATATATATATATATATATATATATATATATATATATATATATATATATATATATATATATATATATATATATATACACACACTGTAGTGTGTGTGTGAGTGTCATGTCGTACTTCATGTTGAACAATATTACAAAGTCTGTTCGTTAAACACAAGACACTCTGCGTGTTGAGACACTTACCAGATAGGTAGGTGCTTTACGTGTAGTAAAATATTATATAATCCTACATAGGGTGTTTACGTTTTTGATAGCATGTACGTGCAGGCAGTTTGCTGTCAAATTACTAGCGGGTTTTGAGAAGGGAGAAGTGATGGCGCTATTGTGTTCTGTAAACGTCCTTTTGTAATTAACAACCTGCAAAGAATAAACCATTGTATCTGGTTGAGTTACTGTATGGATTAGAGATGTTGCAAGCCTTCATAAACAAGTCAGAATATTTCACAACACAGAATGGTGTCTGATGGAAAACAAATCCTGTATGGCGTGAGTGTTGCACCTCGACCAATGTTCAGATCTTCATCATTACCCATTTTTGGCTCGTGCTTGTGTGTGTATTAAAACAGTGAAGAGAGAAATCCTAAACATGCTTTTAAGTTGTGTAGTCGTGTGTGGGGGTGTGCTTGTGCCTGTGTATGTGTGTACAGGTCACTTTGGACCGGTGTGCGTGCTTGCTTGCGTGCTGTGTGTGTGAGCATGTGTGTGTGCGAGTGTGCTCTGTTTGTGTGTGTGTGTGTGAGTGTGTGTGCGCGCACCGGGAGCCTGTTACAAGATCTTGCATAGAGTATTTTAATTAAAGCAAGGAGGAGTTCGGTCAACACTATTATTATAACGTAATCAAAAGCAAACAGCGGAGAACAGCAACCTGAATACCGGGGGAAAAACTACAGAATTTCTTGTATATTTGTGACTACACCTACCCAGCTTAACTCCGCCCTGGGAAGTAAAGACGGTAGGGTAATGTAAACACACTCAGTCCGCGTGAGTCAATGAACGAACCATCTGCTAACAGTTTGATCGAATATGATGGAAGATGGGGAGGTGTTGGTGAGGTGGGGGATGTGTTGGTGAGGTGGGGGATGTGTTGGTGAGGTGGGGATGTTGGTGAGGTGGGGATGTGTTGGGTGAGGTGGGGATGTTGGTGAGGTGGGATGTGTTGGTGGTGGGAGGTATTGGTGAGGTGGAGGATGTGTTGGTGAGGTGGGGGATGTGTTGGTGAGGTGGGGGATGTGTTGGTGAGGTGGGGGATGTGTTGGTGAGGTAGGGGATGTGTTGGTGAGAGTAGAGGATGTGTTGGTGACTTATGTTAATTGAGTGGTCCACCAGTACTAAAATTTACCTAATTCCTGAAGTTCCTGTTATAATTCTTCTCTCTTATACACGCGACACAGACTTCCCATAACATAAATTTAACCACACAATAATCGTAAATTTTTTTAAGTCTTTTTTTTTACTATTAATTAACATAAAGGAACAATCTCCATTTTAACGAAAATATAAAACCATCTAACTTATTTCTGACTTGGCTGATGTATGTTAAGTGTGATTTTTCTGTTGTTATCTTTAGAATTAATTAGTATTCTATAACCTGTTTTGGTGATTTTGTTATTTTGTTTTTATCATATCATTACATGCTTAAACCATCTCCAGTACGTGTTCTTAAGGCTTTATTACTTATCTATTACCGACGAACTTATTCTATACGGGGATTAAATTGCACCTTTCCCTGATCTATGAACACGACAATTCGCCTTTCTCCTATTCAGACATCTCGGGAACAATTTTCAGAGATAGAATTACATTTATAACCAAAATCCGGCGGGTCATACCAACTTACAATTCAATTTCCTGAATAATGTCGTCTTCTTTGGCTCTATTATGTGGCGGCAGATAGGAGCAGGCCTGGAGGAAGGTATTAAAGGGTAGGTTATGATAAATGCTTTTGGTAGGTCCTGTAGGTAAGATATATGTCTTATTATATATAGGGGAAGGTGGGTGAAATATTGCTGGTTCTGTTGTTCATATGTGTATGTGAGGGGAGGTGGGGGGCTGTGTGAGTGATGGTGTGTATACTTTTTTTCTATATAGAGGTGTGTGTGTGTGTGTGTACGTCTATACCACTACATACACTCTCCATAGACTCATTCCTCTCACCATCATTCCATCTCGTCTCGGTTCCCTCTCTCTTCTCACCCCATCACTCCTAAGATTAATTTCCAATTATATTTTTTTTATATTCCTTTGAGATACGTTAACTTTTTTCTGTATCATGTAATTAATCAACTGTAATCTCCACTCTATGTTTAGGAAGTAGTTAATATTGTTTTTTGTTTCCACATTACATAAGAAAACTACAATTGTGATAAAAAAATGTTCGTTATATGTTTTTTGGTTAATAGTAAAAAAAAAATACTTCTTTATTTATTGTTTCGTTTTAGGTAAAATTTATATTAAAAACTACCGATTGTTTTTATAAAGTGAAAAGAGGAACTCATGCGTGATGCCTCATTAATATCAAAATTCACCTCATAGGCTAAAAAACAACAACAACAACACAGATTTCTATACTAGAGGAAACATATTTACTGAGATTCATATCGATTGACAATTTTTTTAGGCAGGTGAAGGAAGGAAGGTAAGGTTAGCTGGGGGTTTAAGATCGACCACAAGAGGGAGGGAGGGAGGCAGCAGCAGGACAGATATAATTATTCACAAGGGAAGGACGAGATGAGCAGACAGCAGTGATATCCTTTGGTGTGTACTGAAGGGGATGGGGATTCCGAGACGGTGAATAGAGACAGGTAGAGAGATACGTATGAGATCAGACAGAGGCAGAGACAACATTTCGGACGATCAAAGACCGAGAGAAACCACGTTCATATCAGTCCTTTCAGCCTCCTTTACATCCATGATTACAGATTTCCCACATTTCCAGACCTTACGTATCCTAACCTCTCACATTTCTCAATTCTAGTATTTCACAGCTCTAGCATATCCCAATTCTCACATTTCCCAATTCTATAGCATTTTCACAGCAGCATTTCACATTTTAAAAGAACGTCTCTCTCTCTCTCTCTCTCTCTCTCTCTCTCTCTCTCTCTCTCTCTCTCTCAACTCCTTCGTCCATGTTACCAATTTCTTATACATCCAAGAGTTCAAGATTTTTTAGGGGTCATATGTCGTCATATCAGAATACTCACTTTCCAAGACAACCCCCCCCCACCTCCCCCCCTCCCGTCAACGTCACCCACCGCCCCGCATGATTATCTTGACAATACCGTTTTCAAGTTTGAGCGTCATTAAATCTCCTCGTTCCAGGTTCCAGGTTCCAGGTTTTCCCTCCTCTCAACAATCTTTGAAATATTGAGTTCTTCCGGGAATGTGCGGTAGTTTTTATTATTATTATTATTATTATTTTTTCATTTCTATATTCAATTCAAGAAAACAAGATTATCTTATTTTAGGTTTGTAGTTGTGTGGTCTCTCTCTCTCTCTCTCTCTCTCTCTCTCTCTCTCCAAAAATGAATCCTAAGAATGCAAAGAAAATAATACCTCATATTTTTTTTGTCGTAATACAAACAAACAAACAAGGACTTTTAAGTGATATTTTTCAGTTCACACAAGACTAAGAACAGCTGTAGGAGAGAGACTGTTAACCTGTCATATGAAACAATTGAAAATTTTATCCCATTGTTTCCGCCGTGTTAAGCCTTTTAGTATACCTTGTGATAAATGGTGCGTGGATAAGTAGCTCTTCATCCTGGTAAATATATTGTGGGATATGGATATTTTCCCTTTGTGTCTTCCTTGTCTTCCCTGCCTTGTCTTCCTGCCCCTTGTCTTCTTTACCCTTGTCTTCTTGCCTTGTCTTCTTGCCTTGTCTTCTTGCCTTGTCTTCTTCCTGCCCTCTTGTCTTCCTGCCCTGTCTTCCCTAACCCCTTGTCTTCTTGCCTTGTCTTCTTGCCCCCTTGTCTTCTTGCCCCTTGTCTTCTTGCCTTGTCTTCTTGCCCCCTTGTCTTCTGCCCCTTGTCTTCCTGCCCTCTTTGCCCTTTTTTGTCTTCCTGCCCCCTTGTCTTCCTGCCCCCATGTCCTTCCCTCCCTTGTCTTCCTTCTCATTGTCCTTCATTTCCTTTCTTCTCTTCCCTCCTCCTTTCCTTCCTTCACCATTTCATTTTCTTCTCCATCTTTCCTCTCTTTCTCTCTCTCCATCCTTCCCTTCTCCTTACCTCCCCTCTCTCCCTTCTTTCCCTCTCCTTCCCCTCCCTCCTTTCCCCCCTCCTTCCTTCCCTCCCCTTCCTATTACATGTTGATTAGTAGGACATTTCCTCCCCCATTAACTGTGTTGAATAGGGTGTTTCCTTCCCCATTAGATATTTTTGGCTAAGACATTCCCCCATCATATTTTCCCGGATAGGACATTCTATGATAAAATTTCCCTGGATGAGATGTTTTCCCTCTTTAACCACATATATGCTCTATTGTCCTATCCAGTATATCTATAAGACTTTGACTATCTAAGGAGGTTATGTATCTAGGGAGAGAAATCTAGGGAAACAAATATCTAGGGAAACAAATATCTAGGGAAACAAATATCTAGGGAAACAAATATCTGGGAAACAAATATCTAGGGAAACAAATACAGCACCGTATCTTAAGTGACAAATGTATTAAGAGTTCAATGTTTTTAGGGGTTAATGTCTCAAGGGGTTAATGTCTTGTAGGATAAATGTCAAGGTGGGATTAGTTGTCCATTTGGATATTAAGACACAAAATGAGAGGGAACAAAAAGAGAGAGAACAGAGATAGAGAACAAGAGATAGATAAAGTAAAGAGGTCAATCCCTTTGCGTTACACCCACATACATTTTATATCACAATATCCATCGTAATGCATAAGATGAATAAATACATTTCAGCCGACAGATTACAAAGATATCGTTATAACCTTTTCTCCCGGATAGCTTATTACGACAGAATACCACTAACTACCTTGTACTAACATCGACATAATTAGTAATATGATATGTTCTCTGAAATCCACCGCTTAGCTTGTTATTACGTTGCGTACCCTGTTTCATGTTCTTTTGTTCTTCTCTTATATGTAACTTATATATAACATTTGTTCACGACTTTATAACTAAATAACGTCTAAATAAGCTTAAACCCTTGATGCATGCAGTATAAGTAGATTAGGTTTAAGATTGTATTAAAAAAGATTAGACTTTGATTGTTTTATTCTATTACTGGCATTGTACAGTAAAAGCCAACAGCACCTTAATCTAACAAGCAGCGGTTCTGAATAAATCCTTAGTCAGGTTAACATGGTCATGGCGGGTATTGGTGTAAGCTCCGACCCCCAAACGCTAGATCTTTTCGGCTCCCAGTTCAGCCTTTCTACAAATACACTTCAGAATGAGACCTTTTTGCCTGTTAGCTGGATTTTATTGGAGAGCCCCGCGTGTTTCCAGTTACTTTTGTTGCGAGGTAAGGTAAGCTGGTCCTGGAATCCCTTGAAATGTAATCTGCAAGTGTTATGGGGTGGCTGAGAACCGAGCAACTCTGGAAAAGCGCTACGCAGCCCTGGATCGGAGGAAAGGAAATTGGAGTCTGATTTAGTTTAGAGGTGGGGGGTAGTGCAGTTTTGGAAAGGAGAGGAGGTTTACGCTGTGGTCATGTGTAGAGGCGAGATCAAATTTGCGGGAAATTCACTTTTCAGCGAATTCGTTTGATGGCTTTGAACCCACGGCCAACCAAGGGGAAACAACAAACAAATACAAAAGGAGAAAATGTAAAATAGCTAATGAGAGGGCGAGTTCTATTAACAGGTGTAAAAAAAACTCCATAATGCTTAGAGGGAACAACAGAAAAAAAAAGACAATTTAGATTTTTTTTTTTCCCTCGAAGTTAACTTGATTGTGTCGGATTTATACGGCGTGGGAAAACACATTCACTTGTTGCTGAGAGTACAAACTGGATACTAAAGGCACCTAACCTTTTTTAGATAATTGCACCAGCAGATACAACCAGGATATAATGAGCTCACCAATTTTCACCTAATTTTCTTGACAATAACCATTCAGCTATTAAAGTTCACTTGCTTTTACCTGTTCATATTATTAGCGTAAGACGAACTTTTAAAAATATAAAAAAAATCACATTATTTTTTTTTTAATGGAAGGACTTAAACTACCAGGCAGGGCAAACCCACTCAGTGACCCCTGACCCCTGACCCCTGACACACTAACCTTGAGTCTTATTTTATATATCACAGACAGGTAGAGATCAAACAGGTGACAGGTACAGTACATCTATCACCTTTTACAAGCGCTTGGACACTGACAAGTTATAGTGAGAGATGTTTATAACTTTAAATACAAATTCATCCGTACATATACCCCTTTTGTATGGATATTTATGATCCTCTTGTTTTATTAAGACAAACTCACCTGTTATCAATACCTTGACATTCTAATTAGATATACCTGGGATTACTGTGTACGTGCATTCATGTGTATCATTGTCCCCAAGAAAGTACCTCTCTGTCACCCACTACAGTACCCTAACCTATCTCCCATCCACTCTCTTTACCATCCCATTAACACCCATCACTATCCATCTCACTATCCACTCCATGTTTATTCAGTGAAGAAGTGTCAAGCTAACTCGAGCCTCCTTTCCCACCCTTCTCAGTACCAATCAACCTGTCTTTCACACTAAGGCCATGACGAATATAAACCTCTGGGTGGCGTGTCTGTCTGTTTGACCTGTCGACACCATCACACACACATACACACACATTCACACACACACACACACACACACACACACACACACACACACACACACACACACACACACACACATGGTTTTACTGTATATTTACGTCAAGGGCAATCATAATAAGCACATTCTCTCTCTCTCTCTCTCTCTCTCTCTCTCTCTCCCTCGATTCTATAAACCTAAGTAATTCTTGTTCAATATTTGCTCAGTTATGAGGATATTCCCTGCCAACACTGACGGCCGGTATGTAAACATGTGTTCTGTTGGTGTCTGTGATCCACGCCACGCACCACCGATTTCCATTGTGTATTTTTGATCAATTCACCGCTATGAAAGGCTCTAAACATCGTATTTGTAGTTGATAAAATAAAACAGATTTTTAAATATTATTTCCGGAGGTACACACACATATAGCGGGTATATCCAGGGAGACAGGGTGGTGTTTGTAGAGGTCAGATCAATTCGCCGATACGTGTAAAGTTACCGCTGGGTGTGTTTACCTATCTGCTACAGTTCCAAACTTCCCCGAAGATATAATTAGAGATAATACAACATGTCGTAAAGTAAAAGTGGGTGCTCTAGGCCTAACGACCTCTGAGGGACAGTGTAGATATATAACCACACTGTTTACTACTAAGCTTCCGGTAAACAAGGAGCATACACTGCACTTGACAGCTTTATTTCCCCCCAAGTGTAAAGTTAGGTACCCATTTGCAGCAAAGTGGTCTAAAGGGGCCCAGGGATGGAACCAGTGAACTTAGGGACGGCAGGTGAGTGCTCTGTCCACCTATCCACTCGACCGACGCACCCATAGGACGGGAGGTGAGTGCTCTATCCACCTATCCACTCGACCGACACACCCATACACTAGAATTACATTTGTCTTCGTTTCTGGATAAATCTGAAAGATGTATGTTTCAAAATTAATATGTTAAAATTGCCAAGAAAAATGAATTAATAGATTATAATAAACCCAAAGTAGTTTTATCATCTCAGTGTACCCAAAAGATGATGTTTTAAAGAGCTTAGTAAACAAAAACTCCTTCAGCTTTGACTTCATTCTGTTTGTCTTTCTTCTGATAATATTTGTCTTTAGTAAATATATTTGGATTGAAATAAACTGATGAACGTGACCCTACCCCCCCCCTTCCCCCTCCTCTCTCCCACTCAAATAAGAGAAAAATGTTTACCCAACTCATGGCCTGTGTGAACGTGTTTGAACGTGTTTGAACGTGTTTGCCCGTAAAAGCAACCCAGTTAAAAATGTCATATATTGCTAGTCTTGTGTTTTACATACATAAAACACCGGCCACTGATAGTTTGGTTAGGTTAGGTAAGGAAGGAGGGATGAGGTTAGGTTAGGTTAGTTACTTAAAGTGAGGGTTGATCTATTGACTATTAGTGTGTTCTTGTCGTATAAAATAAACAAATAAATTATATGCATGACCACTTTATATTGTATATCGCTGTAATTTATTCTGTTTTTTCATGTACCAGTTTATTTGTATTCCAGATATGATTGTGTTTTTGACATAATTTTACGATTATTATTATTATTATTACTACTATTATTATTATCATTATTATTATTATTATTATTATTATTATTATTATTATTATTATTATTAGTAGTAGTAGTAGTAATAGTAGTAGTAGTAGTAGAAGCCTTACACTTGAACACATCTCTGCATTTCACTATAAGCACATCCATACACACTCTTCCATGCCTCTTCTTCCAGTTCATTCATTTGTACACTATCTCTCCCCATTCCATTTCCTCCCTTTCCTCGTCTCCCTTCTCTCTCTCTCTCTCTCTCCCATCTCTCTCCCCTTCCTCACACTATTATTTCACTTATCTTTCCCTCTACCTCCTTTAGTTCATTCACTCGTATAGTACTGATTCCCTTCATTCTCTCTCTCTCTCTCTCTTTACCTGTCTACCCACCTGCCTACCTGTCTACTCACCTTCCTACCTGTCATCCTAGTTGATCATTAACCTGGAGTTTCTTTTTCTGTCTATTTTCTTTCTTCCTGTCTTTTATTTGTATCTTTATCCTCTTTTTCTGTCTTCCCGTCTCTTTGTTTCCGTCTGTATGTCTGTTTTTTTCAGTCTATTTCCTCTTTGTCTGTTTTTTTTATCTTCGAGGAAAATATGGGGAAAAAATTGGGGTTAATGATAAAGGTGAGATTTGCCAGTTCAATTAAGCTTCAGTCCTATTAAGCCCAAACTCCCATTAAGCTCTAGTCTAATTAAGCTCCAGTCAAATTAAGCTGCAAACCAATTAAGCTCCAGTCCTATTAAGCTCTAGTCTAATTAAGCTGCAGTCCAATTAAGCTTCAATCCAATTAAGCTCCATTCCTATTAAGCTTCTGTCTAATTAAGCTTTAAAAAATAACATTACCTTTAAACAGAGAATATCATCAACATCATCTCTCTATCTCCAATTAAAAACAAAAACAACCGTCTTATTACCCGTAAACTATTGAATATGTCTCATTACTAAAGTCCTAAGTTAATACACTAATGAGACATCAACGCATTCATTACCTCCTCAGGATAAAAAAAAAAGCTGAATACCTTATTGGATCCTAAATCTCGTTACCAGAAGGAATTGTATGAAAAAAAAAAGAAAGAAAAAAAAGTTGTTCCAATATGCGTTCCCGGTGACTCCTGGTACATGATAAAAAAAATATACTCGGGTTCATCAGAGTGGAATCCGAATGGTGGGGAATGAGCTTGTTGGTGTGTGTGTGGGTGGGGTGGGTAGGTGTGGGTGGGTGTTTGTGTGGGTGGTTGGGTAAGGTGTGTGGGTGTGTGATACAATTAACAAGCTATGAAGAAATATTTCACGTATTTTTCATGCTTTTTTTTGTACGATTCCTTACTCATCCTCGCTCCCCACTTCCTCCTTTCCACCCCATCCATCTCTCCACCCCTCTCCACCCCTCTCCACCCTTAACTCCGGCCTAAGAGAAGTTTCCTAGTTGTTCTCCACTAGACAAAAGCTAAAGTTTTGCATAAGTTCATAATAATGCCAACTTAGGCTGTACAGAACTTAACTACCCAGAACTTTGCACCAAACACAGCTTAAGGGATCAATAATACAGGTGGTAAATTGTTTTTTTCTGTCGATATGGTTTAAGACACACACACACACAGACACACTATATTCTAATGTCTATATACTGTACTTATGTTGTTATATGTATATTTATGTATATACAGTATACTCTATATTTATATATAAAAGTACATCCTCACCATCCATTGAGCCAGCTTGGGCGTGTCACTGGGAAATATTACCGTCACTCCCGCCAAAAAAATTATCTGGTATAACCCGGCGTCCAACGAGACAATTTCTCAACTCATCAACTTTTCACCTTGGCCACCCCGCAGCCCTTACCACCACCACCTTCATCACCCTCACTACCACCCTCACCACCCTTACCTCACTACTTTTCCCCCCAACCTTCCCCACCAACCATCATAACGCCTCACTGGCAACCTACCTCCTCATGACGTCACGGCAGCCACACACGCTTCACCATCATCAATATTTTGCCAGCCAAGCAAAAGTTGATGCCCCTAAGAGACGAGATGTAATTTACTTAATTCTGTATTTAATCCGGATATTTTTCTTACTGTCTCGTCCTCGAGTTCACGAGCTTGATGGAGCTGGGGAGGGGGTGCGGGAGAGAAGGTGGAGGTGGGTGGTAAGTAGGTAAAGGTGGGTTTTGGAGAGGTCGTTGAGGGTTGGGAAGGGTCGTTGGGGGTTGGGAGGGGTCGTTGAGGGGGAAGAGAGAATGAATTTTCGTTGGTGTGAATTTTTTTCGGATTTTTTTTTGTGGTCTTTTGTGGATAAGCCTAAACAATGATCGTCAGATTTATCTTATTTTTTCTCACAACTTTTTCTTATAGGAAACTGAACAACTGTGTGTTATCTGGAACACAAGAACGTTCTGTTCGTCCTATTACTGAAGGTCTAAGGTCAGGGATCAGTTATTTTCATTTCTAAACATAATATTGTCTACTTCTTGATGTCTTCCTCATCTGACACTAAATCCTGATTCACAATGATTCTTTCGACCAATTTTTCTCGTAATGGAAATAAGAACATAAGAACATAAGAATGGCGGAAACTGCAGCGGGCCTATTGGCCCATACTGGGCAGTCCCGCTTACACCCAACCCCTATTGCTCATATAAGCATCCAACCTATGTTTGAAGCTATTCAACGTATTCGAGTTAATTATGATATTTGGTAACTTGTTCCATTCATCCACTACTCTGTTTCCAAACCAGAGTAGGGAACTCCACTTGTGACGTTGCTCCAAAGGGACTTAGTGCCGTTAATGCTCACTCGCTGTTTCCTGTCCTGTACCCACGTCCTAATCCATTTAAGGTATGTTACCTTTGATGCCATGTGCTTCTAACTTTCTTGTTAGTCTTTCGTGGGGGACTCTGTCGAAGGCTTTGCTAAAGTCGAGATATACCACATCATAATTGTGCCCCTCGTCCACCGATTCGAAAACTGATGAAAAGAATGTTAATAGATTAGTTAGACAAGAACGTCCGCTTGTGAAGCCATGCTGGGAATCATTGATCAATCCGTGCTTTTCCCGGTGATTTCGAATAGAGTTTGAAATGATTGCTTCCCCTAATTTGCCTACTATTGATGTTAGACTGATTGGGCGGTAGTTAGAGGATAGTGATCTATCCCCCTTCTTGAAAATCGGTATTACATTCGCTATCCTCCAGGATTCTGGTACTACACCTGTTTTTAAGAACATGTTAAACAACTTTGCTAAGGGCATACTAAGCTCTTCCTTACATTCCTTTAATACTCTGGCAAATATCTCATCGGGACCAGGTGACTTATTATGCTTTAGTTTGTCTATTTGCTTACTAATATCGTTACTAGTCACTACTATCTCGCTTAATTTGTTTTCTTCACTATCTCTGAATAGATTCGGTGCCTCGGGTATCATGTTTAAATTTTCGGTGGTGAAAACTGTTGAAAAATATTTATTCAAATTATTGCTCATTTCTCCGTCGTTATCAGTGAGCTCGCCGGTATCTGACCGTATTGGTCCAATCTTTTCTCGTGTTTTAGTTTGATACATTTGGTAGAATCCTTTGGGGTTTGTCTTCGCCTCCCTTGCTTTCCTTACCTCATTATTCCTCTTGGCTTCCCTTATCCCGGTTTTAACCCTACTCGCCAATATCTTATAATAATCCTGGAGGTAAATTTCGCCACGCTTTATCCTTCTACCTATAGCCTTCCTTTGGCCAATGATGTTCTTTAAATAATTATTTATCCATTTAGGGTCATTGTTGTCTGATCTGAGTTTTTTGTGTGGTATGTTCTGCCTTTGTGCATTAAGTAACTCATTATTTAAATTGTCGTGGAACCAGGTAATCTCAGATGTCGTTATCAGGTCGGAGTCATCTGTCAGGTTCACGGCCAAGTGCGACACCCCCTCTCTCAGCTGCCTCTTTAAACTGTCAAAGTTTGCCCTTCTGAAATCTGGTACTTTTGGAATTTTCCTAACGTTTGCCCTGAAAATCTAACTGGAATCTAATTTCTTTGTGATCGCTGATTGCAAGTTCGTTCCCTACCTCGACATTGCTAATGAGGTTTTCTCTGTTCGACAGAACTAAATCGAGTATATTATTACCCCATGTGGGTTCGGTTATATGTTGACTTAGGAAACAGTCCTGGATCGTCTCGAGAAAATCCTCTGATTCTGAGTTACCCGTAAGGTCAGTCCAATCTATTTGGCCAAGGTTAAAGTCGCCTACTATACAGACTTTGTTGTGTATGGAAGCCCTGCGCATTTCATCCCAGATAAGTCGCTCATTGACTCTATCAAGATTGGGAGGTCTATATATTACTCCTGTGATTAATTTTTCCCGACCGTCGGTTAATTCTATCCATATTGTTTCTGTATTCCGCTTAGTTTTTATTTCCTTATTTATTTCACACTTCAGATTATCCCTAACATAGATTGCTACTCCGCCTCCTTTCCTGGTCTGCCTATCGGTATGGAACAATGTGTAACCCGCAATTTGGTATTCGACTGGCAACTCACGTGAGTCCAGGTTGATCCATGTTTCAGTGAATGCTATTATATCGATTTTTTCGGTACATACCAAGGCCCTAATATCATCCATTTTCTTTCTCATACTTCTACTGTTCGCGTTCTGAGTCCTCCCTTTACCGCGTTTAGTTTTAAACTCCCTGTTTAATTTAGTTTTGTCATCATTCCTAACACTATTTCCCTGTAATCTTTTACTTTGTTTACCCGCTCCTACTGCAGTTTCCCCCATCCCCGTGCCCATATGTTCCCCTAGCAGTTTAAAGACTTCGATATCCTTTGAACTGCCCCTTCTAGAGACCCAGCCAGGGTTGCCACCCCATCCGGAGACAGGTGCACCCCATCCCTAGCATAAAGGTCCCTTCTGCCGTAGAAGTTGTCCCAGTTGTCAATGAATGGGACCGATATTGACTTTCAATATTTGTCAAGACGGTCGTTGACACCAACCGCCCTTGACAACCATTCACTGCCAACTCTCCTTCTAGGCAGGTCACCGCATATGATAGGGATCCCTCCCTTAGACACATCTAACCTGCTGGCTTAAGATGAATAAAAAACCATCGTATTTATACACAGCTTCTACATTAATTACATACGTTTAATTAGCATCAATTAAAGGAGTAGATTTTAATGTACACTATTAATTTGTTTCCCTTATGCTAAGTGATCGTATCTACCGTTAATACGCAGAATTAGTGTAATTTTAACCTTATTATCGTGTTTTACCTTAAGTCAAGCAGTCAGATGGAGCCTTAGTTCTATGTGAAATATCCATCTTATTGGTGCTTGTGATTCCGCTCCATTACCCAACTGTGTGTGTGTGTGTGTGTGTGTGTGTGTGTGTGGCAGCGACAAGGTTAGATCTGAGAGGAACCTGACACATACTAACACCGCTGAGACGCTTGGGTAGGTCGGTTAGTGTCGCCTTTGTTTATATACTTCACTATATATAAATTGAGGTTATGGAAAGTTTAAGTTGTTTATATGTTGTAGAATGGATGGTTAGAAGATATTGTTTAGGTTGTTGTTGTTTATTCGTTCACTGGGTTTAACTTGAGTGTTTAATGGGTTTTATTATGGCGGTAAATGGTTTATGGTTTATATAGGCAATGTGTTTTATTATATATGATTGGTGTTTTATTTATCAATTATTATATACAAGTATGATAATAAAGGAATATATTAATGATTTACGAAATTATCTCAGTAATTTACGTTGCATAAAACACAAAGACAACCTTACATTAAAGTACAACTCACTGACTTTGAAAACTATACGAAGAATCAAAGTTTTTAAAAGTTAGGAAAATAGTTTTGAAACGCAGGAAAGTTTGGAAAGCCAATGTGCAATGTAACGCTTGAGTCTTAGAGATATTGATAACTAAAATAGCCGTAACAATGAATTTATTTTTATTATTATTAAAATTCGAAAAAAATGAAAGGTATAATTTTGTTTACCGTCCATGAAATATTTATTGAATTCATTATCTTAAGTTCAAAGTCTGTATAACCCACTTCATATTATCTCCTTGACTATTTATTTTTTTAATATGTAAATTTGTTTCCGCAGCAACTAGAATATCTATAGTTTATATAATGTTTTGGTACAGAAAAAAAAATCTCAAAGACGTTTTCAAGGTAATAATATGTGTTTATTTATTTTAAGTATGCAAATTAGTCACAGGCATTGAGGAGAATTGTGATATTGTCTTCACTCGCCTCAAACATAACTAAAGCATTATGAAGACAGATGGATGTGATAGTGTTACTTTATATCATGTTATTTGAAGAAAACAAATTTACTGAGTTGAAGATTATCACTGTTGGCGTTCTCATCTTTATAGAGTTATCAGTCCAGGTGTGAAAGATATCATCAAATATCAAATTCTTGTGCTGTATGATATCGATAACCATAATTGAGTCACTGTGTTTGAAGCACCGTAGGAATCATGGGTAAGATAAATATAACTAAAACTACCCCATCAACACCAAAGCTTTGCCCGCTAATCACCAGTAACTAAAGCTTTAAGGGAATGTCACAAACGAGCACAATATCTTCAGGAATAAAGCAGTGAAGTGTACGTGATCTATACACCACGACCACTTGACCTCACTTGACCTGCTATAGTATGGATGGACACGTGATGACAGTTCCAAATGCCTGTTCCTACTACCGACAACAGCTGTATCGGACCATGTTGCACTCTGCTCTACCAGGCATTCTGAGGTTAATCAGATGTTCTTGTCAGAGTCACTCACCCTTTAAATATATGACGTGTGGATGTAGTCGTGCCAAACTGCCATGTACCCAGGTGTGTTGTGTGTGCAAGGGTGATGGCGTGTAAAGCAATGACCTTACGAAATCAATCTTTGGTAATATTGAGGGAGTGATTCAACGGGAACAAGAATAAAACATGTCTATAATAATATTTGTGTTGGTTTCATTATATTAAGAACTGGTTTCCATAATGAACGATAGTTATTGATTTACATTGTAGTAATAATGAAGTATATACCTTGTAAATATATTTCAACTGTGAGACAGGATTAATATCAATAGGATGATCAATATATATCTCTGGCTGGTAGATGTTAAAATAATATGTCCATCTAAAAATTATCACTAACATATTTGCATAACATATTGTAAAGAAAAAAGTTGAAATCCACTTTCTGACTGTCGGATTATTAATAATTACTGTATATCAATAATAACGCATTAGGAATAAGTTTAAAAGAAATTATATATATATATTTTTTTCTACGTGAATACATTGCTCAGAGAAAAGACAAAACAGCAATAAAATTAATTAAAAATACAGTCAACCGTAATAATTATTCAGTGAAAGATTTTTATTATTATTATTATTATTATTATTATTAATATTATTATTATTATTATTATTATTATTATTATTATTATTATTGTCATCATTATCATCATCATCATCACCCGTTAATTGAATAAAGTATAATGCAGGACTCTTTTATCACTGAGTTAGACAAAGTAAGTTGCCAGAGACTTCATGAGACTCTCTGTATATCTCTGTGGGTGAAGGATCATGCTGGTCTGAGGCTCCCGGTGGCCACTCAACTCTGAATGAAATCAAGGACGAAAAATACACTTGTTGGGTAGATGTTGAGGATTTAATCTCAATCACATCGAAAACCATTATGTGTGAGGCTCATATTTTTTTCTGTGAAATAGATTTTTGTTTTATTTGTGTGATGTTGTGATGTGAGTTTGTGATGTTATTCGTATTAAAACAGAATATTGGGATTTATTTAACTTTAGCACACCTGAAGGAGTTTGTTACCTGGGTCATCTACTTTCTTGGTGTAGGGTTTCAACAAGGTATATAGTAGAGGGAAAATTAACCAGTGTTAAAGTTAAGCACAAACAGAACTGTGATGAAATTGAAGGAATTGTTTTGTAAAAGTTTGTTAATGACTTGTTAGAGCCATAATACACGGAAATTAAGCATTAATTTTATTATTTTTTAATTAGTGAGTCCAGGACGATTTTTTTCTATAAAGTGAAATAATTCATGGTTATATAAAAACAGTATTTGAGTTGTGTTGTTACTCCTACACGTGCTCGGTTCCACCTCCTTCTAGACCTAGTTTAAAAAAATTTTGGTGTGTAGCAAGAGGTATATTTTACCACAACCTTCAGGGAATGGGTCGTGAGCTGCAGCATAAATCCAGCATTACACAGCAGCGGACAGCGGCCACCACAGTGCACCCAAGCAGACTCGGGTCATTGTTGCGGCGGCTTACAAGGACCAACTGAGTCCACAAGATCGGTGATGTAAGAAATGTGTGTGTGTGTGTGTGTGTGTGTGTGTGTGTGTGTGTGTAAGAATAAAAAAAAATCAGAGGTAGAAATTTAATTATAAAGGAACAAAATTTATAGCAAAAAATTTATTGGGGAAGGACAGACACGCGCTCTAAAAAAAATCCACTAAATAAAAAGAAACTTACATTTTATCTCGTTTTCTCTGGTCCCGTTGAGCGGTCACTCCCCATATCGCCGAAGGTCCACCACTAGAGCTGTCAAAACCACGGCTCCCGAAAAATGAAAAAGAAAAGACTGTCAGAGGTTGCCACGAGCATTTTCTTCAACCAGATCGTTATACCCTTCTTCAGCCTTACCTCGTCCTTCAGCCTTACCTCGTCCTTCAGCCTTATCTCCCTTCCTTCAGCCTTACCCCTCCTCCTTCAGCTTTACCTCCTCCTTCAGCCTTACCTCGTCCTTCAGCCTTACCTCGTCCTTCAGCCTTATCTCCCTTCCTTCAGCCTTACCTCTCCTCCTTCAGCCTTACCTTGTCCTTCAGCCTTGTCCTTCAGCCTTATCCCTTACTTCAGCCTTACCTCTCCTCCTTCAGCCTTACCTTGTCCTTCAGCCTTACCTCTCCTCCTTCAGCCTTATCTCCCCTCCTTCAGCCTTACCTCCTCCTTCAGCCTTACCTTGTCCTTCAGCCTTACCTCCTCCTTCACCCTTACCTCCTCCTTCACCCTTACCTCCTCCTTCACCCGTTTCTTTATTATTATTATTATTATTGTTGTATTTCTAATATTATCTATATACTTTTTTCTATTTAGCTACCAAACGTTCATAATCCAGTGGTTAAAAAAACTATCCGACTCTTTTCACATATCACCTGTTATTAAAACACAGGTGTCCAACGAACACAAAAAAATCCTCAACCGATAAATATATGAAATCATATTAATCATTCCCGTGTGACGTGCTGTAAGTTCGGTCACCTAGAAAACTGTTCACTCGTCTGACACTAAATAGGTCGAGCGTTTGTAAGCGAGTGCACTCTTTGGTTGATTTATTTGTGGCGTATGTTTGTGTGTGTGTGTGTGTGTGTGTGTGTGAGAGAGAGAGAGAGAGACGAGCTATCAACACCGTAGCTTCATTCTTGATGCGTTGTGTTAGTCAGGTATTTTTGTCTCCTGTGCTTACTTAGCGAAATTAAACTCATCAGTTAAGGAATTTCGCCCATTTTCTTTAGTCTTCATTACCCAAGAGGAGAGGGACCCCGGGGGTGTGGAAGGAACGAAATCTTACGGGAAATAACGATGATATAAGACACACCGGTGGGAAATAATTACACTAAATGACGATATTTTAGACAGGAGTTATTTTACACAGAAGTTAGTACAGCTTATAAACACACACACACACACACACACACACACACACACACACACACACACACACACACACACGAGCTTGCACATAATACACATTTTAGCACATACACACTACACACACACACACACACACACACACACACACACACACACACACACACACACTTCTCATATATATATATATATATATATATATATATATATATATATATATATATCTATCTTGATAAAATCACACGGGAAAAGCGAAACAACGTGTGATTTTATCAAGATTTATCTTATCCAGGTTAAAGACTCAAAGAACATTAACCCTGGTTATAAAAAGAAACTCCATGCTGTAGGGTTAGATCAGGTTACCGTCATGTCGCCAAGGACCAATCCAACCACATACCAAGATCACCTCCTGGTTAATATCTTGTCTGGCTGTGTTTTATGTTGACAAATTATTATAACATCAAGAAGCGGTTAATAATATAGCTCAATGGGGGTAATATAGCAGCAGCAGCCATAGAGCTTGCTGACTGTCTTATTGTACCGAGTAATGGATCATGTTAGTGGAGAGTAAACACGTATAGTACGTATTCAGAACGTGATGCAGACGATAAATACACAACCTTTTATTTCTGCGTTTGTATCTGTCTTTCTTTATCTGTCTCTCCTACTATGTCTGTCTCTCCTACTATGTCTGTCTCTCTTTCTCTGTCTGTTATTCACTGTTTTATCTGTATGTCTATTTCTACCTGTTTTTTGTTACTCTTTATTTCACTGTTACCATCTGCCACTTATTATTTCTCTGTATGCTACTCCTTCTCCATCCTGCCCTCCCTCCTTCTCTCTTTCTCTCCCTCTTACCCACTTCACCCTCTCCTTCCCTCTCTTTTACCGTCCCCCACCCTCTCCTTCCCTCTCTCTCCCTCTTACCCACCCCCACCCTTTCCTTCCCTCTCTCTTACCCCCCCCCACCCTCTCCCCTCTCTCTCCCTGCCACCCCACCCTCTCCTTCCCTCTCTCTCCCTCTTACCCACCTCCACCCTCTCCTTCCCCTCTCTCCCTCTTACCCCACCCCCACCCTCTCCCCCCTCTCTTACCCACCCCACCCTCTCCTTCCCTCTCTCTCCCTCTTACCCACCCTCACCCCTCTCCTTCCCTCTCTCTCCCCCACCCACCCCCACCCCTCTCCTTCCCTCGCCAGCAGGCCGTCAGAGACCAACATGACTTCATTAAGGAAACACTGTACCGGCAATATTCCCGCACTGGCCCCTGTTGCTTCAAGAACCCAACTAGAGGCTACATGAAAGACAGGAACACGATCCTAGCATAGATACCAACACTTCAAACACCTCACTACCTCCTTGTGGAACGTCTCCGGGGATAGTCATGTTAGGGGGGGGGGGAGGAGGGGTAGGAAGATGAGTGGAGGAATGCAGTTTGGGGGAGGGATATAATTTGAGATTACTGTTTATACCGACTCGGCTCTGGCAGCTACATTCAGTTCATTTCTGCTACTATACTCGGGCATATACCATAGTGAGTGTACCGTTTACAAGACCGAATCAAGAGCCAACAAGACCTAAGTTAAACTCAGGCTGACGATCATAATTTAGGCTTTGTTTGGGTTCTGTCCCGGGCTGTCTCACCGAGCGTGTGTGGGGAAACTGGTTATTTTGTTCATGGACTCTGCATATCTGAGTCTCTAGCAATAATATTCAAGAGATTAGACCCTCTTTGTCGCTCGTCTCTATATATCTAAAGTACTATATAATAAAACATCACAATAAAGTTAAAGACTATGAAGTATCTTCCGGTGTTAATGACGCCATGTTGGTGTAAGTCATGCATATCTGTGTACGTGTGTGTGTGCATTTGTAACGCTGAATTTTACCAATGCTTGGTCAGATATGCGTTTGACGTCACAAAGGCAGCCGATATTCATTTATGATTGGTTGGCGGTGTAGCCAGACTTCACTTAGGTATGGCCAGGTAAACTTCTGACGTCACGACGGAGTTTGCCAATGTTTTACTCATGATTGGTCGATACGAAACTCTCGTCATTAAACCATGCCGATGTTCACTTAGGTAGTGCCAGGTAAACTGTTGACGTCATTAATCCCAGTCTAACTTTAACCACGCCCAATTTCCTACTAACACAGAAGATGAAACTAAAACTGATCAATAAACTTAATCCAGACGAGGCATAATATGGATAACATAGATTAATCCAAAAATTCAAACCATAATTAAAATATAATCTTCACCATCTCTCATAAGGACGACTCAACAAGGCAAAAATTAACAAAATAATACATAGTTAAAAGTGAAGAGAGAAACAGGGGAAATGATTCTCTAGGAAGTGTTTTAGTTGTTTGTAGTGAGTATTGTAATTAGGGATCAATTATGTACACGCTTAATGACCTTAGTTGTGGAAACGAGGCGATAGTGTGATTACAGTATATGATTTATTACTTCATCTCTCTTTATTTGTGTATGTATAAATGTTAACCTGTATGTGTATGTATATTTGTACGTATTTGTATGTGTCAATATGTATGTGGATTTCTATATTTCTATGCTTTATGTTTGGATGTGAATGTGTGTATTGATGTGAGTGTGTGTATTGATGTGTGTGTGTGTGGTGTGTGTGTGTGTGTCTGTCTGTCTGTACGTCATTGCTTTGGGAAAATGTGCCACAAATTCGCTGCAAAACATATTAATACACCTTCACTAACCTTGTCCTTCAGATTACTGCAGGAACATCACACTGGCTTAATCTTATCCTCTACCTCCCTCATTATCCCCCATTCACTCAGCTGTAAAAAATGACAAATTGACTTTAACATCAAAACGCATCAATATGTAATGAGTTTTATGAGTCACCACAACACCTCAGTTATAAGAAACTCGTAAAATTGTTCTGTTAATTTGTTCAATGGACGACGTAAATCATGGACGATATAATGAATTAGAAATAATAATAATGGTTTTAATTATTGTGTTCATTCTCTCTCTCTTGTTTACTCTCAATTTTCCTTCCTTCCTTCCTTCCTTCCTTCCTTCCTTCCTTCCTTCCTTCCTTATAAATATCGGCTTATGAATTCCTATTTTTGCCTCCTATAGCCCACGTCTCTCCCTACACGTCTCAAGCCCTGACATCATTCAGTTCAAGTACTTAAAAGAATACAGTAAGTCTTCCTCTCTTCTCTTTTATCATATTTCTCAATTCTTCTAAATATTCATTCTATCTCTCCTTTTATTCCCTGTTTTAATCTATAACATATTCCCTCCCCCTTTTTATTCTTATTTGCCAGTTCCATTAATTATCTTGGTTTTTCTCGTTCTATTTCGTTCCCTCCAGAATATATGTGTATAAATGTTATCTTAAATAAGGAGAATTGCCCGATTAAGTTTTAAAACACAACTGATGATTTTGTAAACGAAGGGGAACATTTTGTTTGGGGTTGGGTTGGGTTGGGTTGGGTTGGGTTGGGTTGGGTTGGGCTGGGCTGGGCTGGGCTGGCCTGGGCTAGGCTGGGCTGGGCTGGGTTGGGCTGGGCTGGGCTGGGCTGGGCTGGAGCTGGAGCTGGGCTGGGCTGGGCTGGGCTGGAGCTGGGTTGGGTTGGGTTGGGTTGGGTTGGGTTGGGTTGGGTTGGGTTGGGCTGGAGGCTGGGAGTTGGGTTGGGCTGGGCTGGGCTGGGCTGGGCTGGGCTGGGCTGGGTTGGGTTGGGTTGGGTTGGGTTGGGTTGGGCTGGGTTGGGGCTGGGTTGGGTTGGGGCTGGGCTGGGTTGGGCTGGGCTGGGCTGGGCTGGGGCTGGGTTGGGTTGGGTTGGGTTGGGTTGGGTTGGGTTGGGTTGGGCTGGGCTGGGCTGGGCTGGCCTGGGCTAGGCTGGGCTGGGTTAGGATCATAATTAATGCCTGATATAATCCCTTAAAACTTAAAACTACCAATTCGATGCCTTATACCGCTAGTTAGAGAGGAGGAGGAGGAGGAGTAGGAGGAAGACAGAGAGTAGGAGGAAGACAGAGAGTAGGACGAACAGGAGGAAGAGGAGGATAAAGAGGAAGCGGCGGCAATTTACACCACAATCGTATTTTCACCCTTAAGCATTATTAAGAGAATAACATCTTATTAACTCGATCTAATTCACCTCACAAGAATTACGACCAAAACAATGCCTAAACTAACACATGAAATTCTGTCGTAACTCAATGCTTTTTTTCCCATAAGGTAAAATAGACAATTTAACTTATGAACCTTTGAGAAATTGAAGATCAGTTCTGCCAATATCAAACTTAATGGAACGTTGGTAACCCTGTTGTATAAATGGATAATGCCAGGGAATGATAAGGTCGCCCAGTTTATGGATGGTGATGAGATGGTGGTAATTGATGGTGATAGGGTGATGGTAGTGTGATGGTGATGTTGTTGGTGGTGGTGATGGTGTTGATGGTGATGGTTGTGGTGACTGGTGGAGTCTCGTTTATTACCTTAGTACGTACATACATACATACATACATACATACATACATACATACATACATACATACATACATACATACAGTACCAACCACGTAGTATGAACGAGATAATGGATAAATGAATAATAAAGTAAAGAAGGAGAGGAGGGAGGAGAGAAAGAGGGAGAGATGATAATGGAAGGAAGGGAAGGAGGAGAGGGTCTATAATAGGTAGTATCGAAGCAGAGACGAAGAAGGAGAAGTAAAGAAGAGGAGAAAAGAGAGAAGGTGGGAAGGGAAGAAAAATAAACAATGAAGGAAGGAAAGGGAAGGGAAAAGGAGGAAGAAGGGATGAAGGAGAGGGAAGGAGAAGAAACAGAAAGATGAGAGAGAGAGAGAGAGAGAGAGAGAGAGAGAGAGAGAGAGAGAGAGAGAGTGTATAATCATCGTTTATGTAGCGGTGAATAATTTAGTATCACTCCCTGGAATGGGTGATTTATACGCTATACTGCATTGTATTTCATAATTCATTGGCAAAAATACAGGAACAATCAGCCACCAAATCTCGTCAAAACCACATGAATACGAGTGTAATTTTGTAATATTCGTATACTGGTAGTGCATTGCTGTATTACTGTAATGCTAGTATACTGCTGCAATGCTAGTATACTGCTGTAATGCTAGTATACTGCTGTAATGCTAGTATACTGCTGTAATGCGAGTATACTACTATAATGCTCGTATACTGCTGTAATGCGAGTATACTACTATAATGCTCGTATACTGCTGTAATGCTAGTATACTGTTCCATTTCTAGTATATTGCTGTAATGCTAATGTGCCAATACTCATTCAATAGCTCTTAACATTTCTTAAGCCTTTGACAGAACTAATTAGTATAAAGTTAAAGACAGAACAAAAATATCAAGAATTTAAGACATGATTTACCCACTGGAATACCTGCAGAGTGAAGACCTGCCTTGAGGTCATCCAGTAGCTATCATCTCTACGATACCTTAGAGGAGTATTGGAGATGGTGGGGGCGAGGTCCTCATGTGATGTGGGATGGTTTGAGAGGGGATGTGTGATATTGTTTACGTTGGAGTGTGTTTAGAGGGTATATGTCTGAGTGTGTTTAGAGGGTATATGTCTGAGTGTGTTTAGAGGGTATATGTCTGAGTGTGTTTAGAGGGTATATGTCTGAGTGTGTTTAGAGGGTATATGTCTGAGTGTGTTTAGAGGGTATATGTCTGAGTGTGCTTAGAGATATATGTTCAGGTGGTAGTTAATAATATATATATGTGTGTGTGTGTGTGTGTGTGTGTGTGTGTGTGCGCGCGCGCGTGTGCCACAGCAAAAGTCTCAGATAAATAGCTTTGGCCGGGACAGTACCCAGATTTTAGTGAAAATTTTTTAATCTCACAACTTAGCACCTAAAGGGTTCAGAAAATAGCCTGTCCCCATCTCTCTCTCTCTCTCTCTCTCTCTCTCTCTCTCTCTCTCTCTCTCTCTCTCTCTCTCTCTCTCTCTCTCTCTCTCGTCATTATACCGAGTACTAAAAAAGAAGGCAGAAAATTCCTATTCCAGAGAGTTAAAATACGTGCGTTTTAATCAAATTATCTAAATGATGCATTAAAGCAATTGTCCATTTCTTTCAAGACGCGACTGATAAATGGCTAATGGCCTCGACTCACGCACATTCATCTTGACCACTGAGGCGCTGCGTGTGTGTGTGTGTGTGTGTGTGTATGTGCGCGCATAAACTAGTAATATAAGCGATTTATTAAAACGCTGAACATCCGAGGCAATATTTATGCCCTCGGTAAAACACAACAACACTTTCTGTCGCATTTCACCCCAGCAATGATATCGTATGTGGTAGTAAACCTCGTTTTCTTTTTGCCTCTTGGATTACGATATCAGATAGATTTTTTTTCTTTAACTTTTGTCTAACTTTTGGCTATCAGTTCTCGGTTATCTTCAGTTATATTTTCATTTCTCTTACATCTTACATATTATGATATCTATTTTATATTACGTTCATTTTATATTACGTTTGTTTGGTCTTTTAATATTTTTATGGAGGAATTTCAGTATTTGATGCATACTTGTTTAAAATATTTGAACACATAGGGGGAACAATTCTAATATTAATATTTGTTTCAATATAAGAATGAAAATAAAATCTAAACGCTTTATTGCAGATGAATATGATAGGTTTTAATAAAAGTATCAGTAGTAGTAGCCGTAGCTGTAGTAGTACCAATAGTTGTCGTAATAGTAGTGTCAATAGTAGCTGATGTAGTAGTAGTGAACACACACACACACACACACACACACACACACACACACACACACACACACACACACACACACACCACACACACACACACACACACACACACACACACACACACACACACACACACACACACACACACACACACACACACACACACAGCTATAACAATACCTTCAAAATAAATAAACAGTTTACACAATTGTCCCTCCCTGTTTTCATCATACAACATTACATTTGCTGTAACTGTACCGCGTTCCACTGGAGGCAATAATGACTGTGTCAAAACTTCCAACAAATAACATTGCAATTGAAAACCAAAACATATTAAGCGAATACTTTGTTTATCGTAAAAAAAAAAAAAAATCACCCAGCAAATAAACCATTCAATTGCGACACAAAAATTCAGGATGGAAAATACACAATAACCAAATTTAATGTTTTTTTGTGTGTGTTTTTTTTAGAGCATAACGATAGGCTGTTACCATGTGTGCCTGATTAACAATTACACACGCAAGAGTTATGGGAATTAACTAGTTATTGATAGTGTGCAGGGGATAATAACACGAGTGATTAAAATTGCCACACACACACACGCATATATCCAGCCTAATATACAACTGTGTTTATTTGGCGAGATTATGCATCGTTGACGTGGGGTGAGGGAGGGTGGGAGGTAGGGAGAGTGGAGGGAGGGAGAGAGAGGGGGATGGAGGGAGGGAGGGAGAGAGCGGGGGGGGGGAAGGGGAGGGAGGTGGGGGAAGGAGAGATGGAGGGATAGAGGGGTGGACAGTCCGGTGGGTGTGTGTGTGTGTGTGTGTGTGTGTGTGTATAGAGTCTATTGATGGGCGGCGGACCTTACGAGTGTTGACCCAGAATGTATAAAGGTCAACATATACAATAACACATGTACCGTACAGTGTATTTATGGAACTAGATTCATAAATAGAAATCCAAATGGGAGGAGGAAAGGATATAACTTCGTCTTGGTGTGAGTTTCTGAAGGAGGAGAAAAAGTTACAAATATTGGTACAAGGAAGGAATTTAATGTCGACTGTAAACAAAAGGAAAATGACGAAAATAAACACTTCTATTATGAATGTAGAATGAAGGGAAAGTGAGAGATGCTTCTGATATCTGTTAGTGGATGTGTTACCGAATAGAACAATGATTAATGAATAAACAGGGAAGTAGAGGATTGAAAACAAGAAATATTGAAAGGAAGAGCAGTGTTATAGGTGGCAAAGATGAATTATAGGAATGAAAGTTGTCAAGTGGCAGTACCGACACAACTGCCTCTCTCCCTCTGGATCAAACCTCAGTATTGGGTGTGTTATATCCTGGCCAACCCATAAACGAGTTGTTATAGGCCTACGTGATCCACCTTCACCGTAGGAAGAGTGATAGAGAGAGAAGTAAGAGGACTCCATTACTCAATCACTTTTCTGCTCCCCCAAATCCAAACGTCTCATTTCCTAAACCAAAAATTACCTTCTGGGTCATAACACATTATGACCCCCTTATATTACCCCAGCCTCTCCCCCACCCCTCTCTTTTCTTCTCCCCCTCTCCTTAACCCCACCCCTTCTCCTATCCCTCCCATACTCTTGGCCCATCCCAGCCATTACCCAACCCCTCCACAGCCTATAACCCTCCCCTTTCATCCCTCCTCCCCCAGCCCTTCCCTCCTCCCTCCCCTTCCCTCCCCCGCCCCTCTTTAGTCCATCTGGTGCCTCTATGACGTCACGACGCCAACATTACCACATTTATGCGCGGTAAAACGTCAAGGAAACGACAGACACCCGGATGCCTGACATGTCGTGGCACGAGGTCACGGCTGACGGGGCTTTGTGTCGTCCAAGGTCAGACGAGCTCCAGCAGGAAGTATACAATATCCACACGTCTCAACCAACCATAATGTATTAATTTATTGTGATTCAGGCCAGTGATTGTTAGGTTTTTCTATGTATTCTAATTTATTCAAGGTTGTAGACTTAATGTAAATAATAGATATATTATTCTTCGTTGATTTTGTTCGTAATGGCATAAAGAAATTACCAATGGCATAGTTCTATTTATATGTCTTTAAAAAATAAAACTATAAGATGTTGCATTCAAAATATTACTCAAAATACGTTTTCTTTTTCGTTTTTGGGGGACATATATTGATCTCACACACACATTGCATTTTCCATACTTTTTTTTTCTTTTTCATTTACTTTACGAAGCCATTCCTAGATATACTGCCTCCCCTTAGCTCACCTCTGTCCCCTCCACCCCGTAAGAAATATACACAGTGTTACGAGCTGTCGCCTCCTTTATCGCCCCACCGTTTTTGTCGTGGATGTTGGCTATTTCCACCACGACCTGTGTCTCCTGGGCTATAACTCACCCGCTATTTGTCGCTGTGGGGTTTGATGTCGTGGAGGGGGGACGACAGGGGAGGAGAATCTGTGTTGTGGGAAACTTGTGGTGTATTGTCTGGTAACCTGTGAGTACGACGAACAATTCCATCTACATACATGCACACATACATACATACCCTGCACATACATACATACATATAGAGGGGGAGAGATAGATAAACAGAGAGAGAGAGAGAGAGAGAGAGAGCCAGCCGGAGGGGGTTGTTCCCATGGGTACATAGTAGTTATTGATATATCATAAAGAGTTTCTTTTCTTTTGACGTAAGATAGGAAGTATAATTCTTCTGAGTTTAGGGAAATTGGGTGTGAAGGGGAAGTAAGGATAAACAGAGGGAAGAGGAAGATGAGAGGAATGAATAATGTATAGATGGAAGTACAGTTAGATAGAGAGAGGGAGAGAGAGAGAGATGGATGAATTGATGGCTGGATGGGTGGATGGATGAATGATGTAGATATATACTGTTGATAGAAGACAGATAGAACAAAATATTTACCCCTCAAAAACAAAATTACATCCATCCTCTACCACCCTAGAAAAAAACAAAACACGCGAACTGGAAGAAACACACACACACACACACACACACACACACACACACTGAACTCTCCCAAACTGAGGTGGTGGATGGTGATGATATGATGGAGGTGAGGAGAGAGATTTAGAGAGTAGATGGATAGAGAGAGATGAGCAGACTGAAAGAAAAAGAGATTAAAATATTTCCCCTTGAAGATTGACATTTTATACCATACAATTATATAATAATAATAATAATAATAATAATAATAATAATAATAATAATAATAATAATAATAATAATAATAATAATAATAATAATAATAATATTTTTTATTGTGTATTGTACCAAGACACAAACGTAGTAAATTTCGTTTTAATTAGCCCAAAGTTAAAAGAAAAAAATATACATTGTTTGCTGGTTCGACATTTGACCTCATGTATATAAAAAAATACAAAATTAAACAAAAATACGCAATAAAGAAGCTCTGGGAGTATTGGCAAGAGGTAGAGGTAAAAGCTTCCTAAGTTTCTAATTAATTGGCCTAAAATCGAAAGAGTGACGACTAATTGTTAATTGTTTACAAGAGAAGAGAAAAAAACAAAGAAAGAAAGAAGTAATGCATTAAGCCTCCTCCTCTTAAATAAACGTAAATATCTACTTTTTTTAGAAGAGTAAAATTGCTAATTATTATGGGAGAGGAAAGGAATTAATTACTAAATTATTTTTATTTTTATTTACCCGTGTCTTTATTATTATTATTATTATTATTATTATTATTATTATTATTATTATTATTATTATTATTATTATTATTATTATTATTATTATTATTATTATTATTATTATTATTATTATTATTATTATTATTATTATAAGAACGAAATGATGAATAAAAGGTGACGAAATTACGACAAAAAGACAGGTGTGTGTGTGTGTGTGTGACTTTGTGTGTGTACATTACCTTACCTGGCTAGAAACACGTGACACAGGGAAATGAGAAGGTGTGATGCCAAGTCACCACCGTCACACACACACGCTGTTTCCTCCATCTTCCTCACTGACAACTTAATTAGCCTATACGAGACAAATTATTCTGCCTCACTCGCTCCACCTTATTAGAACCCCTGGCAGTCAACCAAGTGGGTGGGGTGAGTGGGGTAGCTTGGGTGAGTAAGAGGGTTAATGAGTGAGTTAGTGGGTGGGTAGGTGAGTGACTGAGTGGGTGGGTGGGTGAGTAAATGAATGGAGTGGATGAGTAGGGTGGGTAGGTACGTGGATGTTGAATGGGATGAGCTAGGGTAGGTGAATGGGGTGAGTGGGTGGATGCTGCTTTCTTAAGACAACCCCACTCTCTCCCACTCCTCACTCGTCTCGTTAGTGGTTAAGGCCAGGCGGTGACTTTTACCACGCAGAAACCAACTGGGGGAGCAACCCACTAGAGAAGAACAATGAGCTCAGTGTAAGGAGGTTGTAAAAATGTTAAAACTCAAAGGAACTTAAAAAAAATGGTATAGCAAGAGAGAAAAGTAAGATGATGAAAAAAAAACAAAAATGCGAAGAAGAAATGGAAAGGACATAGAAATGGTATGATTAATGAAGAAGAGATAGGATAAAATCAATATACATTTGACCTTTACAACAAGATGAGGTGTAGGAGTGGGAAAGGGTGCAAGGTAAACAAAACCCAAAAAGTATCTGTACCTGGGTAGAAAAGATCATGAAACATAATAGTCTTGTATAATGGTTTCTTTATTCTGGTGTAGGAGAGGAGAAGAGATGAGAGAAAAATACAAAAAAAATATGATTCTAAGGCAAATACAAATAAACGACTAAAACAACAAGGTAAACACACATCCACAATTAAACTTAGACACGTCACTTTACACACCTGTAGAAAAGTGCCTTTCAAAACCGTACCATTCTATATCTCTTCACACTATTTGGGTTATTATACACAATAGGTATTTTAATCACTAATAATAATAATGTAGAGGAATAACTAAGACAAACACCTTTAGTAACTTACTCATTTGTTTATCAATAAGTGACTCCAGACTAGACGCTATTTCAATCAAGGGGAGACCAGGCAAAACGTAGGAGTAATTACAATATCGTAAATCATTGTCAAGGTGTCCAAGAAGCAGCCCAGAGATGTAATTAATATGATATACAGTTACATGTAGGGTTCATGAATTAATTATCAACAATGGTTTGATTTAATAAGGATGATGTTTGTTATGGAGGTATTAAGAAATTAGATTATTGGTGAGATTTACTTTAAAATTATCAATAGCTTGTTGATTATTGTAGAGGAATGCTTCGTCAACAAGGACATCACAGTAAGAGAAGAAAACATTAAGAGTGCACCAAGCTGACACCATTACACCAAAGCTCTTTACAGTAATTTCTAATTTTTGTTTAATTACTTAGGTGAAAGAAGCCTGATTAAGTATCAATGCTGCATGGTGAAATGACGACGGCCTTCATTTTGCTGAAATCAACATATTTACAATTTTACACCAAACCCGAAAAAAGTTCTAAACACTTGATCTGAACGAAGCAAATAAAATGTAGGTTTGAAAACAAAAAACTTTACCCAAATTAATGTTCACCAGGTGTATGACAGGTGCATGAATTACCAGCCAGGTGAGGTCAACCATTAAGAGTGAAGAAAGCCCTAAAAATTACATATTCAGGTCAACTTTTACCAAATAATGAAACCCAATTAGACGACATTAGTGTAAGAGTCAGCATTAAATAATATAACAATGATCTAATGTACCAATGTGTCCCTATGTATAAAATGGAATGCATTTGACTGAGTTTTACCTGTGTTAATTTATGGACGTGAGAAATAGCAATTATATCCAAAAAATCATTCAGAAATTCCAAACGGCACAAAAGAGGAGGGAGGGGAGTAAGAATAGAAAGATACTCGATGTAGTTCTGTCGAACAGAGAAAACCTCATTAGCAATGTCGAGGTAGGGAACGAACTTGCAAACAGCGATCACAAAGAAATTAGATTCCAGTTAGATTTTCAGGGCAGACGTAAGGAAAATTCCACTAAAGTACCAGATTTCAGAAGGGCAAACTTTGACAGTTTATAGAGGCAGCTGAGAGAGGGGGTGTCCCGCTTGGCCGTGAACCTGACAGATGACTCCAACCTGATAATGAGATCTGAGATTGCCGAGTTCCATGACAATTTAAATAATGAGTTACTTAATGCACAAAGGCAGAACATACCATACAAAAAACTCAGATCAGACAACAATGACCCTAAATGGATAAATAATTATTTAAAGAACATCATTGGCCAAAGGAAGGCTATAGGTAGAAGGATAAAGCGTGGCGAAATTTACCTCCAGGATTATTATAAGATATTGGCAAGTAGGGTTAAAACCGGGATAAGGAACGCCAAGAGGAATAATGAGGTAAGGATAGCAAGGAGGCGAAGACAAACCCCAAAGGATTCGACCAAATGTGTCAAGCTAAAACACGAGAAAAGATTGGACCAATACGGTC
This sequence comes from Homarus americanus, assembly GCF_018991925.1. Taxonomy (NCBI): domain Eukaryota; kingdom Metazoa; phylum Arthropoda; class Malacostraca; order Decapoda; family Nephropidae; genus Homarus; species Homarus americanus. The sequence goes on from NW_024743709.1 coordinate 5,161,385, forward strand.
AGATACCGGCGAGCTCACTGATAACGACGGAGAAATGAGCAATAATTTGAATAAATATTTTTCAACAGTTTTCACCACCGAAAATTTAAACATGATACCCGAGGCACCGACTCTATTCAGAGATAGTGAAGAAAACAAATTAAGCGAGATAGTAGTGACTAGTAACGATGTTAGTAAGCAAATAGACAAACTAAAGCCTAATAAGTCACCTGATCCCGATGAGATATTTTCCAGAGTATTAAAGGAATGTAAGGAAGAGCTTAGTATGCCTTTAGCAAAGTTGTTTAACATGTCCTTAAAAACAGGTGTAGTACCAGAATCCTGGAGGATAGCAAATGTAATACCGATTTTCAAGAAGGGGGATAGATCACTATCCTCTAACTACCGTCCAATCAGTCTAACATCAATAGTAAGCAAATTACTGGAAGCAATCATTTCAAACTCTATTCGAAATCACCTGGAGAAGCACCGATTGATCAATGATTCCCAGTATGGCTTCACAAGCGGACGTTCTTGTCTAACTAATCTATTAACATTCTTTTCATCAGTTTTCGAATCGGTGGACGAGGGGCACAATTATGATGTGGTTTATCTCGACTTTAGCAAAGCCTTCGACAGAGTACCCCACGAAAGATTAATTAGAAAGGTAGAAGCACATGGCATCAAAGGTGACATCCTTAAATGGATTAGGGCGTGGGTACAGGACAGGAAACAGCGAGTGAGCATTAACGGCACTAAGTCCCTTTGGAGCAACGTCACAAGTGGAGTTCCCCAAGGCTCAGTACTTGGACCATTATTATTTATTTTATACATACACGACATAGATATCGGCACAGACAGCAACATAAGTAAATTTGCTGATGACACTAAAATAGGACGTGCTATTTAATCTGACGAGGACTCCGCAAAACTACAGGAAGATCTAAACAAATTCTTTGAATGGTCTGAAAAATGGCAGATGAAATTCAACTTGGACAAATGTAAAGTACTCAGTATAGGATATGTAAACAGGGAAACCAGATACCAGATGAACAATGATGCCATAGAGAAATCCGACTGCGAGAGAGATTTAGGAGTCATGATAAGTAGGAACCTTAAACCAAGTAAACAATGTATTTTTGCTCGAAAACAAGGCTAATAAAGTACTTGGGTTCATACAAAGGAGTGTTAGTTACAAGACTAGCGAGGTCATCCTAAAACTGTATCTTGCGCTTGTGAGACCACACCTGGATTACGCAGTTCAGTTCTGGTCACCGTATTACAGAATGGATATAGAATTCTTGGAAAGAATTCAGAGGAGAATGACAAGACTAATCCCTGGCATTAGGAACCTTGAGTATAGAGACAGGTTAAAGCATCTTAATTTGCACTCCCTCGAGAGACGTAGAGTAAGGGGCGACCTGATAGAGGTGTATAAGTGGAAGTCAGGGCTAAACAAATGGGACATTACAAAGGTACTCAAACTATCCAACCAGGAGCGAACTCGTAACAATGGTTTTAAATAAGACAAATTTAGATTTAGGCGTGAAGTAGGTAAACACTGGTTTGGAAACAGAGTAGTAGATGAATGGAACAAGTTACCAAATATCATCATTAACTCGAATATGCTGAATAGCTTCAAACATAGGTTGGATGCTTATATGAGCAATAGGGGTTGGGTGTAAACGGGACTGCCCAGTATGGGCCAATAGGCCCGCTGCAGTTTCCTCCATTCTTATATTCTATAAATGGAATAAATTACGAGATATAACTGGACAGAAAAGAGGCAGACACTATACTAGGAGACGAAGGGGTCAAAATTGATGAGGGAACTATCCTTCATTGAATCCCACTAGATAGGAAAATACTCACAGAAAGGTCCTTACTAAGTTTGGATGTACTCAGTGGGTAAAAAAAAAAGTTTAAAACAAGATTATGGGTTCAAGTCTGCATGATCGTGAAAGAACGTGAGTCAAAACACACACACATAAGGGAAAAAATACAGTTCGCACTACAACACGAAAATCTGCCCATGAATAGGAATAAGTAAGATGAAGATGCTAATTTTGACAGATTGTCCCCTTACAACCCCACCCCACTAACCTCCCATGACCTGACCTCTCCTCTCCTCTCTGAAATAACACATATGGCCGTGATTACTCGAGGGTGTGTGTGAGGGGAAGGTTAGGTCCAGTGTCCAGAGTGCTTGTCTTTCTTTGTGTAGTTGTGTGTGTTTGATTGTGTGTGTGTGTGTGTGTGTGTGTGTGTGTGTGTGTGTGTGATGCAGGTGTTTGTGACTGAGCTCGATTGTGTGGGTGTGTGTGTTTGTGTGGGTGTGTTAGTCAGGAGGTGAGAGCTGGCATTATCAGAGAGCCATTGTTTATATCATTAATTCATTAAATACATAGATAAACACAAAAGTCTGCACTGTTAGAGAGACAGACAGGTGTAATTGGCGTATAAAGGGCGCATGTAAATAAACAATACGTGATATTTACATTTTTATTTATAGAATATAATTAACATTTTCAGTTGCGTTTAGTTCAGACAATTTTCCAGCTTTCCTGACCTGGCTGGTGGGTGGTTTTTTTCCGTGTTATATATTTTTTCCCAGGTTATATGATTACACAAGGGATGATGTAGAAGGGGGGGGGGGGTGAAGGGCATAGGAACCCCCTTGCTACCGTCTCCTACGCCTCATCACACTCACATCCTTCGATCCTTCACTCCTTCCGTTCCCCGCCACACCTCGTCCTGTTACTGATGACCTGGCCTTTGTTTGCGGGAGGTCAAACATCCTTGGGTCAGGTCATCTCAGGTCAACAGAGGCTCAACTGTACAAATACGGTGCTTCCTACCCAGGTGACGAATGCGACACCACCTGACCCAGCATGACCCTGACCTGACCTGCCTCCCAAGTGTCACAGGAAGGGCCATCTTAGAACCTCCTTGTAGGGCGGTCATGGTCTGAGGATTAAACAGCAGTTCACACTTCAAGGACGAGTAGTTATGATGATCATGTTACAAACTTTCACACTTATATGACTGGTGTTGTGTGAAGGTCATAGGGTCAAGGTGTTGGACGGTCAGAGTGTGAGGAGTTGACGGCAGCTCACACTTCAAGGAGGAGTACTTATGACGGTAGTGATACGTTCATGCTGAGTATCTAGTGAAGGTCCAAATTATCTCGCCTAGACAAGTTATTACAGCTTAGGATGAAAACAAACATATATTATCAAAAAGTAGATGATATTTAACTTTCATGATAGTAATAATTTATAATGCACAGTTAACTTTTTCTCTCAGACTATAATACTACAGTGAAAACCTCCATATAACGGACTTCTCTCTCCATATAATCCGTTAAATAGCGGACTTTCATCTCCACATCGTCCGTTAAATTGATGTTTGACTGTACGTGAGAATATTTACTCATGAACGGGTATGATAATAAACGGTGTTACTATAAATACAATGGTAACTACTGTAGTAATTTGTTATTAAGCTGCTTTATCGAGGAGAGCTTGACGCACACAGGACTGAGCCGTGGGAATAAAGTGCTCAAGTCGTCAACAAACTGAGGGACGCGGGAGGAAAATTCTCTCAGTTACTCAGTCAGTCAGTCAGTCAGTCAGTTACTCATACCAAGGGAGACGAATCATATAGCTAAAACTCAAATAAATAAATAAATAAAATCTGATTATAAGTTACATCAGAACAGGTTTAGCATTCATAGAGCTGATAACATACACAAAAATATTAATACACAACTAGAAATGATAAAAAAGAACGAATCTACAGAACGGATCTCTGGTAAAATTATACTTTTTGATAATTATTATTATTATTATTATTATTATTATTATTATTATTATTATTATTATTATTATTATTATTATTATTATTATTATTATTATTATTATTATTATTATTATTATTATTATTATTATTATTATTATTATTATTATTTATATATTGTTTGTGTTTAGGTTAAGGGGAAGGTGAGGGTTAAAACTAGTGAGTAAACCATGTGTTTCCTCCCAGTGCCAGAGAGTGCAGAGGTTTGGGAAATTTACATTCATGATTAGTTTAAAGATTACACCTTTTTTTTCCCTCCCGAGTATAAATTACACAGGCTCTCCAATCTTATAATATTAACATTCGATATTCTTCCTGCATAAAAAACACGTAATCCTCTGCATAATTATTATAAATACTAACCAGAAGGTGTGGTGTTTTAGCTAACCACACACACACACACACACACACACACACGCACACACACTGATTATAATACCCTCTCCTGTCTCACGCGGTCTACGGGGTTAAATAGCCCTAGCTTCCTTCTGAGAGACAGGTGGTCACTGGAGGGAGAGATAGAGAGATAACGTGAAGGACTCAGTAGGGAACATCTGGACAGCATCTCGTTATCTACACCGTCTTGGTATACAGTCAGGTTACTCAGGTACATTAAAGAATTTCCTACTGGACAAATTCCCACAAAAATTCCCACTGTAAGAAATTCTATTGAAAAAATCTCAATGATATTTCTCGAGATTGTTTCCCATTGGATATAATCGCTAATATAGAAATAAAATAGTGATATATTTTTTATAAGTATATTTCGTGTTATTATTTTATTTCATCTATTTTTTTACCTTTTTATCAGTATATTTACTTTTAATTTTTTTTTAGGATTTTATTTCGATTTTTTCTTAATTTTCATAACTTTTCAGTCTTGGGAAGAGCTGTTTATTCTCTTATTGAAGCTCAGGTTCTTACAGGCCATTGTTGCTAGATTCTAATTAGTTTCTTAATTAGTTGCCTATGGGAAGGACAAAATTGAAAGTAGGTGTATACCGTCTACAACCTCTCTTAATTAGCTTAATTTTCATATAACCTACCTGGACAAAGAACAGGTATATCGCAAACAGTTTAAATCACAATAGTGTTTTTGATCTATAGCGATGAACTATGAACTCTATCACATACAAGGCTAATTGGATTCTTGTTTGTTGTTGTTTTTTTAATGAAATTATTACCAACATTTACGTAAACCTGCAAACAAGGTTATTTCGGTATCATAATCGGGTCAAAGCCTTCAAATGTCCAAATAAACACAAGGTAAATATCTATATGATTAACACTGTAGTGACAAGGGCGTGTCGCAAGTGTCATAGGCAGACCAGTCCATCCGACCCACTTAATTTACATCAAAGGAAACCACTATTTTTTTTTGGGGGTCGGGGGGTGAGGGGGTGTGGGGGAGGTCACGGTCTTCCGAGGTCGAGCTATCTATTAGTGCTGCTGGTTCCAGGTAACCAGTTGGCATTATTTGACCTAATTACGGTCTAATTGATCTTATAATACTGTGCGTGGCCTTGTTTTCATTTCTATCTGTCTGGGACAGGTTTATATGCCCAGTGACTTGGGTAGGTTAGGTTAGATTAGGTTAGGTCAGGTTTGAAATTTGTCCTACACACACACACAGTCACAAGAAGAGACAGGCCATCGTCCTCTACAGTGATCGTTATCCTAAAGGTCAGGTAGATAACTATCAGTGGTCCAACAGAAGGAAATTAATAGTGTGTTTTGAGTGAGATAACCATCAGGACTTTCCCTCCATGTAGGAAACTATGTCCGCAAATTGTAGGAGGTTCGTAGTGATGAATCCTTACGCTGTCATTGAAAACTGTATAAAATATTAACTACAGATAATAATAATAATAATAATAATAATAATAATGTTAATAATGATGTTAATAATGATGATAATGATAATAATAACAGCAATTAGAACAACAAATACAACAACAATAAAATCAACAAACCAAACAATAACAATAACAATAACAACAAAAACAAACCCAACAATAACAATAACAAACACTACAACAACAACAACAACAACAACAACAACAACAACAACAACAACAATAATACCAATAATAATAATAATAATAACAACAGCACGACCTAGCTCCCCCTTCCCTAGGCACCAGCTTATCATTAATATCCTGAGTCAGTGATGTGCAAGAGACACCTGTCATCCCCCCAGCACAGGTGTTTCATGGCAGTGTTCCAAATACATGTATTCCTGCATACCTGACTCGGACGACCTTACCTTGAGCTGCTCTGACGTGTAGTGTTGGGGAGTCTAAGTTGTTTTTAGCTGGAGTGAGATATGTTTTTCTTTCTTTCTTTCTTTCTTTCTTTCTTTCTTTCTCACATAGCCATCCGGTAATTAATCTTTATAACCGGATACTTATCACTATCTGCCTTTCCATATTATCCTGCCGTGTAAACTGAGGCACGACAGACGCATCACTCACAATATCGACCAGTTGTATTTTTTGCCCTAGCGACATAACTCTGCTTTTTACAGGAGTTCCTTTCTTCTGAGAACATTAAATAAGCTCTCAAACGACATGAAAAAGCTTTTGAATGAAAAAAAAAACGAGTACATTTATTTTTTTCACTCACCAGGGACTATTGTACCTGTCGCTTATATTATTAAGTATAGAATTTTTCCTATCAATTATCACTGCCACTCAGTACCTCTCTCTCTACCTGCGTTGCTCTTTTTATTGAAATTTTACTATAGTTCTTTTAATTAAACTCAAGAGCTATAGTAGGTGATAAATAAAGCATTGGGATACTGTAGTTGGCTTTTAAGTTCAACCAACCTTTCAGAATCTTCCCTTATCAACACTGTAACGGGATTACAGTACTTGGCCAATGCACCTACATGTAAACAAAGTGACGTCATGGCAATAGCTCCTACCCCCTCCCTCTCCTCTCTTTATTATTCTTTCCCTTTACCTCTACTGACGACCACTACTACAACGTAACGATAAACAACACCATGGGCAAATATACTCCTTCCCTTCCCTTCCCTTCCCTTCCCTTCCCTTCAACACCAGTGACATACAATACTCCTTCTTCCCCCTTCCTTCCCTTTCACTCCTCAGCACCAGGGAAAAGAATACTCCTCCCTTTCCCTCCCATCCCTTCCGCTTCACCTCAACACCAGAGATATATATACCCCTCCCTCCCTCACCTATCCCTTCCCCTCCCACTTCCATGATGTGTGTGTGTATGTATGTATGTCCCTCCAACACTCTCTGCTACGCGGCCAAAACAAAACCTTTTTCTTTCTCGCGTATGGAATCAAATTTTCAACAAAGTACAGACCCGCCTTTGATGTTTAATTGAGAATGCCGCATGTGTTAAAGCGCTCCCTGAAATTCATTCTAAAAAATAAATATTTACTAGGATGAAAAAAGAAGAAAATAATGAATTTTTTTTGTTTGTTCCATAATAGCTATGACTAGGAGCTATTAGAAGTAGATTTTACTTGTTGTTATTGCTAGGATTTTACTAGGCGATTTTACTAAGCATACTGTATACTAAAAAAGATGGCGACCCTATATTAAAAAAGAAAACAAATATCAATCTGATGATTACTAACAAGGCTAATAAACTTAGAAGAGATTAATGGTGAATATAAATTAAAACAAAATCTTACACTACTACAAGAAATCTGAGGAGATGTACTGTATGTCAGGTATTACAGAACGAAGATGTGTGTGTGTGTGTGTGTGTGTGTGTGTGTGTGTGTGTGTGGTGTGTGGTGTGTGTGTGTGTGTGTGTGTGTGTGTATTGAATTATATATAGATAGATAAACTGAAAAAAATATACCCATAAACCGCAAAGTTAACATACAGAAATATTGATAAACAGAATCACATATAATAATAATTTCATCAGGTAACCTTTTCAGTGAAGTGCATCAGAGACGGACAATCGCTGACCCTACCTCATACAGTGTGACGTAAAAAAAACTAAAAACAAAAACTTTATCATGATTATCCAAAATGCAGATCATTATATTCCAGTTTTGTTACGAATTATTTTTTTTATGGTTGGTGTTTTCCAGGTGAGTGATTTGTTTGGGCTGTGTCATTGTTGATATTAAGTTGACCCAGGTAACGTAATTCTCAAAGGTTCATCTGATTAATATTCTTCGTAAGGGATATTGTAAAGAATGTATCTATTTGTTAATTTCAGCCAATAGTGCTATTATTACCTGTAAAATTACCCTCCAAATAACTTGAGATTCTTACCTTAATTAGATACGTTCATTTATCACCAGTCAAAATGAACGCAAGAAAATCATTTAGGAAAGATTCTATTTTTTATGTACTGCTAAGAGAACTCATTTAATTAAGATATACGGTATTCTCAATTTAATGTGGGTATTAATTTTCCATACTATTTTTATATTTTTGCTGAAATTAAAAAAACAAACACAAAGGCAAACTGTATTTTTCACAGTTTCAATTACAATATTTATCGTAGGAGCTTTTGAGAATTGGATGGTAAAATGTCGTTCCCCAGCTGGTCAAATTTATCTCAACAAATCTAGGTGCTGTGTTGACGTGATTGGTGGTTTTGTTCGTTCAATTTCCATCGTCGTCTCTTAAATTCCTGGAACGACGAGTGACTGCTGTAACCCCCCCCTCCCCTCCCCTCCCCAGCACCTCTCTCTTCTCTCTCGCCTCACTCACTTCACTTCACCACCTATCCTCCACCATGACCTGTGTACCAATATTTGTCTCTCCTCCCATCACCTGTTTCTCTTTCATCTGTCTCCCTTCACCCACTTGTCTCCTCCACCATCTTTCTCCTCCTCATTCTCCTCCACCTCTTCTTATTCTTGTTCTTTCTCCCTTTCCTCCTTACTACTAGATTCCCTCTGCATCTTTTCTTCTTCTTCTTCTTACTCTTCCCCATTCCCACCATCTATCTAACCTCATCCTATTTCCCTGGTGTTATGGCCGGCAGGGGTTCAATGGTACACACACACACACACACACACACACACACACTCATGTAGCTTTTAGTTGCTGCCGTCGCTCTCATAATCCAGAGGGTTCAGCTGCGGTTGGCCTGATCGAATGTCCCTCTCCCCCTCCCTCCTCCTCCTTCCCCTCCCTCCCCTCCCCTCCCCCTCCCTAAATATGGGTTTTGTGGGAGTATTCCTATCTACGTGTTTGTGAATTCCTATTTACGGGTCAGTGATTGACAACCCACAAATGTCGAAAATCTGAACAAATAAGCATTTTAGATATTTGCCTATAGTAAAGCTGGCTTGTAATTTAACATCGGTTCGCGGGATGTGATTTGGATGTAAGTGATTTAGTACCAGTATCTGTCAGGAATTTCGCCAAAGTTGCATATTGTAATGTATTTTTTTTGTATGTGTGTGTGTGTGTGTGGACTATTGTAGTGTTGTATAATTTATTTGTGTATGTGAGGAGAATGTAGTCTTTATGCCTGTATCGGATACAGTGTGTGTGTGTGTGTGTGTGTGTGTGTGTGTGTGTGTGTGTGTGTGTGTGTGTGTGTGTGTGTGTGTGTGTGTGTGTGTGTGTGTGTATGTGGGTGGGTGTGTGTGTGTGTGTGTGTGTGTGTGTGTGTGTGTGTGTGTGTGTGTGTGTGTGTGTGTGTGTGTGTGTGTGTATGTGGGTGGGTGTGTGTGTGCGTGGAATACAATGGTGTTTAGTTGAATCTGACGCTGTTAGTTGGGGATGTGAGAGTGAAAATATTTTAACCTTTTAAGGCCTTTTGTTTTGTGTGTTTGTGTGTGTGTGTGTGTGTGTGTATATCTTATAGTATTCGTGTGTGTGTGTGTGTCTATGTGTGTATGTATGTGTGTATAGTGTTCATGTATGTGTGTGTGTGTGTTAGAATACTCCCGTGTAAATATATAAACGCTTTTCCTCTGTACCTCTGTGTTAATCCGACCAAGTAACAAAGTTTATACTGTACATATGTATAATCAATCAATCTCCCCATCCCCCCCCCATAGTCATACGTCAGTGTACAGTACAACATAATACAGCAAATTTAAAATACAAAAAAAGTGGAATACAATAAAAGCAATACAGTAAAGGATAACAAAGAGACGGACTAGAATACATGAATACAGGTACAGAGAAAATACCTCCCCAAAAAAAATACACAATACAGAGAACATTCAGTACAGCACAATAGAAAAACAATGAAGCTCACTGTAACCCAATACGATACAATAAAATACATACACAAGATAATGAAACAAATAAAAAAACAACAACAACAGCAACAGCAACAACGGGACAATATAGTGAAACGGAATATATTGTGATAAAAATTTAATCCAGTACAATAAATTAAAAAATAAAACAATTAAATAATATACTAAATAATAATACAACAAAATACAATACAGTAATATAAAATATACGATAACGAATTCAATACACAATGCAATATCACACAATGCAAAGCTATTTCGTTTTTTCCTACAACTCTTTTTTTTTATTTCTAAGGTCCACATATTATATCTGTATCACCTTGGACATACATCAAACAGATTACTTCCTCGAGGGTGATTTTTTTATTTATTTTTTTATTCCTAGGAAACACACACAATGGTTATTCTCTTGTCTCTATCATCCTGGGAATGTTATCAAAGTGACTCGTTGTTTTTAATAAATCTTTGGCTGTGTTATTGTTTTTCTTTCTTCCTCGTAAACACAAATAGATAATTTTTAATCACCATCTTCCTCTTCCTACTCCTCTTCCTCTTCCTACCCCTCTGCCTCTTCCTCACACATTATTTATAAACACCCTTAATTTTACCTTCCTCTAGTTCATCCAAATATCCTCTGGACACCTGGGACGCCCCCCAGAGTCCTGTTAAGGGCCTGGGTTCGCAGGATAGCGTCGGTCTTTTAATGAACGTCCTATGGTCCTTTACGATCATCTCAGGTGTTAGGTTTGTTTACATGTCTTATGGCTGACACTGGGAGGTCTCATTATGTCTCTAGTTCTACCATAGGTTCTTAGAATGTGTTGTGGAACGTTAGAACTACTTCAAGATGGCAACGTTCTTTCTTTGGTTCTTTCTCAGGAGGATCAGAACTTTTCCAGGTTTCAGAGAACTTTCTTCCTGCTCCCAGAACTGTCTCAGAGACCATGTTAATACCATTAGATAATCTCTGTGCCACTACTACACGTCTTGCGATTATCTGAGACTTCTTGACTTCCACCCAAGGCTTAATGTTCTAAAAATTGCCTTAAGATCTCACAGAACTTCTTTAATGCTTCAGGGCTTTATGCCTCAGAGGAATGTCTCAGAACTGCCTCAGTCCCCACAGAACCGTCTCAGGCTAATCCGAACTGTCCCATGCCTCTCAGAAATGTTCTCAAACCTCTCATAACTTTCTCAGGCTCCCAAAACTGTCTCAGTTTTCTCAGAATTCGTGCAGACCTCCCAGAAATGCCCCCCAGGCTCTGAGAACTGTGTCAGGAACCACGAGTAGCCGCCACCAGGGTGTCCCCCAACCCCCTAAAAAACTGCATCAGGGTCAAGCCGTCAGGGATATCACCAGCTTCTTCAGAGGAGAACTTCTCGGACGTGTCAGAGGACATTTCTGGCGTCGTTTAACTTCCTTCTTAAAGTTTTGTCAGACTGTCGCCGCTGCCTGGGTCTCGGGAGGCATTTTTACCCCTGCACGAAATTCTGTATCTGTGTGTGTGTGTGTGTGTGTGTGTGTGTGTGTAAGCAGACATACGCACATACACAAAAAAAAAACCCACCGGGAACCAAAAATCACAAAGAGCGAGTGTGTGTGTGTGTGTGTACAGGTAAACACACCTGAAGAGTAATCCAAATAATTTAAGAGTGTCGTTCACAAGCATTTCCAAATACTTTCCCTTCATGACATTATAACGCAAAATAGACACGACTTAAAAAGAGAAGAAGAGAAGACGGAAGCATTTGTCAATCTCTCTGACAAGTTGGGCGTCGAGGTTGGAGTGTTTGATCTGCGTCTTCAACAGCAAAAAACCGATCAATCGAAAAATCACACATGAGTATTGACACGAAGCGTACAACTCAAATATCACTCGGTACCGAACGCTGAGTGTCCTATGTGACGAGGCTTGGGCGTGCTGGAGCGAAGGTTATGTGTCTACTTTACTCTGATGGGCTGGGGGAGGAGGGGAGGGGTGAGTCTCTCTCTCTCTCTCTCTCTCTCTCTCTCTCTCTCTCTCTCTTTCTCTGTTCTTCGCTTTCTATCTCTTTCTCTCTCGTCGAGGTTTATTTTTTGCTCTCTCTCTCTCTCTCTCTCTCTCTCTCTCTCTCTCTCTCTCTCTCTCTCTCTCTCTCTCTCTCTCTCTCTCTCTCTCTCTCTCTCATTCTTTTTCTTTCTTTCTCAGTGTTACTCAGTTTGGTTCTATCTCATATTGTGTTTCTATTACTACTATTTTGTCTATCTCCTTTCTCTCTCTTATCTCATTTTTCATCTTTATTCCTACCAATCCCTCTCTTTTTTTTCTCATCATTACCTTCTTTCTTACGTCGTCTTATTTAACTATTCGCTCTCTCTGTATAAGTCCCAAAGTTAATCATTCTTCATCCACGATCTTAAAGTAATTAGAAAAACATGAAGCTGAAAATTCCTGAAGTAAACAAAAAAAAAAAGCTTAAATTTCATGGCATTACAAACTATAATTAATTTTGTAAACAAGAGAATGTAATATCAAACAGCATCAGGATAAGTAAATTAATTTGTTTACGTCTATACCTTATTAATCTCTTATCACTCTCTTATCAGTGTGTAAACTATGTGACGAATTTATAAAGCCTAACACTTGGATATTATGTTACTAATCTTAACTACCTGAGGGTTTGAATTACCTGGGCTAATTTTATCATTAATTGTGTAAGTAATTGTTTCCTTCAATCAGGTGGTGTTTTAATTTTTTTTTAAGATTATTCCTAAATTTTAGTCTCGTGAGTGTTTGAAATTCTGTTTTATGTGGCACTAAGCGATAACAGTGTTGTGTGTGTGTGTATGTATGTAATAATAATAATAATAATAATAATAATAAACAATTTCTTAATAGAGTTACTCCGGTGTGTGTGTGTGTGTGTGTGTGTGTGTGTGTGTGTGTGTGTGTGTGTGTGTTCCTCTTTGATACTAGGTTGTATTTCACCGCTATAATTTTCAAGGGATTTTATTCACCTATAATTACACCCATTTACTGGACACTAAATCCTTATGAAGTTATTACCTTAAATGTTATGTGATGCTATTTTGAGCCTTTCGTTGACTGTAAATGGCTGAGTTATCCTCCTCTTCCTGGCCGTTCTTTACACTGAGGTCATTTATAAGCCATTCCAAGTCTTTGTTATTGAGGGTCTGAGTATGTAATGTTCCTCCTTAACCATTTACTATACTGAGAGATGAATTTAATGGTGTTTTATCCTATGGCTACTTAAGGGGACACACACACACACACACACACACACACACACACACACACACACACACACACACACATTTTACTATTCCGATTACTGTATTTATGACATATACGAATAATGTGCTTGGGCTAATGGAAACATGTCACTTTGAACCTGCACACATTTTTTTATCGTACATTAGTAATACCAAGAGCAATGGATGTTCCTGACGTCAAATTATAAATATTGTAATAATTATGAATCGGTAGCTGAAGTCTGATTAGCTCTAATTAGCATAGTTAACCAATTAATATGTATGACATTTTTGTTTTTGGGTAGAAATCCTGAAACAAGTATTATGATCTGACGCCTTTAAAATTAATACATACATTTGGGTAGGGATTACAGGGGTGATTAACAGCTACTTAACGATCATCACATATCAATTAGTGATTTAATCCTCGACAATATTATGCCTGTACGTATCTGTAATAATAATAGCGATATCTCCTGCATATAGCGATTAAGTTCTAACATGATGGCTAATCTTCTGTCAATGGGTAAAATAATCAGTTATACACTCAGTTTAAACTTCATTTGTACGTTCATGAGATTATGTCCTTAATTGGATAGTTGGTGAAGAAAATGTGAAAAGTAATTAACATGTTATTATCTTATGTTAAATTGTGTGGGTTAATTACGGAAGATAAATAAATATGTCCCAACATCTCGTAAATTGGTTAAATAAATAATTATTAACTTTATCCATCTCAAGTTTAGAAGAAAATGGAAAAGGGTGACAAATCCAGACATAATAGAAGGGGTTTGTATATCAGAAAGAAGAAGAGTTCCCCTCTCCCTCCTCTTCTTCCTTCTCCTCCTCTCCTCTTCCTCCTCCTACCCTCTCCACCACCATCCATTCCTCCTCCCTCCTCCTCCTCTCATTTATCTCCCTCCTCCTTCCCCCACCTCCTCTTCCACCCCCACCACCATCCACTCCTCCTCCTCCTCCTCCTCCTCCTCCTACCTACGCTACCCCTACATTCAACAATCAATATATATAACACCATTACAGTGCTATATGAGTTGCTATAACAATAATCGGTCACAAATTAAACTTGAAGGGTAAAGACTTGGTCACGTCTGGACACAGCAGTAGGTCTTAAGAAACAATATGGTCAGGTCCTTCTCCCTACTGCGAGTATAATTGGCTGTCTTCTAGTCTCTCACTCGTCTGCTAATTGCTTATCAACGGTGTGTGTCTTTGGCCAGGTGATCAGTGAGGGAGAGAGGGAGGGGGTGAGTGGCAGAGGGTAGGAGAGAGGGAGAGAGAGAGAGAGAGAGGGGGGGTAATATGATTGACTAAGACAGGGAAAGAGAAAAATAAGAGAATTCAGAGAGAGAGAGAGAGAGAGAGAGAGAGAGAGAGAGAGAGAGAGAGAGAGACTCACATCAGTACCTGCTTCCCACTGAATGGCCAGAAGTGTATATTTTTTCACAATTACTCAAGTCCATTGTTCTCATGCGTGTGTGTGTGTGTGTGTGTGTGTGTGTGTGTGTGTGTGTGTGTGTGTGTGTGTGTGTGTTGCACTTTGGGGTAGAGAAAGCTATACAAAAGAGAGAGGGCGATAAAGAAACAGACAGACAGACAGACAGACAGGCAGACAGACAGAGAAAGAGAGATAAAGAGAAAAAGACAGGGAGAAAGATAGAGAGACAAACAGAGATAAAAGAGGGAAGTGGGTAGTTTCTGAATACGAACCTCATTGTTTAATTCATCAATGTAAATGTTAATCCTTGCTAATGGCAGCAGGGAATTAGGGATCCAAATAGAGAAAATAATTTAGCTTACATCTATTTTATCACTTGTTAAATACCACACAAAAAAGAGGTTGGATATTTTACCGTGAATTTTATGTTGTTGTTGTGTTTTTATTTAGCTTTCTACGTGTTAATGAACTATTTCTCTGGGATGACATGAACTCCATGCTATTGTAAAGTTGTATGGAAAAAACAAAATCGTTGTATAAATTGTATAAATATTTTTATATACAGCAACATATTCAATCAGCATTACCATCTAGGCAAACACGCCAACATACTCCATTCACCATCACCGCATAGCCAAACACGTCAACATACCACACACTACCTCGCCAAACACGCCGACATACCCCACCCACCACCTCGCCAAACACGCCAACATACCCCACCTCGCCAAACACGCCAACATACCACACACTACCTCGCCAAACACGCCAACATACCCCACCTCGCCAAAATCGTTCTCCGCCACCATCACCATAGCAACATCTCTCTCTTCCCATTATGCGACGAGACAAAACAGTTATTTTTTTTCGACGGCACAAACGAGTCGGATTTGGCGGTAGTTTTGCGCTGTTTGTGTTGTAAGCGACCATGTGTGTGTGTTTCTGTTTTTTTTTTGCTCTATGATCGATAGGAAGGTGGGGAGGGGGGGAGGGTAAGTTGTAGTGGCCTGGTGGGTGGTGGGCGGCGCTGGTCAGTGGGTGGTACAAGGCAGGGGGTAGATGGGTCCTTTAGCTTCCCCACTGAGGGTCAACTTGTCCGACGTCAGGTCAGCTAGAGGTCAGTGGTCGGTCTTGGGTAGTGTTAGGGTGATCAGCTCTGACTATCGATAAAGACAGCCACACCTATAAACCTTTCGCCACACCTATAATAATCCTTTCGCTACACCTTGTATAGAAGATCAATGCGTGATTTAACATCCATTCATAATCTTAATATACATGAACTGATTTAGTAGTTACAATCTTAAGTTGGTATTAAGAAGTGGGATGATACTAACAATTAGCAAAGAAAATTACAGTAAAGAAAATATTAATACATATGGTTCTGTTCTTTATAGACACGAGTACACAGTCAAAAATCTTGAAGGAGGAACAAGACATCTCAAAAAAAATTCCAAGTGGACCCCAAAATTATACCATTAAATATTTAGCGAATTTTATGTCATTTGTTTTGGTAGAAGACACACAGGGGGAACTACACACCTTGAAGTTGTCTCATGAACGAGGTATTAAACATATAACAAGGCTCTGATGGTCTTCCTAGACGTGTATACTCCCGCTGTGAACTAAGTGACGGACCTCAGACGTGTACCCTTGAACTGTACTAGTGAGGAGATACGGGGATGGATTACAGCTTATCGTTCCAACCGATTTAGTGGTTAGCGTAATAGCGTAGTCCCAGCCTGCTGTACCTGAATATTGATACTGTCGTCTCTCACTGGCTGTACCTGCGTTCGTTCTTTTTCTTTTTTTAATTTCTTTCTCTTTTATCACTTATTTTAGTATTTCTGTGTTCAACTATTTATTTATCTTTATTTCGGAAAATATACTTCAGAAACGTCTCATTGTCTGAATGTTTGTTTAGGAGCAGTGCAGATACAGTACACTCAGTGTACTGGGCGGTAAGCCTTGGGTACTCACGGAGGCAGTGTGGCTGTTGCTGCACTCGACCGACTTTACTAACCCAACTGGATGTACTAGGTGTAGCCTGGGGACCAAACCAGCCACCATCAAAATAGGAAACGAGCGTTTTATCCACTCAGCCACCTCACTGTACCTGAATGCTTTTACATCTAATTAAAATATTCATTTAGGTTTAGATGAAATAATATATCTCATTAAAAAATGGTATATTAATATCTTTAAAATGTCAAAAAGCGTTTGTACGTTTTTTTTTTAATTTCGTCAAAGAGGATAGATCAGTTATATTTTTTTGGTCCAAGTTCTCGAGTTTGGTAACTTATATTTCTTAAGATATAGCAATTCCACAAGACTCTGGTCAAGATGTTGCAAATTTTGTAGTTGGTTTAATATTTACAATTTAATTATACATTTTTTTCTCGATTTATTCATGGTGCCAGACCGACCAGCCAATCCCTTTGTTAGTCGCTGTAAAGTTCACACACACACAGCACGTTGGTGGTATATCGTAGTTGATCCTCTTCAACGGAGTCTAAACCCCTTAAACCCACCTTCTCTTTTATTATTTCAGTTATAGGTATAGTAACAAACACACTACCACAGACAGACAAACTGACCGACACCAGTGATGTTAACCCAGTACTCGTATTAGAGAGAACTATTCGATTTTGGATGCAATACCTATTTGTTCTATCGTAGATCTCTCACAGCCAACCTGGGAAGTATGTACTCCGTTTATCCAATGTTTTTGGCGTAATGGTACTAGAGAGTAACATGGTGGTGAGTGTTGGCCTCAGGATGGACCCACGATTCCTATACAAGAACGAATAGGTGTTGTATTTATAAGCGAATACGCCAGTTCTATCTCTCACTGGGTACCTCAGTGAGAATGTGTGAAGTGTTTTTTTTTATTCGGCTGTCGACCATTAAGCAGAAAAAGTCCCGAATAATTAAATACTAGAGACACACACATATGAGTATCTACATAAATATATACAGTATCATAGACCATGTTCTTTAATGTAACTCCGGATAATGGTTACTGTTACAAGCAACATTTACGTTATAACAGCACTGATAACACGTAATAATAACACCTCCCCATACTGGCCGTGATACAAGCGTTACGTAGCCTTGGAATGCATAACAATAACGTCATTACACCGGGGCCAGGCAGTGTGCAGGCTGTTGTAGTGACATACATAACAGTAATGTCGCTGCAGCACCTGCTAGTGTGAGGGTAAGTGCTGGTAATGTGACCTGTACTCCAGTTTTGCTTCCGGATTACTGAAAATCCGGCTGTAGCGTGTAGTGTTGGTGGTGTTGGCTATACCAGTGCTACAGCTGTTACAGTGCAGAGAAAAAGAGGGAAGGAAAGGAGGAAAATGAGAGAAAGCGACAAAAAAAGAGAGAAGGAAAGGCAGAAATGGGCGAAAAAGACAGAGAAAGTGGAGAAACAGAACGGGAGGAAGATTGTATATACTTATATGTACAGGTATGAATACAAATATCCCCTTAATACAAAAACAAGGGTATATAGGTCAAAATGCCGCACTAGTAAATGAAAGAAAAGAATCCATCTATTTCCATCATTCAATACCGGAGATTCTGAACTAAATTTCCTCTCTTAAAACAAACTATCACTTTAGGGGATTCTATCAAAACATTATAATTTTGGCGTAAAGGGATTGAACACTGGGCTGTCATGGCATTAAGGATTCTGACCAAGTGTTCCCGCGATAACTCAACATGAGGGACAGGTTTTCACGTAGACTTATCGCCTCCAGCGTCGAATAGAATTGTGGATGGATTTTAGTGGCATTTCCGAAGGTTTCATAACTCTGCCATGAAAATCACCTCCGTCGTGTTAGTGAATGAAGGGGAGGTGTAACATTTTTCTTCGTTAGGTGGGTGTGTGTGTGTGTGTGTGTGTGTGTGTGTGTGTGTGTGTGTGTGTGTGTGTGTGCGTGCGTGTGTGTGTGTGTGTGTGTGTGTGCGTGCGTGCGTGTGTGTGTGTGTGTGACTTAACATACATTCACAGTAGATAACAGGAAACACCTAGATATTTTGACTGACACATAAATAACAACAATACACGTACTGTACATGAACCTTGGTAGTATATGTGATGACCCAAGGTGAATGATATAACCCTGTGAGGTGAGGTCATGATAGGAAGGTCACTCTGGGAATCTGGGTCCATACGAATCTTCTTCAACATGTATAATGCAGGACATGTATAGCACAGGACACGAACAGATCACCGATGTTCAGTATTAATCCATTTATTATCAGCACAAAGGAACCCTATCATAGGTAGTAGGATTATCTAGGAGGTTTAAGTACGACGCATCCGTTTAAATCTCTACAGGAACAAAAATTATCACATTATAAACCAAAGTCTGTTTTAATGGTATTGTTATGAAAGGCTTAAAGAAAATTTGGTTAATACTCTGGGAAAAATCTTAAGCTTTGCGATTAATCCTCATTTTTTTAGATTCGGCAAAAGTCATGGAAAAAGTGTTCTTGAAAAGTAAGTTTATTAAAAAAAATCGTAATAAACAAGAAAATTGAAGTAAAAAAAAGAAGACTTTTTTGGGGGGTATTTACATTATACTCAGCTGATCCTCCAATTAAATTCATCAGTATTCTTGGTATTACAAGACTGTTACGGTGGATTAATTGGCACAGGTTGTATTAGCTCCTACCACCTGTGACACAATAAATGGCCCAGTTGTTGCACGCATTTCTCTCTAACGGAACAAGACAACTATATGGCACCAGTCAGGCGTTACATACCTCGATATCATCTGTTTAATATATATATATATATATATATATATATATATATATATATATATATATATATATATATATATATATATATATATATATATAGAGAGAGAGAGAGAGAGAGAGAGTAGGCACTAGTTGATGTTACCAGATATTTTCATTACCACATCGCCAAGGCCACAATTCAAAAAAATAAAATAAATTTCACAAAAATATCAAAGTATCACGATTTTTTCTACTCTAGGGCGTCACATTCTTTAACATGAGTACAATATGTAGACTAAAATTAACATCAACTATATTTACCTTACGGGAAAGTAACAAATTTATGGAAAATACAAGAATATGAAGAGAAACCCACGTGTATACCCTAGGGCATCCCATCCTCTTATTTGAGTGACATATGGTGTGTAAATTTGACATTACAGTAAAACGAGGTATTTCGACAACCAATCCTGTAGCATCCCAGTGTGTAGAGAGAGAGAGAGAGAGAGAGTAGGATATGTGTGTGTGTGTGTCGTCCTTTACCTCCAGCTTAGTCGTCATGCGTCACATAAAACCAGACAGATGTTCAAACTCCACCCAAACACTAACTTTCTGGAAAACGGGGTTGGGGGCAGGGGTGGGGCGGGGGGGGGTGGCTGACACACACACACACACACACTACACAACATTACTTAACCTTTCTATTATTTTTTAACTTTCAATTGTCTCTTATGATACCACCCAACACAATATATCCTGTTATTTCTCCTATACTAAGATTGATTCCCATTTATCATTCCTCCCTCGACAATCCCTTCCATTTTTACTCCTGTTCTAATCCCCTTCGTGTAAAAATAAAAATACAAAAATCCCACAATATTGACACAGGACATAGCAGAAGTTTCCTCTCACTCCTACTATTTTCCTCTTTATGTATCCTATTGGGTGTATCTGTCCAGCCTTGTCAGGTTTATTCTCATATAACCCGTAAATGAAGACGGAAGATATGTTTTTGTTTATATAGGTATGGATAATAACCTTTCCCCCCTTGAATGTGACTTATTTGGAGAATGTGGGTGGGTTTGGGTGGGCTTGGGTGGGCGGGTGTATATGTGTGTGTGTGTGTAATTGTTTGTTTTTATAATGGCTTTAAAACCTACAAATACCTTTAATTATCCTTATATTACTAAAGCTCCACCTGACTTCTATCTCACCTGTACACCAAACAATGATTTTATTTCTCTTTTGTTTGTAACTCTGCCACGATCCTCACCTCCTGGGCTCAATAAATCCACTCCCTGTGATTATTAGCTTCATTCTTAACACCCCTTCCCTTTGTACGGCGACACAATCACTGCATTCCATCCAATCATCCGGTGACACCCTTCCGCTCTCCCTCGCTGTGTAGTAAATAAGGGCAATGATATACTAATATACCTCTATCATAGTCCCTGTCTCTCTGTCTCTCCCTCCTTCATTCACTCACTCATTCACTCCATCCATCCATTTATCCATGCATTCATTTCTCTCTCACTCTCTCCATTCATCCATCCCTGGCTCCATTTCACACCCCCATTCATCCATCCTTGACTCTATTCCTCACTCCTTCTCTCCTTCCCTCCCCCTTTCGTCTCTCCATCCCACAGCATCTCTCGAGGTCATGTTGCTCACATCAGACGCCCCAACACAATTCGCTTCTCTATCACCTTTAATTACCTGCCCACGCTCAGGTTGCCTCGAACACCTGGTCTGACCTCCCAAACTAACCTTGCTTTAGACAGCTTCTTGATATTTGATTTTCTCCTGTTTCTCTTAATTAATTTATTTATGTTTCTTCCTTTAGTTTATTTCTCTTTTATTTCTTCTTCTTTCGTGTTGATTTTTAGGTTTTGTTTATATACCAGTATTTTTTTTGTCGTTATGTTTTGTATTACGGTTTACTTTTTTTTATTTTTTTTTATGATTTTATTTTGTTTTCTTGTGATGCTGTTCTAGTGGGTGTTCGTTTGACGCCTATTTTGAATCTTCTTTCTCCGTTAAGTTCCTTATTTGACGCACCTTCTTAATATCTACCCTTCCACCACTCTAAGTTCCTCATTAATCCGTGTTTCCTCCCCCTCATCTTGTTCATTGTTCAGGGACTGGGACAAAACCAGTCGCCACCGCTGCTCACCCCGGGTATGGAACAGCTCAACCTATGAATAGCCTGGATACAACACCGATGACACTTCAATTATAGGAGCTTTGTCGGGCTATTACTCCACCGTCCTTGTGTTACGGGCTAATTTTGTAACATTGATGAAGTCATAGGGAATAATAAGAAGCCATAGGGATTACTAATGAATAATGAGTAATAGAAATAATTTGAAGGATTTTTTTATTTACGTGTTGTTAGACTTGGAATTGAAAATAACATAATTATGGAAAATAATATATGTGTAAATTATATTAGCGGGTGTAAACTACTCACGCTGAGTGTTGTAGGAATATTATACACACACACACACACACACATACACACACATATGTGACTCTTTTGATGGAATAATCTTATGTTTGACTTTTTCAATTTTATGTTCTTTTATGCATATGACGACTGTATCACTTCAGGAAATAGCTATTGGGGATAGTAGTGAGTTATGAGGTGAAGAAATTCTGATATATTTATTACAATTTATCTTTCTAAGTCTCTTTATACATAACTTTATTTCTCTTTCTCTCTCTCTATGCCATTCTATTTTTCCTTCGTGAATTTCAATGACTTTGCCTATCTGTGCACCTATATCTCTGTCTTTGTCTCTGTCTCTCTGTCTCTCTTTCTCTGTCTGTCTGTCTATCTATCCACCAACAAACAACATAACACCCATAAGCAAATCTCAAAAATCTAGTTCCAGTACTTATGTTAAATATCTCGCATCTCTTGGGGGTCGAGCTGCTAGCCAGTTGTGTTTGAGATAGTGAGTCGACGACAGTTTCCACACTCCATGCCAGGGAGAAAGATAAGCGCTAGTGGTCTGGGAATAACTTTATGGGACCTGAGGGACATCTTCAGGCCTCAAGATACATCCTTACTCCTTAAGTGCTTCTAAGAACGGTTTTATAGGAAGGAAGGAAGGAAGGAAGGAAGGAAGGAAGGAACAATAATACTATGTCTGTCTCTGTCTCTGTCTGTCTGTCTCTGTCTATCTGTCTCTGTCTATCTGTCTCTCTTTACAGTATACAACGTATGGTTAATGCAAGGAAAACACAGGAAAAGGAAGATATATAATACTTTAGCCAGGACAGGATGGTTGTACGGTTAAGTGTGGTCTTAAATTTATGTAAGTAATTTTGTAAAATGAGGTAAATAAGGGGCTTCTCTGAGGAACGTATACTAAAGTAGTTATTTACAGCAGTCTAGTAACTTTAAGAAGACTCCCGAGTTAGATTTACACCCTAAAATTATGTAAACACCAAGATTTTTTTTTTATCTTTGTCTTTCATCATTATTGATTCACCTCCACCACGTCAATCCACCAAACATATCTCCTTCGTCTCCTTCTATTCCGATGTGCCTCCTTATCTCTCTCTCTCTCCCTTTCCTCCCTCCCTGAGAGGTGGTGGGGTACTGGGGGTGTGGGGGTTCTGGGGGGTGAGGTCCTGGGAGGTGGTGGGGGACTGGGGGGAGGTGAGGGGATTTATTGGCGTCTAGGAGTAATGGTGAGAGGTGTAGAAGCTGTCACCAACACAACAACCACACCCCAAGTTAACAAGCTGCATGACACAGTGCCAAGGAATAGTCCGAGAAGATCGGACAACTCGCCAACTGCACTGGCTAACAATTACCCCGGAATACGATCTGCAAATCGATTAACATCTAGGTTCCCAATTACTGCTGGGTAGACAGAGGCAAATGGCGTAAAGAAACTTGCCCACAGTTACACACACACACACACACACACACACACACACACACACACACACACACACACACACACACACACACACACACACACACACACACACACACACACATCTGCACTTGTCAACAGAACCTAGCTATCTCTTTCTTCACTGTCTAGGGTTAATTTTCTCTTCCTCTTTTTCCTCCTCTTCTCTCTCTCCTCCTCCCCTCCTTCTCCTCCCCCTCCTCTTCTTCCACTTGGCACGAAAACCTTTCTGTTTCCTCTACTGTCTATGCTAGTTTTCTTTTTATCCTTCTCCCCTTTCATTATTTTCCTCTTTCTCCTTCTTCTACTCCTACCCTTCTTTCTTCTACCCTTTCGCCCGCCCCCTTCTTCACCTCCTCCATCTCTCCTTCCTCTATCTTCCTCCTCCACTTCCTTCTCCGTCTTTGTTTTAGTCCTCATTCTCCTCTTCCTCTTCCTCTAAACAGATTCATTGTTGGTGTGGAATTAATGTTATTCTTTTCCTCAACTTTAGGTTAACGTCAGGTTAGGTTAGGTTTGGTTAGGTTATATTCAACCTTAAATTACCCCAATATTTAAGAAACCCAATTATCCTCCCATATTACCCATTAAACAATCCTCAAAGCCCCACTTATCCAACCTAAAATGGCTCCACCCCTTAAGGCTTAACCCATTCACCATTATCCTGGGTCGCCGTTCTCATCAATCAACCACAAAAATATATAAAAAACGAAAAAAAAAACCCGACCAAGTGTTTACACAAGAACTACTGTAGATGATGACTCGACATTGGGTGAGGAAGAGTTTTTCAATTTCCCCTTTTCTACGGTCATCTGGGAGCTTGGGGAGGGGGCGGAGGAAGGACTGGGGGGGATGGGAGGGGCGTGGCCTCCTGGTAGGCTGTTCCTATGGCTTCACATCATGTGTAGATTTCTTCGTCTATTTTGTTCACCGGCTGGTTGTCTATGGTCTGCATGATTGTCGTGTCTTTGGCCTCAAGTTTGGCTGTAGCCTTTTCGTTGAATAGTTCCCAGTTGGTCAGCGACCCCCCCTCCTCTCTCCCTTCTCTCTCTCAAACTACCCCCTCCATACTCTGCTACCCCCCTCTCCCTCCCAAACCCCCTCCATACGCTACAACCTCCCTCTCCTTCTCTTACCCCTTCCATACCCTACTCCTCCTCTCCCTTACCTACCCCTCCATACCCTACAACCCCCCTCTCCCCATGTCCTAGCACCCCCCTCCCCCTTCATGGTCTAAATGCCCCAACAGCCCGCAGAAGGCCATCCATTAGTAACCAATAATGCCCAGATAGAATACAAAAACAGAGGGTACCTCTGCATATATCCACGACAGGTTACTCCCATCATGTCCACACCAGGAAGGAAAAGGCAAGAAGAGAGCTGAGACAATTATACCGCTTTAACGAGCTTCCTGAGGAAATAAAACTCCGCCTGGTGACATCATTTATCATACAGATATTAACTTATCCAGCAGTACCTCTTGCACACCATGGCGTGGTCGATGTCATAAGATGAGCCGTACACGAATTAGGAGGGCAAACCTTCTACTGGCCTACCGTACCTTAGAGCAATGGCATCTGTGAATTCTTGTTTATGTTCTCTCCCTTCCCTCACCCCTTTCCCTCGTGCCTTTGCCCACGGCGCTACATCTCATCTCTCTCCATTATGAACGCTTCACAACACCCCCTCCTCCTCCTCCTGCTCCTTGTTGCTTCTCCTTTACGATAACTTCTCTTCTGGCTTTTTTTTCTTCACTCATTCCACAACATCTTCCCATCTCTGTTCTCCGTAATAACACTTTCTCTTCCATTATGCGTTTTCCAGTACTATTTTTTTCCGTACTCCAAAATTCCAGTCAATACATCCATTTAATCTTCCCGTACCCACCTTGAGCGCTCTTCACGCACCTTATCTCGATCTTCCTCAGTTAAAACCTTCCTCTTCCTCCTCTTCTTCCTTTTTCTCTTCTTCCTCTTTCTCCTTCTCTCTTCCTTTCACCCTCCTTCTTCATCCTCATCTTCCTTTCATTCTCCTCCCTCTCCCCCTCTCCTCTTTTCCCCTTCTCCCTCCTTCTCTCCCTCCTCCAATTCTTCCTCCTCCTCCTCCAACAACCTTTTACCCCCATTCCAAAACTCCTCTCTCTTACTCACACACACACACACTTCTTAAGAGTCAGAAAACGTATCCGTCCAACCCCTCAACATGACAGAGAAATTTCATAAGTAGAGCCGCACTGACTGTCCCTCTGGCTAAACATTACACCGGCTGAAACCCAACACTTGGCACCGACCTCGAGGGGAAGAATGCCTTACAGGACACTAGACTTTAAAGCCCATTTTCATTTACTTTCTCTAAGGGATTTTTGCTTCTATAAAACTTTGTGATATGATGGTCTTTTTGTTTTGTTTCTCTCTCTCTCTCTCTCTCTCTCTCTCTCTCTCTCTCTCTCTCTCTCTCTCTCTCTCTCTCTCTTCTTGAAGGTCTCGGGATACTGATGGTGAAGGTTAGGTGGACGGAAATCCCTTGTAAAATATGTGGGGAGAAGGAGGTTATTAGAAGTATTCCCTGACCTTTATTTTTAGTCTTTGTAATTACCTTAAAAGTCAAACCTCTTGTGTATGTTAGTTGTAAATTATTATATTATATGATATCTCCTTTTCGTTATGAACAAAGAAGATATTACTAACATATACTCAACCTGTATTAAGATAGCATATTTACTTAAGATAATTCCCTATATGATAACCACTGAAAGAAAAACCCCAAATTATTATATTTTTTCATAGTTTTTTATATATTTTTTCTACTTTATACAACAAAGAGAAAAAAATATTAAGAGAAATAGTTTTAATGAGTCAAACAAGGCCGATTAAATCAGTCATATGAACTTACTGTAGAGAGAGAGACAGTGAGAGAGAGAGAGAGAGAGAGAGAGAGAGAGAGAGAGAGAGAGAGAGAGAGAAAGAGAGCAATTCTACATGCTACTGAGTTCTCGGAATCTCTCTCTAACAGCCTCGCCTTTGTACTCTACTATCAAGAAATTCACAAAAGTAGAAGAGACTGCAAAAGAAGTATACATAAGAGTGAACAAGACAGAAGAAACAAAGAAAATATGAGAGAGAGAGAGAGAGAGAGAGAGATTTCAGGACCAATCGACGATATTTAGATTGACTGACGTATATGTATATATGTATTCCTGTTAACCTTTTGATTCTGAAAAGATTTATTCACGCGTGTACTTTTAACTAGCTCAGTGTACAGTACCGCCCTTACGACTGTACCTCAAAATATTATTGTACACCCACCCTCCCCCTACCCCCAACCACCCCTCCCCTACCCCAACCACCTCCCCTACCCCCTACCACCTCCCCCCTACCCCCAACCACCCTCCCTCTACTAACCACCCTCCCCTACCCCCCCCTCCCCTACTAACCACCCCTCCTCTACCCCCATGCCTCCCCCTACCCCCAACCACCCTCCCTCTACCCCCAACCACCCCTCCCCTACCCCCAACCACCCTCCTCTACCCCCAACCACCCCTCCCCCTACCCCCTACCCTCCCCTACCCCCAACCCACCCTCCCCCATGCCCCCAACCACCTCCCCCTACCCCCAACCACCCTCCCTCTACCCCCAACCACCCTCCCTCAACCCCCTACCACCTCTCCCTCCCCCCTACAAAGCTCTTCACTTCTGCCTGGTTAAAAATAAAAAAAGTTCTTACAACTCAATTTATACCACCTCTCCCTCCCCCCTACAAAGCTCAATGAATTATTTCACTATGTTCCTGACTCGTTTAAAAATGAATAAAATCTCTTGTTTTATTGTTTCTATATTGAATTATTTTATTTTCGTCTTAAATAAGCTACAGCGAGTTATACCACTACAATAAATACAGCATTTCAAAACGACATAAATCAGGCTCGAACCATCGGCAATTCAGGGTTTTAAGAGCAATACAGCCATCGTTGGAATACATGTTGGGAATGCCATGGCTGGGCCTCTTGAAGTACGCGCGTCTTAACTAAGTTTACTGGCCGGCACAACGATCGCCTCAATAGCCAGGCAATTTCCCCAAATTTGAATGAAAAGCTCACCACCCGCCGGAATGTGCTGTTGTCGGAATAGCAGCAAAGAAGAGCGGCATTTGTTTTATCGGTATTGAGAACCTGGAAGGGGAGAGGGGGAGGGGGGGTAAGGGGGGAAGGGGGGAGGGGGTGGGGTCGTTGAAAGGACCCAGAGAGTAGAGAGCTGTGGGTGGGTGGTGGTGTGGGTGGGTGACAATCGATGACCGGCTTTAACTGTGGTAAAACATGAGTATAATTGAACCATTTTTGTTGTTGTACTGTTCATGATTATTCCATGATCTTTGGTCTCTTATTTGGGGGAGGGAATTATCTTCACATAGAGTATAGATTCCTCATATGATTAACAACATACAATGAAACACAATAAATAATCTAAGGTCTGTTTCATCTTTAACTCTCCTACGTGACGTGTGGATGGGATTTTAATACATTCTAAAACCATAATTATCTCCGTTGTCGTTACTAAATGTTCTCAACTTTTACGTGGAAATTCATCTGCCATATCTCAAGTAAAATACCATCTTTATGTTATATTTAAACTATAACAAAATTGTGTAATGTAGGTAAGTCGCTTATGTCATCAGGTCCCATTTTGTTTACATCTGATACGATAACATTGTAGATTAATTTTTATCCTTTATATTTTTAGTAATTGTTAAAGGTATGGATATTTAAGCTTAAGATTGGAAGACTATAGATTGGGTGGATTAGGTGGTGGATAGTCTTGTGGATAGAGTCATGTGGATAAAGTCATATGTTTTCAATGGAGGATAAACTAGATTGAAGATTAGTTTAAGTTCAGTTAAGGATACTCTCACGACGCTTTATCGGCTGGAGCACCGTCAATGATAGATACAAGACGACTGTTAGGTGGAGACAGTGTCGTGCTGGGTCGTACAGGGTCATGAAACACACAGGATGTAGTGATCATAAAGGAGTGGCACTAATATACGTTAAGTAGTAAAAGAGAGATCACGTTTACCACAACTTTTTCTTCATTTAATTTTCTCCCCATTTATCAATTATATATTACACACACACACACACACACACACACACACACACACACACACACACACACACACACACAGACACACACACACACACACACACACACACACACACACACACACACACACACAGACACACACACAGACACACACACAGACACACACACACACACACACACACACACACAGGTAATTGGGCTCCGATGTACATGATACATATTTGTCGGTTTATCATTTTCTGTACCGTGGAAAAAATGTGCAATGCCAACCAAAATGAGCCGACTGTGAACCACTGGCATAAAACTGCACTTTGTGAGAGTGAGACTGTACATGATGAGGGTGAGTGTTGAGTGAGGCCCTTAAATGAGTGTATGAGTGACTGAATGTTGAGTGAGGCCCTTGGATGAGTGGCTGGGTGTTGATTGAGGCCTTTGGATGAGTGGTTGTGTGTTCAGCGAGGCCTTTGGATGAGTGGTTGTGTGTTCAGCGAGGCCCTTGGATGAGTGGTTGTGTGTTGATTGAGACCTTTGGATGAGTGGTTGTGTGTTCAGCGAGGCCTTTGGATGAGTGGTTGTGTGTTGATTGAGACCTTTGGATGAGTGGTTGTGTGTTCAGCGAGGCCCTTGGATGAGTGGTTGTGTGTTGATTGAGACCTTTGGATGAGTGGTTGTGTGTTGATTGAGGCCTTTGGATGAGTGGTTGTGTGTTCAGCGAGGCCTTTGGATGAGTGGTTGTGTGTTCAGCGAGGCCCTTGGATGAGTGGTTGTGTGTTGATTGAGACCTTTGGATGAGTGGTTGTGTGTTGATTGAGGCCTTTGGATGAGTGGTTGTGTGTTCAGCGAGGCCTTTGGATGAGTGACTGAATGTTGAGTGAGGCCCTTGGATGAGTGGCTGGGTGTTGAATGAGGCCCTTAAATGAGTGTATGAGTGACTGAATGTTGAGTGAGGCCCTTGTATAAGTGACTGAATGTTGAGTGAGGCCCTTAAATGAGTATATGAGTGACTGAATGTTGAGTGAGGCCCTTGGATGAGTGGCTGGGTGTTGAATGAGGCCTTTGAATGAGTGTCTGAACGTTGAGTGAAATCTTTGAACGAGTGTCTGAATATTGAGTAAGACCTTTGAATGCGTGTATGAGTGAATGAGCAGTGAGTCAAGTCAGTGAGTGTGGGTGGAGGAATATGGTAGGAGGTGCATTTCTAAAAAAACAAACATTGGAGACTCCCCAAGAAACATCTAACAGCCAGCCGGAATTTCTATCGACCTTTCAACCACAACATACAAGACTTTGTACTTAATAACCAACAGTTAACTTCAACAGCGAAGTCACATTTCCAGGTACTCTCAAGGCGAAACAGTATAAAGTAACCTTGAATATTATCTATAAAATAACCTTGAAATATGTAAATAAAAAATACCTTGAAAAAAAATAATGAAGAAAATTGGTATATTGTGTAGTGAAATTTTATCATCAAAGGTCGATTAGAAAAACTTTAGCTAATTGATGAAATGAAATGAAAAGGAAAATAAAAATTAAAATATAACTTTCCTATACTTGGGTCCGGGTTTTTTTTATTGGGTTTGAATTCCTGTAAGTCAAAATGGCATTCAAAAAGTGAGTTTTACTTTTCGAGTGGTTTTATTTACACATACACGATCTGACTGGTGTGGAATTCAAACACGAACACAAACAATGTCCATAACTTCATTGGTTCTTGGAAGGTGAGAGCTAAAGTGGATCAATTCTCGTAATGATATGGTCTTCAATAACAAGATTTAAAGCAGGAGAATCGCCATTGTGGGGTGATGAATCTTCCTGTTAATGACCTACTTGGCTCTACAATACTGGGTTATGGGGAAATATCTTATTAAAGTTATTTTGTATGATACATAGTGCACTAGAGAGAGAGAGAGAGAGAGAGAGAGAGAGAGAGAGAGAGAGAGAGAGAGTCCCAGTGTTTACAAGAAAAGTCTCCAAATCAGTCAGTCAGTCAATCAGTCAGTCAGTCAGTCAGTCAGTCAGTCAGTCAGTCAGTCAGTCAGTCAGTCAATCAGTCAGTCAGTCAGTCAGTCAGTCAGTCAGTCAATCAGTCAGTCAGTCAGTCAGTCTTAGTGTTGATAAGAAAAGTCTGCAAACAATAAACTCTCCCTAATTATTGGCTCAAAACTTCCCTAACTTCTAACACCTAGATCTATAAACAACTCAAAAGGCCAAGAGTTGTTTACCTCACCCTTGTATACATAACTACGAGAACTCCATAAAACTTTTTCGCTTTCAACTTTCCGTATGAAAATTAAATAAGAGGATCTACATTTAAATCGGTCAATTAAGTTGCAACAAGCCATTTAAGCACTGTTGAATCCCAAAGCTTAATTAGGGATTAGTTGTGAAATAGATACGGAACAGTTTCCTTATTTTCGGCGATAATTTGATTACTTACAATGATTATTTTGTTTCTTAGTGTCTTGGTAACGTCTACATATAAAATAAAATTAATATTTATAAACCTCGTAGAGAAAGAATAGTTTGATGTGGATTTTATTTGCCCATAAATCTGTAGAATAAATCCCTTTTATATCCGTGAGTCAATTTTGAGAAGTGTGACGCATTAAAAAAAAATTTATGTCGATTTTTTTTTTTAATTGACAGAGAAAAAATTACACTTCATAAGGTGTAAATATAAATTCCCCTTTACATTTTATACCCTGAAGTTAGGATTAATAGCTTGACTCACTAGAAACGTACATACAGTATATAATTGTAATTCGTTTTTTGTTGTTGAGGAAATATTCTTTTTCATTTTAAACTAAATAAATCAATAAATATCCTTTTTTATTTCTGTAAGTGGTGATCCTATGCCCTCGGGTGACTTGAGCTTTTGTGAGAGAAAAACACAACAACACTTATCGAACGTAATAGTAAATAGAGGCTGAAGTTATTGTCTGTGAGGTTTATCTTCTGGAAGAGTAGGTGGACCAGCTTCTGACGGCGGAGGAGCCAAGTTAGTAAGGAGGTTCGTGGTTCTGAGTGTTTCTCCTGGTTCATACATGTTCAGGGTACTGGTTCAGTCATCGTCTATCTATGGTCATAAACAAAAGCAAAACATGGTCTATGGTCCAGACATGTCACTAAACATATATTAAATGTGGCCCATGGTCTAAAGACACCCGTGAACATCGGCTAAACATGGGCGAACACATCCTCTGGAACATCTCTGGAACATCTCCCCCTCTCTTATTCCTCCCCGAGATACAGATCCATAAGATGATGTTCGACGCCTCGACGTTGAATGTGCAATTTCCTTGTCTTTTATCACTGTAGGTGGGGGGCGGGTGCCGACAGCCGCCTTGTACCGCTCCTAACGTATTACCCCTGAATGGCACGAATTTCTTCTCGCAATCAAGAGAATCGCAGGGCCAGAGCGCGCTTTTAGGAAAACATAAAGATGTTCATTCCTCGTAGTTTTCTTTTGAGCGTGACGCGCGGAATAGTTTCATAAGTCCTGGATGAGACAAATTTGTGTTTCTTGCCAGGTGGTCATCGCGGGGTGGAGGAGATCTCGTGTGTGTGTGTGTGTGTGTGTGTGTCTGAAGAAGAAGAGAAGCAATGACGAGGGAAGGAGAAGCGGTACAGGAAGGGGAGTGGGGGGGGAGAGGAGGGGTTAAGGGATGCAGGATGCCACCATTTCAAAACGAAATTAGAGAAAAAAATTTAGGTCAATGCTTCTAATCACCAAAACAATGATATCATGTTTCTTGTAGAGGAAATAAAATTATTGAACAAATACTATACAAACAAACAATAACATCTACACATCCACAAATAAAACCCGGGGCATAACAAAACATACAGTACAGTACACTCTGAACATTATTCCCTTCTCTAAGAATGACAGACAGGGGAGCAAGAGTTTCCACTGTCCATGAAGTTGAACTGTCTAGCGAAGTCTCTTTGATTTCGAAAGCAACAGCAACAAACATTTTCCATGGCTGTTTATAGACTCGTGTTTGTTGCTTACTGCTGTGTTGTGTTGGCTGCTTGAGACTCCTAAACAATGTCTAGACTCATAAACCTTATTTGAGTACAAATTTGTAAGTGACTTTGTGGTTCGTTGTGGTGCTGAGTACATTTATGTAATCGTTGCTTTAAGTATCTGAATTTAATTCGTTAAAGGTTACAGTGTATTAGACGACTATGACAGCTTTCCTTAAAACGACCACCATCATTATTTAAGTTCCTTTTCCATTATAACGACTCACTATCATCATTACGACCCACTATCACCATTACGATCCTCTACCACCATTACGACCCACTATCACCATTACACCCTACTACCACCATTACAACCCACTACCACCATTACGATCCTCTACCACCATTACGACCCACTATCACCATTACACCCTACTACCACCATCACTACCCACCCATGAAAACTACCTACCATGAAAACTATATAAACAAAGTAGTGCATATGTAACTATTAGGAAGTTTTATTTGCACATCAAGAGAACTGGATAGTATGTAGTATATATTTTTCCCGAGGTATTCCAGCTTTCGTTAAGTAACTCATTGTTGCTCTCTCTCTCTCTCTCTCTCTCTCTCTCTCTCTCTCTCTCTCTCTCTCTCTCTCTCTGTCCTTTCTCTCACTCTTTGTCTTTCTCTGTTTATTAGTGTTTCGGTTTGCCTTTCTCTTTATCTCTCACCTTTTGTCTGTCTGTCTCTTTATCTTTCAGGGGCCCCTCTCTCTTTCCCACCTGTCTCTCTCTTTTTCTTTCTTTCTTTCTATGTTTTTTCTCCTTCTCTTTATCTTTGTTTCTCCCTCTCTCCCTCTCTCCCTCTCTCCCTCCCTCCCTCTTTATTTCGATCTATCTGTCTGTCGGTCTGTCTGTTTTACGCCGATTCTCTCTCTCTTTCTCTCTCTCCCTCTCTCCTCTCACTCTATTTCCCCCTCTCCCGTCTTTCCTCTCTCTCTATTTCCCCCGTCTCTCTCTCTCTTACTTCTCTGTTTACCCCCCTCTCTTTCTTTCTCTCTCTTACACTCTGTTTTCGCCACAACCTGCAAATCACTCTGAGAAAAGACCAGCTCACTCGACTGTGTCCATTTCCCTTGATACACAGCCACTATTTTTGTTGCTTCTGGTTAGTACACACGACGCTCTACATTCGGCTCTCTCTCTCTCTCTCTTTCTCTCTCTATCTCTCTCTCTCTCTCTCTCTCTCTCTCTCTCTCTCTTTCTCTCTCTCTGTTTATTAATTTTCATTCATTGCTTTTCTTCTTTTTCGTCATCATTCCATTTCTTTCTTCCGTCTTCAATTTATAATTTTTATTCACTAATTTTTTTTCTCTTTCTTTCTCTTTCACTCGCTACCCCTTTCTTTCTATCTTCCTCCTTGTTTATCTCTTATATTTTGTTACTCGATTTCCCTCTTTAAATTTTTCTTTATTCTCTGTTTGTCTTTCAGTTCTTGTTTTTCTTCTTCTTCTTCTCTCCTTGTTCTTCTATTCATTGTTATTGTCATTGTTTTTTTATGATATATATCGCCTGCTGTATCATACTGAAATAAACACAAAAATAACACCAACACAGAGGATGGGAACTGCAAACAAAGAGACTATCAAAGAAAACTGGAAATTGTAAAGAAAACGACTCACAGAAAAAGGGAAAATGTAAACAAAGCTACCACAGAAAACGGGAAAATGAAAAGAAAACGGCTCATAGAATACGGGAAACTGTAAGGAAAACTACTATCAAAGAAAACTGGAAATTGTAAAGAAAACGACTCACAGAAAAAGGGAAAATGTAAACAAAGCTATCACAGAAAACGGGAAAATGAAAAGAAAACGGCTCATAGAATACGGGAAACTGTAAGAAAGCGGCCGTGAACACACCTCAACATTTCCTTGATAAATCCTGTATATGGCCTACTTCCGTCTCGCCCTGGTTGAAGGAGGATGTGTGGTAAGGATGACTGTATTCAGGGGGATGTATGGCATTCATGGAGGAAGGATTAAATGAACGTTATAAGGATGAATTTTCCTCGTGACTTCTTGGTTATGTACTGTGGCTGCCGTATTGTACTGTGGCTCGTCTGTCACATCAGAAATAAAGTAATTTCTCTAATTTCCCAACGGAGTGTCTTATAAGCCTATTTAAATTCCAAGAACATCTTTAGTTATGGAGAATATCGCAGTGATGGATGTGTATTTTTAATATTTTCTCGACTATAATATTCCCAGTATGATATTCTTGATAGTCTTCACGTATATGCAGCGGTGAAGGATGTTGGTGGTAAGAGAGTTACCATGGAAACATAACGAGACTCAAGTGCTGCCAAATAGTGATGAAAATGTTACTCACAGTTGAGAGAATTTTTAGTAGCGTGCATTATTGTGTTGTTTTTTTTTTGTAAATTCTACTTAAAGAGAAAATACTGCTAGAATAGTGTTGAATATGACGTGCTCATTTTATCCCCCACGATAAGGTAAAAACATATGAAATAATACTCGTAAACCATCTCAATTTTGGACGTAGTTCAAAAATAAATATTAAAACCTAGGAGATGTTATTGTTCTCCTCGTTAGTGACTCTCCAGAACTGACGTAATACATCAGATACAGAACGACAGATGGAGATAATCAAAGGAATGAAGGCGGAGTTGGATGAAATTGCACCAGGAATTGAAGAAACTGTCGGTGATATCCCAAGAGAGGTTTTGGAAATTGTGAACGACCTCCATGCATCGAGACATACCCTGGGAAACCTAAGCACTCGTTGAGGTGTGACACAAAGATTTTTTTTTCTCCACTTTCATATAAATTTTATATTGATGCAACGATCCATTATATTTTTTAAGTAAGTTTTATCTCGCATTTTCTTATAATACGAGTAATATTACATGTGGATATTATTTACTTAAAGGTAGTGTCCAGAAAAGGTGATGGGGAAATTCAAAGTCAGAAATTACAGTATGCATCGATGAAAGTAAATCTGAATTTCTGAGAGGAAAACTAAGCTTAGTGAGTATTAAAAAAAATCTACTTAAAAATAGCAATGCAGACTAAGGCTTAATAAGCTTAATCTCAGTTAAAATTTTAGTTTCAGATATATGAAAAAAACTTTGCACTGAGATATTTTATATATATATATATATATATATATATATATATATATATATATATATATATATATATATATATATATATATATATATATATATATATATATATATATATATCTTTCCAGCGGTTATTGCCCACCTGACTATGAATTCCAGGTATGGATATTCAACACAACTTTTAATAAAAATATTTCTAACAAACTTGGTATATTAACTTTCAAAAACATAGGAAAGAATTGTGGATGGTTTGACAATGAAGAGCAGCCAGGCAGACGCTAACGAGCCCAGCCCTATTCTTCCTGACAAAATATGTTGCCTTAGTTCAAACCCGGATATCATTATAGAATTTCCACTCTCCAAAAGGTATTAATTAATCAGTGTTTACCAGTCTTGAAATCTGGCCATCTGTCAACGTGCATTACTCATGTATTTACTGATAAACATGTAATTAGAGCAGAGAAGAATTGTTTGGGCGCACCGACAGACACACAAACCTCACGCAGGCCCGTCAGTATAGTTATTGTTTATGAAGTATTGATGTTAATTAGGTAGCTGGTCCCCCTATGGCAAATATAAACTAATAATTTATTTTTTAAGTTATTTTTGCGACATATATAAATGGTTTTCACGTCATTTGTATCAACCATTGACATGAATATAAGTTTTATATACTGTAGAATTTTTTTTTATTGTATTTTCTATTATGTTAAACCTTTTGCTTTATATGAATTAAAATTTTTTGACTACTACTACTACCACGACTACTATTATTACTGCTACTACTACTACTACTAATAATAATAATAATAAAACCACTACAGGTATAAACACTAAATATCAGAGACTAAACCATCAATCAATACCTCATTATAGGTACACCGAGTCTCTATAATTTAAACCTTCTAAAGTTTTAATTTGTGTTTCCCCCTTAACTTTCCCCAAAAGACTATAACCTATTAATAGTGTATAATTTTGGGTCTTGTCTGTGAGTATCAAATATTCTAGAATCTTGGCTCTCTCTCCCTCTCTCTATTTGTCTCCCCCCTCTCTCTCTCTCTCTCTCTCTCTCTCTCTCTCTCTCTCTCTCTCTCTCTCTCAGGTCAGCGAGGGTCAAGGAAGAGGGGGAGTAGGGTAGAGGCCGGTGGTTCCCATACTGTTCAGCGAAGGACAACTCAGCTTTAGTTACATCGTTCGTCGTCACCACCACCACCACCACCACCACCACCACTACTACTACTACTACTACCACCACCACCACAATCACCTCCACTACTACCGCCACTACTAATATC
Organism: Homarus americanus; assembly: GCF_018991925.1. Lineage (NCBI taxonomy): Eukaryota > Metazoa > Arthropoda > Malacostraca > Decapoda > Nephropidae > Homarus > Homarus americanus. The sequence continues at coordinate 5,198,354 of NW_024743709.1, forward strand.
ACAATCACCACCACAATCACCACTATTACTACTACTACCATTACCACCACTACTACCACCACCACAACTGCCACCAAAATCATCACCACTACTACTACCACAGCCAGTACTACTACCACCACTACCACCACCCATGTATCCTGCCTTACCTTTCCTTACCCTTTAAACCCACGATTTATTTTCCTTTTTTTATAACTTTTTTTAATACATCTCAACATTGCTACCCGTAGGAGGGAACCTTAAAAGCTATAAATCAAAGCTAAGAAAACATATAGCTGAAGGGAAAGGAGGAACAGGTGGAGTGGATATAGAGGAACAGATACAGGAACAAACACAGATACAGGTGGCATCCAGTGTGTGTGTGTGTGTGTGTGTGTGTGTGTGTGTGTGTGTGTTTGTTTGTTTCTGTCTGTCTGTGTACCTGTCTGTCTGTCTGTCTGTCTCTCAATGTAGTCCTCCACTCTAATGGGCAGTTCCCTATTAGTAGCCGAAAGTGATGGATAGTCTTGTAACACTTGCTCATTCTGATGTGTTGCGCGCCCTAGCACTGTAATACCATCTGAAACAGTATTGCAACACACACACACACACACACACACACACACACACACACACACACACACACACACACACACACACACACACACACACACACACAGTAATGCAGATTATATATAATTCTCCTTCCTGTCGGATAAGTTTTCTTCTCTGTTACATTATTCTCTTTGTCGTCTTCTATACCTCATCCTGATGGCTCATGCTACCTCCTCCTCTTTCCCCCTCTTCCTCCTCTCACTCCTCCTTCTCCCCCTCCTCCTCTCCTCCTCCTCTTCTCATTACTCATTTTTATCCCTTGTTCTTCTTTGTGCCTCAGAAATCTAGCCCACGCCACCTCACACACCCTATAACGTGTTCCTACCTACCCTAAGTTAATCTATGTACAGCCAGCCACTCATATAAATCCCTAGAGTGTTATTGGTTATCGAGGAACTCATCGTCCACAACCATCATCACCTCTCAAGTCTTAGGTCTTGTTTGGTGTTCTCGTGTCCTGAGTTATCCCCAACAGAGAGAGTTGGTTGGGGAATCTATTGTCGTGTTTACATTGTCTCTGTTGTCTTCTCTTCTTTTGTCTTCCTTGATGGTTTATCCCTCTTTCATTTACTTTTCTATCACGCCTTCATTCACTCTTCTATCACTTCTTTATTCACCCTTCTATCACTCCTACATTCACCCTTCTATCACTCCTACATTCACCCTTCTATCACTCCTACATTCACCATTCTATCACTCCTACATTCACCCTTCTATCACTCCTACATTCACCCTTCTATCACTCCTACATTCACCCTTCTATCACTCCTACATTCACCATTCTATCACTCCTACATTCACCATTCTATCACTCCTACATTCACCCTTCTATCACTCCTATATTCACCCTTGTATTACTCTTTCATTCACCTTTGTATTATTCCTTATTTCACCCCTTCTTTCCCCTCTTCATTCACCCTTCTATCAGTGTTTACTTCTCCCTCTCTCACCTAATCTCTTTTCACAATATCTAGATCCACTTATTACCTCCCTCACCTATTGGCTTGTTGCTTCTTCCCTCTTTATCCACATTTCCTTTATCTCCTTCCTATTTTCCTTTATTACTTTCTCATTTCCTTCTATGTTCTTCGCCTCAATTCCTTTCTCTTTTCTATTTCTTCTTTGCATCATCCACCTCTCTTCTCTATCTCCTCCATTATTACTTTACCATTCACCTCCTGTCTTCACTTCCTTCCTTGTTTCCTTTCTTCATTTTCTACCTCCATTTCCCTTCATACCCGAGAGCCTTCTCCCTTCCAATTTTCCCCTCTTCTTCAACCCCGCATCTCCACCTTCCTTCCCCCTTCCTCTCTCTCTCCCCTCATCTATACTCCACTCTCCCCACCTCCCCTCCCCCTCCATCTCTAGCACCCCTCTTTCTGTTCCCTCGTCGACCTCCCCCCATCTCCATCTCTCCTCCCTGCTCCACCCACACATGTATGCTGTGAGTGAACATACTTAATACCCACGTATTCGCCCCTTGAGACCCCAAAACATATCCTTAACTGCCTTTTTACCGTTGGGTTTGCGTCGATAAATTTGTTTATTGACATTTGACCGACCAATCAGTTCTGGGTATCGGTCCCACAAGACGTTTTCCAGCCATTTAGTTCAGCGTTGCGTCGTATATATCCTAGGGTCGAGAGGTGGAGGGATGCCTACAGAGCAGCTCATTATAATAGGACCCTTTACCTTAGCACTTACACGCATCGAATAACCTCACCTGCTTACCTGGGATGGGATATATACAGTATATATACGACACAAATACGACAGGTAATAAAGAACATTAGACCTCATCTTGATACCTTGTCTTATCCCTAATTAGTGGATATAATTAGCTAAGGAATCCCTCGCTGTTTTAAGTTATGTTAACTGGATAAACAACAAAGACCAAGAACTAATCAATCATTGACCACATTAACCCGTCTTTGGAAAAAAAAAGAGAAAAAAAGATCCGTGTGAGGAGAAAACATCCATCAGTTGGGTAAGAGAGGGCGGGTAATGGAGAGACTAAACATAGCTTGGAAGGTGAGGAAAAGAGTCTCGTTCTGTTCTTTTTCAGGCGTCTTTACTGTACCTGGTTATGGTCACCTATTTTCTTCTAGGCTTCTTCTTTCCTTCCTTCTTTAGTCTGTTTCATTTACGTCTTACTACCTTTCCTTTTATTTTTCTGTTATTTCAAGTTTTCTTAATTCTCTTTTCCCCGGTTGTTGTCATTTGTATAGTTATTTTATTTATATCTGTAATTTTAATGATATTTTATTGAGCAGTTATAGTGTTTAATTATTACGTCTATCTGTTTGTGTTGACTGTATAAGCGACTCGGAACTATGATGTTGTGAGTGTTGCTGGAGATCACACCCCCTAGAGGGTATAGTTGGTCTTCACTGTGTTTCAACTTGGACGAGAACGATATAGAATATTCACATGAAATGCTGTTTGATGCGGCCTACCTCAGTGTCTGGTGGGTGTGGTGGGGAAGCGCCGGACGTTTGATGTTCGAGGGAGTAGATTTTCTCTTGTTTTTATATTGTTATTGTCTACCTGGGGCTGTTTTAGGAGAGGGAAGGGGGTGACGATAAGAGAGAGTTACGGTAGCACGGGGGGGGGGGATTCATCATTCGTCCAGGACTACTGATCAGCTACCACACGGAATCCACAATAGTTGACAGACATCAGACTATTGACACTCACCCTAAACTCTCCTACATCATTGTAAACGGATGGATATTAACAAAATGTGAATTACCTTTATAATGATCTAAAAGAGTATTTACAGACCCCTAGTAAATTACCACCACTAGAACGTAAATTATATTGTTCAGTATGTAGTGAAGTTTAATGTACTGTACTTTACTTTATTGACAAATAAGAACACAGTGTTTTAAGGTGTTCTTAGGTATGTTGTTTTTATTAAAGCCGTGAAGCTCTTTCTCATAACACCACCGACAAATACGCTGACAGGACAAGAGTTGCGTATTAAAGGTGCGTTTATTTCACACTGGGGGTGAGGGGAACAAAAGGTTTTAAAAGGCTTTTGTAGTTAGCTTAAAAATAAAATCTTTCACCAGTTTCCGCGGGGAATTATTTTGCAGCTCTCACATAGACACAGAATGTAATTGGTAGTAGAAATAATCCCAAAGAATTGTATTCATTGTACTGGTTTAAATTCATATACTATGAAGGCCGTGAAGCAGCATTATAATAGAGAGAGAGAGAGAGAATACACAAACACACACTTTAATATTATCAAAGAAAATCGAAAAAAAATTTATAAGACGGAAACAATTAGACACTTTGATTGGGATCTTATATGTACAATATCATCTTATTTATGTAGGGAGAGTTATGTTTGTAATCTGACATCGACTGTCTGTGTGCTGGAGGCCACTAGGTCGAAGCCATTATATACAGGTATTTCCTTTTATCTCTCTTTCTATCATTCTATATGGGTTCATTCCATTAATTTTCTCTCTCTCTCTCTCTCTCTCTCTCTCTCTCTCTCTCATGTCAATTTCTAAGGTGCAGTAAAAAGTCAGTGTTTTGTTATTGTCTGAAAATTGTTTTCTTGTTTTTCTTGTAGAGTTTCTTCTTTTGTGTTTGTTTTTTGTATTTTCTTTTATTACAAAACAATTAGAGACCCATTTAGAAGCATTGTCTATTAGAAACCTTTATAGTCTTCAAAGGGAGTGATCTTGAAACCCCAAAGCTCTCTCTTTGACTGTAGAAACCATCTCAGAAACCTATTGAGATTAAGGAGAATTCTTTGTAAAAATCGCGAGTGTTTTTTTCTTCTTCTGGCTTATATAAATCTCTTGGTGAACACTTCTCTTATGCTGAGACAATGTGAGAATTATTTTGTATTTTCATCAGATCGTTTACCTCTATATCAACTTTTGTTCTTCTTGTCGTTGTTCTTGTTTCTGTTCTTATTCTTAATATTGTTATTGTTATTGTTCTTCTTTCTTTAATCTTTCTTCTTTCTTCATCCATTTTGTAGCAGATATAAAGAATTCGCGTGACTAAACTGGTCTCCCAACACCCACCTCCACCTGCTATGACAAATGCTCGCCCCTCCAGCCTTCACTCTTTATATAAATTCTGTCCATCCAGGGACTCGCTCGCTTCCACTGAAAATTTTGCGAGGTTGTTTCCCCCTGAGAATTTGGCGAGAAGTTCAAGGGGTTTTTCGCGAGGTTGTTTACCCTTGAGAATTTCGCTGGTTCCCTTCCATTGATTTTTTTTTTTTGGTGGGTGGATGGGTGGGGGGGGAGTCTTTGTGATTTTCGCGAATCGTTCACAGGATATTTCGCGAGTTTGTTCCTCTTGAGATTTTTTGCAAGTATTTCGCGAATCTGTCTTTAACATATAAAAATTTGCGACACTACTTCATGAATTATTTCCACATGTTATAATTTCGCGAATGTCTTCCATAAATTTTAAGTCATAATTGATAATTTCGCTAGTTTTCTTCATAGACTTTTTTCCTCAACTGAAACTTTCGCCAATTATTTTCCTGAACACATTTTTTCCAACTGATAATTTCGCGATTGTCTCTCATATATATATTTGCAACTTTGGCTGAAAATTTTCCGAATGTCTCTCATCGGCTTGGGGGGTTTCCCGTGTGAGCCAATGTGTTCTGGCAAGCTGAGATATTTTCTGGGAAAGGACACGCGTATGGATTTTTTCACGGATGGGGCAGACTCAGGGAAAGGGTGGGAGAGGATGGGAGAGGGTGGGAGAGGGGATAGGTGTTATGTATTTTGAGTGTGGTGTGATGCTATAAGTCTTTTTTTTCTATTTTCTGGGTTGTGTGTGTGTGTGTGTGCGTGTGTGTGTGTGTGTGTGTGTGTGTGTGTGTGCGTGTGTGCATCGTAAACTCACAAAGAAGGTTAATCACCCACTAAATCCTTACATATTATTTGCCACGTCTTAGTTAAGGATAGTATAGGAATTATCACATCCTCCATCTTCGAGAAAAAAAAAGTACCACATCTTCCATCCTACTAAAAAAAAAGTTAACACGTCTTCCATCCTAGAAAAAAAAGCGAATCTAAATCTCCATTCTAGTAAAAGAAGGAAAGAAAAAAAAAGACAATATATAACAAAAGTTAACATATATGGAGGCATCAAAGAGAGTTTCTGTCCCTCTTTCTGTCACCAAGAGTGTAATATATGTCACAGGGGAGGCTGTTAGACGCGACAAATACCCTCCCTTCTCTAAGTGCCAACGAGATATAGAAAGTGTCGAGGCTCTTAAACTGTAGTGTTGACATCTGATGGGCTGGCTGGCTGGACCCCTCTCCCCCACCCCCTCCTCCTCCTTCTCCTCCGATTCTTCTTCTGCCTCCTCCTCTTTCTCCTTTTCTTCCTGCTTTACCCCCTCTACGTCTTTCTCTTCGTCTACCTCCTCCTCCTCCTCCTCTTCCGATTCTTCTTCTTCTTTCTCCTCTTCTTCATGTTCTTCTTCCTCCTGTTCGACTTTCTCCTCCTCCTCCTCTTCTTCTCACGCAGCTTCTACCACCACCACCATCATCATATCTCCACCATCATCACCCCTTCACCATCAACACCTCCACCACTAACTCCTACACCCTTCACCAACACCACCACCACATCATCCCCAACGCCAAAACTACCACTCCAACATATCCATCTTCTTCTTCTCCACCCCCACCACTAACACTCCCCCCCCACCCCCCCTCTGTCACTACAGAAGGTGTATTAGGAAAGAGCTGATTGTGTTATCTCAACTGAGGGATACACCTGTCATCTCTCTCTCTCTCTCTCTCATTTCTCTCTCTCTCATTTATTCTTTCATGTTTTCCTACGTTTCTTCCCTTGACCTCATCCTCTCGCCATTTTTATCCTCTACCTTATACTTATCTGTCCTCACTACCCTTATTCTCTCCTCTCCTACCCTCACCTTCCCTCACTACCTTCACCTTCCCTCACTACCCTCACCTTCCCTCACTACCCTCACCATCCCGTCGTCTCCTCCCCCTTCCACTGACAATCTCAGAGGAACAACCAACGTGAATTATGGAGCTGCCTTAAGTGCAGTTTGGCTTATGTCATGAATATCTCTCTCTTTTCTTCTTTTCATGTCTCTCATTCTCTTTCTGTCTTTTGTCTCCGTTTCTCTCTCAATTGCCCACTTCTTCTTCTTCCTACTTATTTTATCATCATCTACCTCTTTCTTCCATCTCCTCTTCTGTCTGTCTGTCTCTCATCTCTCCCTCTCTCTTCTTTCCTCTATATTTCTCCCTTTTCATTTCTTCTCCCTATTTTTATCCTAGTTCCTTTTTACCTCAACGCACCCCCCTCCTTTTTGCTTTATTCTTCTCCTTGTACTTTCCTTTTCTATCTCTCCCGTTCTCCATCTTTTAGTTTTCCTTATATTCTCTCTCCCCTTCTCTTGTTCTGTGCTCTCTATCCCATTCTCTTCCAGTCTCTCCTTCTCTTTCTTTACCTTTCCTCATTTTCTTAATTTTATCTTGTTTCTTTCTTATATTTCTTATCTTCAATTCTCTCTCATTCTTTCTTCATCTTTTTTTCTATCTCCCTTCCTTCCTTCCTTCCTTCCTGTTTTCTTATATTCCTATTCATTGTCCACTTTCATTTTCTTTCTTATTCCTTTTCTTCTTCATTCATTTCCTTCACTCTTCCTTCAGTTTTGTTTATTCGTAATCTCTTGTTATCGTTCACTCTCCTTATTCTGTTTCTTTCTCTCTCGTTTAATCTTTTTTATCTCTATTTCTCTCAATAGTATTTCTTTTCTCTTCATATTATTTATCATCTATCTTCCAACACCCATTCCGTCCATCTATCCCACTCACACCTACGATCCAAGCCCACAACTATCCACATCCATTATTTCAGTCCATCCACACCCACATTCACGATCCCAGCCCACCCATACTCACTCCCACCCACCCACACCCACGATCCCACCCCCACCCACACCCACCCCACCCCACCCTACCCCACCCCACACCCACTCCCACCCCACACCCACTCCCACCCACACCCACTCCCACACCCAACTAGACTGATTCCCTCAGAGGTCCAGCTACCCACAAGTGAACAAGGCAGCTACAGAATGATCCCATCTTTAATACGTCCCTACAATATTACGCCAGAGCTGAGGAGGCCATTCCAGAAGTCACTCTCTCGCTACTCGCTGGAAAAGGAATATGACCCGAGGGGGGAGAAGGGAAGGGTGGGAAGGGAAGGGTGGGAAGGGAAGGGTGGGAAGGGAACGGGAGAGTAGGGAGGGAAGGGTTGGGTAAGGAGGGAAGGGAGGGAAGGGAGAGAGGGGGAGAGTGGAGAAGGAAGGGGAGAGTAGGGATGGGAGGGGAAAAGGAAGAGGAGAGTAGGAAGAGAAAAGGTGGATAGGAAAGGAAGGAGAGAATACGGAGAGAAGGAAAGAATAGGGAAATTGAAAGGATGGGGAAAGAGTATCAGAGTGAAAGATGTAAGCGATGACCCCTCTTATTATCCCTCTTTTCCTTGGCAATGAGGAAATAAGAGAAAAGGGACTCCGATCTGTTCCCTTAATTCCCCTTTCCGGAAACTGAGAGAAGGGTGTTGAGAAGCCAGAGAGGGAGAGATCACACGTTTCTTTATCTTCCCTTTATCTTCCCTTTATCTTCCCTCTCTTGTGAACTGTTAGAGGGCGATGAGCTGAGAAAAAGGAGGGGGTGGGGGGCGCGCTGACCCCTGCTACCATACCTGTTCTGGAGAGAGAGAGAGAGAGAGAGAGAGAGAGAGGCTGACTTTTTCCATATATTAACACCTCCTCTGTCTTTCTCTCTTTGAAGACTCAGGGGAGAGGGAGGTGGGAGTGGAGGAGAGGGAGAAAAAGTAGGGAGAGAGGGGGAGAGGGAGGATGGTGTGAAGTGAAGAGAATAAGAGCGAAAGAGAGAGAAAGAGGTCATAACAAAGGACTAAGGTGAAGAAGAGAGGAAGAAACTTACACTCCTCCGTGGTCCATGGGAGTTAAGGCGTGAAAGAGATGGTTACTGGCCTCCCTCCCTCCCTCCCTCTCCGAAAACGACTTATCCAAGACCAGGAAAAGGAAGTGGGATGAACCTGGAGAATGAGAGATAAGGGGGTACACCTCTCTGAAAACTCCTAACCCCATTCCGTGACTGTGGATGAGGAGGTCGGAGAGGTTTAGGGAAGGTCAGAGGGAGGAATGGGAGGTCGGAGGGGGAAGAGAGGTCAGAGAGGTTAAGGAGAGGTCAGATGGAGGTTAGGGGTGAGGTCTCTAAAGGTGTGCAAGAGGGAGGAACTTGGGACAGGCACCGATCTTCCTTTCTACCCGAAGACACAAAATTCCCTTCCGTGACCTAATGGAAGGGGGAGACTGTAAGGGAGGGAGGGTAGGAGAGTGAGTACATACAGTAGCATCCCCCTTAAACCCCTTTCAACTCCAGCGAGAGAGAGAAAAGGGGAGGGAAGATTGGGTAAAGGGGGGGGGGTGCGGTTGGTCGCGGGGTAGTAGGGATGTGTGGTGGAGGTGGGTAGGGGTGTGGGTGAGGTAGGGGGGTAGGGGTAGGTAGGCAGGTGGGTGGGTGGGGGTGGGTGGAGGTAGGCAGGTGGGTGGGTGGGGGTGGGTGGAGGTGGGTTGGTAGGGGTGTTGGCATCCTCCTTCCTCCTTTTCCGAATCTACTCCGTCATCGATTTGCGGCTTTATGGCCCATATTAGGGAAACCTTATGTCAAGGTGGCCGGATTCCGGTGTGTCACGAGGGTGATGATGGAGAGGGTGTTGGAGCGAGGGAGGGAGGGAGAGAGGGAGAGAGAGAGTGAGAGACGACAGAAAGAATGAAAGGAGGAAAAGAGAGAACGATAGAGAAAGTGAAATGAAATAGAAGAATGGAAGAGTAAACAAAAGTATTTATCAATCACTTCCCTTCCCTTCCCTTCCCTTCCCTTTCCTCGTCTCCCTTCGTCTGTTCCTTTCTTTTTCTTCATTTCCTCTTCTTCGTATCTCTCCTCCCCTCCTTCTCTTTTTTTTTACACCTTATTCTTTTCCTTCTTTATAAAATTCCCCTTTCCCTCTCACTCTCTCTCTTTCTTCTTCCCTCTTTAATCTTCTGCCTATAATACTGTTCCTTTTTCCTTATATCCTTCATATCTCTCATTTATTCCCCTCTCCTTTAAACCTTTTCCATATTCCCACCTCCCCCCTACACTTACTCATTCTTTCTCTTTCCTCCTTCTCCTCCCTCTCCTTCACACCTCTGTTCCTTTACTACACTCTTTCTCTCTTTCTCTTGGTCTTCCCACTCCTATAGTCGTTCTTCCTTCCCGTTACCCATTCCATCTACGTTCTCCTCCTCCTCCTCCTCCCACTTTTCTCTCCCATTCCCTTCCTATTTCCTTAACGTTCCTTCCCCATTACTCCTTCCTCTCCCATTTCTTCCCCTTTGCCTCTCTCGCTTCACCATCCCCACTCTCCTCCCTCACTGCTTTCCCCATCGTGTGGTGGAGGATGGCTACACCTCTACTACCATCACGACCTCCAACACTGCCACCACCACCATCTCCAACATCCACCGATACCTCCAAAACCACCATCACACCACCACCATCTACAACACCACAACCAACACCACTACTACACCACCACCACCACTACTCCTTCACCATCATCACCATCAACCAACTACAGTTCACTTTGTAGACTTTACTAAACTCTACACATTCACATATGCAGTTTACAGTGAACAGGATGGTGTACCGTCATAGAGTTTCCAAACAAGTGATGAAACAGGCAAGTTCACTAGGCGATGAAGCTTTGGTATTTGCAGTAAGGGAATTCTCTGCATACAGATTCTGACTCTGAATGTCGGCGAAGCACTACTGATGGACGCTGAATAATTATCTTGTTTGGCAGGACTTTGACCAGATTTAATACCATGTTAAATAGAGTCTATGATGATAGACTTGTGAATGACTTATTTTCCCGTGCTTCTAAGAGGTTGGTCTCGCGTTGACTACAAAACTGTCAGTGGAAATTAAAGTCTAGTAACATAATTATTTAGTGTGAGTCGCAACTTAGTGGAATATAATATCTTGTTAAGTGGTGATAATAGCATCTAGATGTACTGTATAGGATTAATTAAGGTCTGTAAATCAAGCTATAAATATTGGAAAGTGTAATAAGAGTTCAGATACTTAACCACAGTGGTTGACGACTGAGCTCCACACACAGGGGTTTATGCTGATGATGACCATATCTACTTAATATTTTTTTATATATATTAGTAAAATATTGACTACCAACCATCACCACCATTACCACAACCACCCACTACCATCATGACCATCACTACCCGACACCAACCATCATCATCTACCACAACCAACCATTACCTCAACTACCTACCACTAACCAGCACTACCATTACCATTACCATCAACCACCCGCCATCACCAACCATCACCTCAACCACCCAACACTAACCACCAACCCACCACCATCACCACTCGACACCAACCATCACCACCACAAACCATCACCTCAACCAACTATCACTTCAACCACCCCTACCACCATTACCATCAACCAACCACCACCACCACCACCCACCCACCCACCCACCACCACTACATCAGCCAGGGCTCGCCACAAGGACCCGCCAGGCCGCACCCGACCATAAATTACACGCTATGCAGAAATATGACCATTCTATGCATTCCCAACAACAATGTAAGAGCCGGCAATAGTGGCGGTGCCAGAGACATTACCTGGGGGGACCAGGGGTAAGGGGGAAGGATGGGATGAGCAGGAGGGAAAGGGAAGGCAGCTAGTAAGGGTAGGGTAAGGAAGGGGTGGAAGGTAGGAGGGGTAGGGGAAAGGAAGGTGGGAAGGTAGGAGGGGTAGGGGAAAGAGGGGTGGAAGGTAGGTGGGGAAAGGGAGGAAGGTATGAGGGGAAGGGAAGGAAGGGAAACTAGGATGAGAAGGGAAGGAAGGAGGAGGGTAGGTGGGGAAGGGTAGGGAAGGGAAAGAAGAGGGAAGGGGAGGGATAAGGAGGGGAAAGTAAAGTAAAGGGCGTTTTAAAGTATAACCCTTCCCGGGTAATGAAAGGGTAACATGAAAAACGAGAGAAGGAGTTAGAGGGGTGAGGAAAAGGTAGGAGAGAGAGAGAGAGAGGGGGAGGTAAGAAGGAGAGAGAGAGAGAGGGTGAGGTAAGGTAGGAGAGAGAGAGAGAGAGAGAGAGAGAGAGAGAAGAGATATTGAAGGAAGAGTTTTAAGGAGATTTTTTTTATCCATTACATATATAGAAGGGGAACAATAGACAAACAGACAGACAGACAGACAGACAGACAGACAGGGGGGGCAGAGAGACAGATATAGAGGAGAGAGAGAGAGAGAGAGAGAGAGAGAGAGAGAGAGAGAGAGAGAGAGAGAGAGAGAGAGAGATGGATGTTGTGCTGTGTATTTTGGATAAAGGTATCCCCCTCCCCCTATCCGTAGTAATAATAAAGAACGAATATGGGAAGTGAAAAAGAGAAGAAGAAAAGATGGTAAAGGAAAGGGAGGAAGAGAGATATGATGGAGGAGAGAATGTACAAAGAGTGATGAAGAAGGAAGAGGAAAATACAAGGATGGAAGACAAGAATGAGTGAATAATACAAATACGATAATAAGGAAAGAAGAGGAAAAAAATACAAGAATGGAAATGATTAAGGAGACAATAAAACGAAGTAAGAGATAAATAAAGATGATAAAACAAAGAAGGAAGTAGAGAAGAAGAAACAGAATAATACAGACATGGGGAAGAGAGAGTGAGGAAAGGAAGAAGGAAAAGAAGGAAGGAAGGAAGGACGGCAGGAAGGAAGAAAGGAAAAGTTGGAGGAAGGAAGGAAGGAAGGAAGGCAGGAAGGAAGGAAGGAAGAAAGGAAAAGAAGGGAGGAAGGAGGAAGGAAAGGCAGGAAGGAAGGAAGGAAGGAAGGAAAGAAGGAAGGAAGGAAGGAAAGAAGGAAGAAAGGAAAAGAAGGAAGGAAGGAAAAGAAGGAAGGAAGGAAAAGAAGGAAGGAAGGAAGGAAAGAAGGAAGGAAGGAAGGATTTTTAGTGTGTGTGTTCGTTGTGACATAACATTCCACCCCCTGTATGTTATGCAGCTGGCGCAACACACCAAGTGGGAGGTTATAGGTCAGGATCAGTGTCTCGTACGTGTGTGTATGTCTGTCTGTGTCTGTGTCTGTGTGTGTCTGTGTCTGTGTGTGTCTGTGTGTGTCTGTGTCTCAGGCATGTCGTCTTCTTGTCCATCACGGATGTTATAAATTCATATGTATACTTTTTACAAATATGTTTTAAGGGATTTTTCTATATTTATTTCCCTTGTTTTTGGTGGATTACTAAGGAAGAAAAGACAAGCACCTGAAGATTAGACACCCTAGTTTATTTCATCTCTCTCTCTCTCTCTCTCTCTCTCTCTCTCTTTTTATCCCTTGTTTTTCCTCTTTTCCTTCCCCACTCCAAACACCATCTATCTCTCTCCCCCTCACTCCCTCTCCCATGTTTCCCTCTCTCCTACTCTCTCTCTCTCCCTTGCTACCCCCTCTCCCCTTCCACCTATACATCTCTCTCTATCTCTCTCTCTATCTATCTCTCTCTCTCCCTATATTTTCCTCTCTCCCCCTATATCCAATAAGGAAAGCACTGACCTCTGAAATACTCGCTGTTTTATAAGACACGACGTGTAGTACAGGCGAGGAAGACGTATATCCGTGTTATGTTATCTGGAGAAGAAAATCACAAGCCTCCCATAGCTCAGCTGGTATCACCCTCGATTTCCAATCCACTAGACGTGAGTTCGATTCCAGGTAGGGGAGGCTATAGTGTGTGTGTGTGTGTACAGTAGTGCTGGTAACTCTACCGAATAGTATAGTTGCCATGATGTTTTGGTGTTCAATTTGGAAGTTGTCATGAATGTTGTGTTGTAAGGGAAGAATGGAGAGAGAGAGAAAGAGATGATGTTTGGAAGAGGAAGAAAGAGGAAGACAAAAAAAATCACCCTTAAATATTACAAATCTCAGTATGAACTTGTGACAAAAAAATCAAATCCAGGAAGTGTTCTACATCCAGACTGAACTTAAGAGTAATTCCTACACAGAGGCATCAACACACTCTTTATCTCAGACTCACAAGATTCACCCATAATCTGAATCACACACACACACACACAGTACAGCAGCCGTCTCTCTTCCCCTCCTCCTCCCCCTTCCCCTTACCCTTTACTAATAGCTACGTTTCCCCCCTCCCCCACTTAATCCTTCCGTCTCTCCGTCTCTCACGCTGGGAGGAGAGACAAGATTCGGCGGTAAAAAGGGAAAGGAATTGCATATATATGTAAATTGTAAACGAGTGATGTAATTCATGAGAGGAACGAAGTGACTGATTATGTTTATTATGTGTGGAGACGGTGTGTGTGTGTGTGTGTGTGTGTGTGTGTGTGTGTGTGTGTGTGTGTGCGCGCCATAATAACTGATGGTGAACACGTGACGACGATCATATAACCTTCGTTTTCTGTTGTACGTCGTGAATCAACATACACACAAAAAACCGCAAAACTATCGTAGAAATATATCGAATGTATGTTTTTGTTACGTCATCGTTTACCCTTCATCAGGTCACGAACTTTTCGACTCAAAACTCGACAACAAAATAACAAAAACAAGTTATTTATTTTTTTTTTCATTTTTTTTGGGTGGGGGGGAGGTGGGAGGAGGATCCGCTTATTAACAAAGGATAAGGCTTAATTAACAACAACAATGTACAATAAACGGACTTTTAACTCACCCTCGACAAAGTTATTGAAAATTTTTATTCAAAGTTTAAAAAAAAAAATTACATTATTAAAATTGGTGTCTTAAAATTTTGGGGCTTACAGTGTAGGTCCTAATTTTATCCTCGTTTTACCAAAAGATTTTTTTGGGGGGTTCCTTTAAAATTTACCTGAAATTTACCTGGGAGTTTGTGGTAAGGCTATAGAACACTACACATAAACACACCAAACAAACACAAACACCTTAAACAAACACCACTACACACACTCTCCAAACAAACAAACACACACCACTAATACAACCCCCCCCCCAACTACTACAAACAAACTACTCAAAACAAACACAACCACCATTACACACAAACACCCACGCAAACAAACACACACTAACACATCCAACACATAAACTTCCCCCATTGCCACCTACCCATCCACCCACCCACTACCGACCACCCCCGCCTCCCACCACCCCCGCCTCCCACCCATCCCGGAAATACAAGCACGTTACTCCCATTGCACCATTATCATCATTCACATCCATTATCTACACGAACAGAGCTACAAGAAACATACGTCCCAGGGAGGAGAAAAAAAAACAAAAAAATGTACGTCTCTCCAGCCTTTATGAATTCACAAGGAGTTTAGAGTTTTATGTTGGCGAGGGAGGGAAGCCATGATGATATGAGATGCTGTGTTTTCAAGCTTTATCCTTGTTGCCCTGAGAGATAAATGTGGCCATGTATGTTGTGTGTGTGTGTGTGTGTGTGTATGTGTGTGTGTTGGGATTGTATAGTAGACGTGTATGTATATTTTGGATGTGTGTGTGTGTGTGTTTGTGTGTGTGTCGAGAGAGAGAGAGAGAGAGAGAGGCTAAGTGGATACATCCCTCACCATAACACCTGATAACCCTCATTCACCTGTATACCTACTCAACTAACTAACCAAAACACCTGACACAAATGAACCCCTTCAATGCCTTACACTCTCTACTACACACAGTCGACCATAAATTCCATGACAAACACCAACTAACATGAAACATAAAGATAATATTCCTATTAACACACTAGTAAGATTATCCTCACCTCTCACTAACACCATAACAGTGGTAGCATAAGAAACCAAACTAAACAATTGAAAAAAAAACTTATGGTGAAAAAAATATTACTGAATCATAAAGACGTCAAGGATTTATATCATGTTTTCCCTAATTATTATATATTACCAAGTTCTATTCCCATCTGGTTTCGTTTATTTCCTCCTCCTTCTTGTTTTTCTTCTCTTATTCCTATTTCTCTTCGTATTCTTTGTCTTCTTCCTTCCCTTATTCTTATATTGCCTCCTTTTCTTTGTCCTCTTTCTTCTCCTATTCATATGCCTCCTATTTTTTGGTCCTCCTCCTCCTCTTCCTCTCTCTTTCTGTTCTTTTTCCTCTCTCTTCCTTTTCTTCTTCCTCTTTCTCTAATTTTCTGTTCCTCTTCCTCTCTCTTTCTCTTCTTTGTCTTCCTCCTCCTCTCTCTTTCTCTTCATGGCCTCAGCTCTCCCCCACCTTCCTAAAATCTACACGTTTTTATTCCAATAAGTACTTAAGCTGTCCTGAAACTCATTATCCCCATTTTTGCCTCCTTCCAACTGCTCACAAAGTCATTTTTTTCTTCCTCTCTGCCTCTTCTCCTTCATTTGGCTTCTGCCTCTTGAATTATTCCAGGTATTACACTTCTGTTTTCATCGTCTGTTTTCTCTTACGCTTGTCTTCTACTTATTATTGGATTTGTCTTCTATTTTTTGTTTGACTTTGTTATTCTGATTTGTCGTTTCTTTTATTTCCTCTTTTTTACCGATGGATATTTTCGCATTTTGTTATTTTTGTTATTGTCTTTTCTCCAATCTCTGTTCCTCTTGTTATTATTCCTCTTTCTACTCTTCTTTCTTCAATGTTTATCTTGTTTTGTGTTTGTATTTCCTTTCTCGTGATTATTTTTCCCTTATTACACTTTCATTGTTTGTTCTTCCATATGTCGTCTCTCTCTCTCTCTCTCTCTCTCTCTCTCTCTCTCTCTCTCTCTCTCTCTCTCTCTCTCGTCATCTTCTGTTGTCTCAATTCTGTCTTCTCTATAGCTTCGAAATGCAGAGTCGAGAGTCTTTATGGCTCATCTGAATTGAACTCAGACATCAACAAGGCTCAAAGAGACTCCTTTATAACTCATCTGGATTGGACTTTATAATCAACTGCTTGGAAGTGATTAGGGTTCATGTTGATATAGTAAAATTGAATCATTTATAGCTCAAGTGGATTCTGGAGTCAAAACAGTGATTCGGATTCATGGTAGATTTATTTATTTACGTGACACTGGACCTGAAGACCAGTATCCAGAGAGACAAAGATTTATTGTTTATCTGAATTGAAAATGATTGAAAGTTTACATTTTTTTCTATCTCTCACTTCCTTCTGAAATTTAACTCCCTGTCTATCTGTCTGTCTCGCACCCCCCCCCCTCTCTCTCTCTCTCTCTCTCTCTCTAGGTTGCTATACATGTAACAGACGACGCTACCCTTATGGTCATAAAACTCACTTTACGGTCACTGATTTTAAAAGAATGAACATAACAGGAAGTAATCACAGAGAGTTAGAGGTGAGTGCACACATACATACACACCCACACGCCCACACACATCCATACAGGTACACATAGAGATTTCCATACGTACATAAAGTTGGGGGCATATGCAAAATACAGACATAAATATAACGTACACAAGGATAAACACACACAAACACATTCCTTTGCTCACACGCATGAACATACATACATAAATACATACACGTAAATAAACCTGTGTATATAGGTAATGAACTTAGCATATCTAAGTGTCCGTACCGCCCCTTACTCTCTCTCTCTCTCTCTCTCTCTCTCTCTCTCTCTCTCTCTCTCTCTCACTCTCAAAACACAAATACCATCAATTATGTATATATTTTTTTAATACACATACAAATTAATGCAGCTTATAAAACTCCCACAATCAGGGGGTTTTATTACACAATTAAACAGATATCTCTCTTGAAAATCAGCCTAGCCTCACTGGCCTGTCTCTCGTGGGGACACTTAATATTAAGGATTATATTTCCCAGGACGGATATAATATGTACCTCGGTGTTTTCCAGGATGAAGTAATTTTCTCTCTATGTCTCCCCGAGCTAAGGTAAAAAATCTTATGTATTCACCATGATTCTGGATATATAAGAGTGGTGGTGGATTGAGGTCGTTTGTGTTGTGATCTGTAGTGAGTTTGTGGTATGAAGGTAAGGAAGGGAGAGGTTTACTTTAGTGTGTGTTAGAATGGTTGATAGTTATTGGTCGATGGTTTTATTGTTAAGAATTTAGTTCTCTCTTGTAGTAGTGAAGTAATTTTTTTTTCATCTGCAAGCTTTAATAAGGTTTATTCAGCTTAATAATTTTTCTTCTTTACTAAATTTTAACTTTGCGAAAATGTCTTAATTTATAAATGTTTCTTAAGTTATTTCTTATGTTTCCCGGCAAAGTCTTTTACCTAGAATTTACCTGCAAAGTCACATAACATATCACACAATTATTTTTACATATTTTACATAATATGAAACACACACAGATAAGAAATCCATCCTTCTCCGCGCCATAAATCATAGGTGCAGTCCCCTTCACTGGTGCGTTTACAGGGGCTAGTCATATAAACATTCCACAAATCATTATCTTTGAGATATTTGTTTTAATAATATTTTAATTGATTCTGTAGTATGTTTACCATTGCGAGTTTCCTTCTGTCGAATGTAAACAAACACAGCGCTGCTACACTGCACACAACCCGACGACCCCCTGTAAACGCACTAGTGAAGCGGACTGGACCTGTACATTCTCACACCTGGAAAAACAATCCCGCTTCCCCCTGCCTCGTATACATTAACTAACAAAGCTGAGAGAGCCAACAGTACTATCCATCTCCCAACTTCGTGTTAATAGTATCTGTCCCCTTTTTATTTCATGTTCCGGGGATGGACTTAACTCCTAGAGCTAAGGTACCCAGCCCCCCTCCTCCCCTTTTCTCCAGCCCCAGCCCCCTGCGTCACTGTAGGCCCCCAGGACGGCTCCCCTCCACGTCTTCATAAACAAAACCAGCTAAGCCAAGGCATCGTTCGTCTTAACCCCCCCTTCATTCCCCCTCCCTTCTCCCTCACCCCTCTCCCCAAGACTAACTATGTAAATCCGTGCTCTCTCGTGCATCATCGTTACGCAAACGGCCTCACAGTCAACATATCCGTATAAATTCTCACCTCAGGAGTTAATTTCATATCGGGAATTTTAACTTCTGGCGTTTAGATGAGAATTAAATACCTGTAATTGTAAATGATTACCTGTGCTGCCTTATCTAGAGGTGGGGTTCAGGTAGATACTGGTTCATTAAGGGTATTATGCCCAGGTTGTGGTGGAGGATATTGAGGAATAAATCAGACCAACTTTGTGGCTTACCATTGTCTTACCTCTAACTGCTAAATAGATTCATTTAACGCTGCTACAGGGTATTGGCTACTGAGCTACCCCTAAGAGTATTATAGTGAGTTATGTTCATTATTATCTCAATTTCTTATTCATTTTCAACATCATAATTCTTAAGAGTTATAATAGAAACACTCTATACAAATATTACCAATAGATTATGCATAATTTAATCTGAAACCAAAAAATAAAATATTAATATTATCTCTAAAGTTATATATAAATAACAGCCTGTCATGGCTTGTGCCGCACCCACCAAACACGTACACACACACACACACACACACACACACACACACACACCGCAGCAGTGAGAGAGTGGGTGAATGACAGCGAGTGATGGGGGAGTGTCTGTGTTGAAGCCCTGTTACACTGAGGCAACACAGGTGAATGTGAAGAAGAAAACTGATAATATATTTCGCAGGTGTTCAAGGTGATGTAGGTAGGCGAGGAAAAAAAATATTACTTTTGATTAGAATTGCACTTATGTTTCTCTCTCTCTCTCTCTCTCTCTCTCTCTCTCTCTCTCTCTCTCTCTCTCTCTCTTACCAATTACTATTCCTATCTTGAAGACGTAAATCCGCCTTTCCTCTTCCCTCCATTTGTTCCTCGCCTCTTTTTTGCCTTCTGATCATTCTTTCTCTCTCTTACCCTTTCTTCTTTACCCGTCCCTTCTAATCTTCTTTCCCTTCTCTCCTTCCCTACTCTGTTCTTTTCTTTTCCCTCTCTTCCTTCATCCTCCTCTCTCCTACCGTTTCGCTTCCGCCCCTCCTTCTATTTTTCTCTTCTCTTTTCCTCCATACTCATCTCCTTTCCCATCTCCACTTCTTCCTCCTCTTTCTTCTCCATTTCACTTCTCTCCCTCCTTTCCTTCCTTTCCTTCCCCTCCTCCTCCTCCTCCTCCTCCACACGGCCTCTTCTTCAAGTTTCCAGCATTTAACATCCATTCATACGCGTCAAGATTTTCTTCCTCTCATTCCTCTTCTTCTCTTCTTCTCTTCTTCTCTTCGTCTTCTCCCAGGCAGCGGTAGTTTCTTTCAATGAACACGTTTGGGGATTACACCTGGTGGAGTTTGAAGCACCTGGACCCTCAAGATTTTTCAGATCATGGTGCTGGGAAATTTTAACTCGATAATTTGTTTTCAATGGACAATTATTCTATGTGTGTGTGTGTGATGAAAACTATGTGTCTAATGTTCTGTTGTTTCGTGTGTGTGTGTGTGTGTGTGTGTGTGTGTGTGTGTGTGTGTGTGTGTGTGTGTGTGTGTGTGTATTTTATTGGTATTAACAAACGGGATGGAATAGCCAAGAGTGAAAATGGATATGGCAGTTAAAAATGAAAGAGTCGAAATATTGTGGAAATAAAGAGAAAGTAATTGCCAGAGCAGGAGACTTATTTTGAGTCACAACTGAACACAACAAATGAAAGAGAGAGAGAGAGAGAGAGAGAGAGAGAGAGAGAGAGAGAGAGAGAGAGAGACACACACACACACTCCCATACACACACACACACACACACATACACACACACATCCCATCACTTCAATTCCCAGCCCTCGACCTTCTGTCTTCTTCAGGCTCTTAACACACGTCGGGGAAACTTTAGAAGTCAGCAGCAACCTTCAGGGATATATCGACCAGTCGACCCATCACCTCGCCTCACAACCATTACCAGCTGACCTAAACCCAAAAACGAAATACTTGGAGACTCTACAAACTTCTGAATGGCTAGTCTTAATGCTCCTTTGAACCTGAAGGTGTTTTTTATAAGATGCTGAAAGAGAGAGGAGAGAGAGAGAGAGAGAGAGAGAGAGATAAGACCAGTGAGGGAGAGAGAGAGAGAGAGAAAAGGAGAGACAGACAGACAAACAGGAGAAGATGGAAGCAGAAAAATAGGATGAGAGATAGAGAGAGACAGATAAAGAGACAAGAGAGAGAAAGAGAGAGGAAAAATAGAGCGAGAGAGAGACCGAGAGAGAGAGAGAGAGAGAGAGAGAGAGAGAGAGCATTTGTTAACTTGGACAGTTCTACAGTTCTACAAGCTGAACGCCACCATACACATTTAGGGTACGAACCAATCTGGACTTTCTCGTCAATTGAGTCTCTTGAACGTGTCCCTCTGTTGCCACCATCAGAAGGGTCAACGTCTTGTCGAATTTGTTTTACTCTCCTTCTCTCTCTCTCTCTCTCTCTCTCTCTCTCTCTCTCTCTCTCTCTCTTTATTTAGTGGAATAGTCAATGGATTTTACCAATTCACCTTTATATTTATCGACGGGAAGGGAAATTGGTTTTATGTTAAAGAATTTATATAAGCTCTAATTTTTTTTTAGAATAGTGAAGAAAGTCATCGTTATGTCAATTTTCTTCTGATACAACTTTTTTTTTTCCTGAGACGATCAAATTTTTTATTTTCTTCCTAATTGAGGGGAAAAATCAGTAACGTCATTTATTATTGTTTTAACTTTAAGAATATGTGGGGATTTAACCTAGATGAATCAATCCCCCCATTTCCGCCCCACCCCACTCCCTACCATCCCCTCTCCTCAACCCCCCACCCTGTCTTCTCATCCCCACACCCCTCCTGTCACCCCCACCCCTCACACACCCAAGCATCTCTTAGTGCGGTCAGCTGATGTTGTTGACTTATTCATGTCCTGTGTGTGGTCTGTTGTGTAGAGGTTAGGCGTGAGAACATCCCTGGAAGGTGTGCTCATCCGGTAAGGTCTCAGGGGTGAATATAAGAGCCTTTATGACTTACGTATAGTATTTAGTGTCCAGCAGATGTCTAGGAGCTGCTCTGCTGGGTGTTTCTGCTAATTGCTTTTAGTTCTCCCTGGTAGAGAATAATAATAAGAGGGAGAATATGTTGCTTTATCTCCCTTAAATACCCTTAGTACAAGAAGCGAGCGCTGTATCCACTCGCTTTAGTATATGTACTGTATAATATATATCCATCTTTTCGAATTTTCATATATAAAATTATGTTTTTTTACACACACACACACACACACACACACACACACACACACACACACACGCGCGCGCGCGCGCAAGCACAGTATACACTGGATTTAACTAAAGAGCAAGGTTTTCCCACCTCCACGCCTCTCTCTCTCTCTCTCTCTCTCTCTCCCTCTACCATAACCCCCCACCTCCCCAACCTTCCCCATAAACCACAACCCTTCTCCTCACTTCAACAAGACTTTTTTTTTTCCTTGCAACTCACAATATTTTTTTTCTAGTAATAAAACGTCTCTAATCTTCCGCCTCTTGTACAAAAAAAATACCACGTTGATCTAAACTTCTAAAGGAAAAAAATGCTATACTATCTTTTTTTATTTTTATTTATTTTTTATTCATTTCACTATTTTCATTCCGCGACTGAATTGACAATACACACACTAGTAGTCTATATTTGCCTTCACTTTCCGTTCACCAACGACTGCAGAGACGGAAGGAGGGGGGTGGGGAGGGGTTGCAGGGGTGGGGGAGGTCTGGTAATTCATAAGTCTTTGTATTGATTGACCGGTGAAATTACTAGTTAGAGTGGGGAGAGGGTGTAGGTTAGGTAGGGGGGTGGATAGGTAGATAAGGGGGGTGTGTGTCTATCATTCTACTCCAACCACATCCTCTCCCTTCTCCCCTCCCCACCTACTCCTGCCTACCTCCTCCCTCTCCCCCTCATCACCCCCCTAGTCAGCATGCATGGTATTGGGTAGTTTTGTTGCAATGGTGAAGTGTAAATCAGTGACTATGTCGTTATGTCACCAGCAGGGAACGGGTGGGGTGAGGTGGGGGGTGGGGTGGGGGTGGTGGCAGTCGTTGTGTGGTGTGTCACAAATGTTGAGTCTCTATTGGGGTGATGGACAGGTATTTTGCATGGATTACCTCTCTTGATTGATGAGATACAGCTGACTAAATATAGACAGGTGTGTGTGTGTGTGTGTGTGCGTGTGTGTGTGTGTGTGTGTGTGTGTGTGTGCGCAGATTGTACTCTAGAAAAGTGGAAAGAGGACAGAAGGGGCAAGAGAGAGAGAGAGAGAGAGAGAGAGAGAGAGAGAGAGAGAGAGA
Source organism: Homarus americanus (assembly GCF_018991925.1). NCBI lineage: Eukaryota > Metazoa > Arthropoda > Malacostraca > Decapoda > Nephropidae > Homarus > Homarus americanus. Next base: position 5,221,358 of record NW_024743709.1, read on the forward strand.
GAGAGGATGAGGAACAGAGAAAATATTCGACCTGTAGAGCTATCATGTGTCAGGACTTCACTCATGCTGCGGAAGGAATGTATGTTGGAGGGGAAGGATGCTTAGGGGAGGGGGTGACAGGTGGAGGATAGGGAAGAGGAAGAACAGGAGAAGAGATTCGTAGGATGAAAAAGGTAAAGGAAAAAGAGTAAAGTTGAAAGAGGAAGGAAAGAAAGAAGGAAAGAAGAAGAGGAGGAGAAGGAGGCTAACTATAACGTGTTTATGAAAGTAATGAGAATGAGAAGAAAGAGAAAGAGTGGTAGAAGAAGAAGAAGAAGAAAACACTTTTATACATCCTAACGAATACTGTAGATGAAAGAAATAGATAAGAAAGAATTAAACTAAGTTGATGATTAATAGCAAGAATTACTTATGGGTAAGGGAAGAGGAAGAGGGGGAGCAGGAAGAGAAAAAGGGGGGGGGGAGGGAGAGGGGGAGAATGAGAGAAGGAAGGGGAGAGAGAGGGGAGTTATTAACATCATACAAGGGACAAGACTGAAACATTATAATATTCTTATCTAAAAAAAACATTCGCTTTTTTTTTTTAGGATGTTGACAAGTCCGGGTCTAAAAATAACATATAATCGTGTGTCTAAAATTAGTAGGCAGAGCAGCATTTCATTTTCCCGTCGGATTGCTAAATGAATAATGTATCACAGAGATCTTACGAGACAATATTTTTTCCCCAATGTGTAATGTTTTGTGAGATTTGTTGACGTTGTGTTAAAGTTTGTTGATAATTGTCGATCTGAAGGAGTAGGATTATTTTTAACTCTGGATAATATTAAATAAATGGATTATTTTTCTACGGCATTTAGGGATCGAGTTTTGTGGCGGTGTTTTGTTTTTAATGAGTCAGCCTAATGCCTGTTTTTTCCTGATAAATCAACAATGTTTGTTTTTTTCATCATATACGCAGAGAAATTTATAACAAATCCCCACTAACGCAACTCTCATCAATTCATATTCAGCCTTGCTTCGTGGAATCACCTTTTGATCACCTTTGATTCATTCAATCAACTTCAAGTCATTCATTTTACTTTTACCATTTTTTTTTATTTTCCTTTCCTCTCTTTTCATCTCTACTCGGCTAATCTTGCATCGTTTGATTACCTTACTCTTTCTTTCTTTCTTTCTTTCTTTCTTTCTTTCTTTTTTGAGACTGCCAACACCGAGTGCTCAAAATACCTGATAATCTGAAGTCTATACAGGTCTCTCTCTCTCTCTCATGTCAGAATCAGAAAGCAGAAAAAAAAGGTTCAGTGACTTAATTTAAAGGTATAACTGGAGTCTTTACAAAATCTTCTCCCCTTCTCACCATCAACGAGGGTCGAAGGGCAATACAGGGTACACACACACACACACACACACACACACACACACACACAGTTACCCCCAGTCATAAGGTGAGAGTTCACATGTACCTTCTGCATATTACAAAAGGCTGTGTCCTGCATTTTTAAATTTCTTGTAACACAATTTTTCTTTTCTTAAAGTGTCACACCTACACACATTGCGTTTTCATTTTTGATATGCACAATCACATCGGTGTGGCTCCTCCCTCCCCCTCCCCCCTCCCCTTCCTCCCTCCCTCCCCTCTCCACCTCTTCCCTTCCTCCTTCCTTCCCCCCCTCCTCCTCCCCTCTTCTCCTCCTCCCCCCTCCTCCTCTCCCTCCTCCTCCTCCTCCTCCTCCTCCCTCCTCCTCCCTCTCCTCCTCCTCCCCTTCCCTCCTCCCTTCCTTCCCCCTCCCCTCCTCTTCTTTCTCCTCCCCCTCCCCTCACAGGTATTTTGAAGCATCTCTTTCGATTATTGTGTATTAATTTAAGGAAGGATGATGATGTTGGTTTAAAAAGAGTTGTACTAGCGAAAGGTTAGGTTAGGATAGTTTAGGGATAGGTTAGGATAGGATAGTTTAGGTTAGGTTAGGTTAGGATAATTTTGGGATAGGTTAGGTTAGATTAGGGATAGATTTGGTTAGGAAAAATATTGGATTACTAAAACAGTGTTATTTTACGGTATCGATAAATGTAATTGAATAGCAAATGTAACGATTATATCAAGAATGAAAATAATGTTTGATATTAGTAGCAGTAACAATAATAGTAATAATAGTAGTAATAACAATAATAATAGTAGTAATAGTGGTAGCAATAATAGTAACAGCAGTAGAAGTAGTAGTAGTAGTAGTAGTAGTAGTAGCAAACAAAAGCACTACCAGTCACATCGACCTACACACGACCGTAAAAGTTGTCGATCGATACGAATGGATATAAACCTTTACACGTCTCACTACCACGACCACACCAGGCAGGGGGAGACAACACAAGAATATAAAGAGAAAAGCATAACGGAATAAAACAGTGCATAGAGAGAGAGACAATAAGTAAAACAAAAAAAAATCAATCAATGAAGCCTTAAGGAGGAATATTACCCCGAAGAGTTTAATTTGAGACAACAAAGAGAAGAAATATATAAGACATACTGTCGATATATTTCTCATACAGATGTGTTATGTGTATTAGTGATATAAATTGGATTATAAAGTCTTAATACTTAGAGCAGTTTAGATATGGTAGGGATAAACTGTAGTTATGGATTCCCGACAATATTTATAACTTTTCATCAATAACAGATTAATAATTTATTGTTTATGTTGATGAAAAGAAAATATCTCCTTCAAAGGGTCTTCGTATTAAACACATGGATTAAAAGAAGTGGTAATTTTAACCCTGACCTTTGACCTATGATGGCACCTAAAGGGGTTTACGGAAATAATAATATAGTGACGTCATGGAGAAAACATCACTGAACTTCACGAAGATCTGAAGCACCACCTCGGGATTTTCCGGATACTCTTGAAATATGACATTGTGTCGCCAACGACCTTCATGCCACTATCTGTTTCTCGGCAGAGTAATGCTAAAGGAATTTGTGTCTTGGAAGAATGTCTAGTATTTGGACTAACTTACTACACGCGCTAAAAACCTTAGTTGTTGACGCGCAGACAGAATGGCTCAAGGCATTAACGAGACAGACTGATGTAACTCTTTTGATCTTTGGTGGTTAGTGTTTGACCTGACTTAGAATACGTGGTTAATAAACCGTATATAGTTATTGAAGAACATTGATACATTATACCACCATTATGAACCACTAGTTAATTTACCTTCATACAAAAAATCAATATTGAAATAACACCAACATGGAAATAATTTTTGTGGTGATGTAAAAACTTATTTTCTAATTTTATTTACAACCCAAGTGGATTAACAGTGTAACAAGGGGCTTAAAAACTAAATATTACCAGATGCGCGAGAAGTTTACTCAAGTTTTTTTTTTTAAGAAAGAATTTTGAAACACGGAAAAAAGTTCACGAGACAGTGAGTTCAGAAGTGTTGGCAACTATGAGTACATTGAAGGAGGAGGAGGAGAGGAAGAGGAGGTTATGATGCAGTGTTGACAAGAGTACGTGCGAGGTGCGGGATAAGATACAGTGTTACCAAGTATGTGTATGAGGAACATTGTCAGGAGTGTGTGTAGCACTGAAGGGGAATCAAGTACAGTGTATTGTGTGATGTTTGGGTTAAATTTTAGACGTAAAGCGGGTTTTGATGTATGGCACAACAACAAGGAGATTATCACCACCGCTACCACCACTACCACCACTACCACCACCACCACCAACAACAACACCAACTAGCCTCACCAACACCACCACCACTACCACCACCAACAACACCAACTAGCCTCACCACCACCACCACTACCACCACCAACAACACCAACTAGCCTCACCACCACCACCACTACCACCACCAACAACACCAACTAGCCTCACCCACCACCACCACTACCACCACCAACAACACCAACTAGCCTCACCACCACCACCACCACCACACCAACAACACCAACTAGCCTTACCCACCACCACCACTACCACCACCAACAACACCAACTAGCCTCACCACCACCACCACCACTACCACCACCAACAACACCAACTAGCCTCACCACCACCAACACACTACCACCACCAACAACACCAACTAGCCTCACCACCACCACCACTACCACCACCAACAACACCAACTAGCCCCACCACCACCACCACTACCACCACCAACAACACCAACTAGCCTCACCACCACCACCACTACCACCACCAACAACACCAACTAGCCTCACCACATAGTAACACACACACCGCGGGAGATGTCAAGAGTATCAGCCCTTCCCAGGAGCCCGTGTTTATGCGTGCCATGAAATCCTCCTCCAGGGGCGCCTCTGCTGATGATATCGCCGGGCCATGATAAGACAGGGGCGTCCCACTCCTCCAGGGGAACCCTCGCCAAGCAGAGGTAAAGACCCCCGGGAAATAAGGATATTGCAAGCGAAATAGGATTCAACGAGCGCGGTGCGTAAGGACGTTGTTGTGGTGTCCTACGGATAGTGACAGGGTATTGAGGTGGTGGTGGTGGTGGTGGTAGGGGTTAAGTAGGTGGGAGTGGAGCGAGAGAGAGAGAGAGAGAGAGAGAGAGAGAGAGAGAGAGATGTGTATATATAGAACAGTGGGTGGATTTAATTAACGTTCACTCTCGTTCCTCCCCTCTTCCACTTTCCGTGCTTTCCCTTCCAGTCTCTCTCTCTCTCTCTTTCTATCTCTTTCTTTCTCTCAGTAAACTCTTTTTTTTCTAATCCTTGACTTTTCTCTCCCCTTTCCCATTCCTTCCTATTGTGAACAGCCTCCCTCTTCCCTTCCATATCTCCCTCCCCCAGTCAATACCCTTTCCTCTGAGAACTTCCTGAACGCGCCCTCCCACTTTCCCCTCACTCTCACATCCCCTCTCTCTTATTTCAGCACTACAATTCCCCTTTTATTTCCCCCTCCTTCTCATTTCCTCCTCCTCTCTCACTCTCCCTTCCCCCTCACATCCCCTCTCTCTTACTTCAGTACTTCAATTCCCTTTTTATTTTCCCCTCCTTCTCATTTCCTCCTTCCCTCTCACTTTCTTCCTCATCTCTCACCTCTAAAGAAAATAACAACATTCAGTCTTTACTTTCATTATCTATTTACTTATTGACCAATCAGAACTCTCTTTATTCAGTGTTTGTTATTATTCTCTTGTGAACCAATCAGAGAGCACGTTTTATCTTTACGAACCAATGAGAGTGCAGTTTTTATTCAGTGTTTGTTATTATTCTCTTGTGAACCAATCAGAGAGCACGTTTATCCAATAATTACCACTCTCTTATGCACCAATCAGAATCCAATATTAACTCAGCATAGATACAATGCCAATTTAAAGATGAATCAGAGACGATCTTATCCCAGTCTTTGTTGCTCTGTAAAGAACCCATCACAGGCCTCGTATATCTGATGGCTTGCTGTCTTTTTTAATGACCAATCAGAAACTACCTTTATAGGACATTTGCTGCCTTCTAAGGGCCAATCAGAGCCAGCCATTACCTGTCGTTAATACCTCCCTGATGAGCTATTGCTGCCCGTCTTCACCTGTTGTTTACTACCTCCCTAACGACTAATCACCGCCTGCCTCTATTCTTCTCCTATAGCCAGTAAGAATCCTAGTTTTAAACCTCTCTTTAACAGCCAATACGACCTCATCTTCACCCGGCATTTATACCTGAGAGGAAGCCACATATATATCTCTACTTCAGTTAATAGGCTTCTAGTATCATCTTTCCCCTAACAGCCAATAGAATCCATCGTTCATGTGACCAATAGGAACCTATATTTCACATGTCTCTTTAGCCAATGGTAGCTCCGGTAATCCTTAAGCATCAATGTTTACTTCAGTCTCAACGGGCAATTACCATTCATATTATTTTCTCTTTTTTTTTTCAACTTGAACCTTTCGGCAGACGCAAGTGGTACTCGGAAAGGCTTAGTCGTAAGCCTCTCGTCCTCATTGGAGTACACAGCAGCGAGATTTAAGTGCTTTTGAACTCACATAGTCAAGCACGGCGTCAAAAACATCGATCAGTGCTTGACAGAGTTGATGTAAATCCTCTCTACTTATGTTCCTTTATTTACTGTCGTGTGAAAGAGGAGGATACACCCTCATCGTGTTAGTCTCTCTCTCTCTCTCTCTCTCTCTCTCTCCATAGGAAAGTGTGTATGAAGATGCATTGGGTTGAGAAGTGCAAAAAGAGATGTTTTTCGCCTCATGATTTTATTCTTTTTAATTTCTACTCAAGTTACTGATTCACAATACCGGGTCTTAGAAGGAAACACCTAACAATTACCACACAAGGACAGGAAAACATTTAGAGGGAAAATTCTCTGATTATTTACGTTACACTGAGGGTTTAGTCTCCAATGGTCTGATATCATCATTGTGTCAGGGGGCAAAAATAGCGCTGGGGCTATAGACTAGTTGGCTATTTTTGTACTACTACTACTACTACTACGACTACTACTTCGTCTACTACTACTACTACTACTACTACTACTACCATCGTCTCATCCACGATACCCTAATTCATCTCTATCTCACTCTGACCACAACAACCAAAGCTAGCAATACAATCACCACCACCACCAGTACCACAATTTTCATCACTGTAGCCACAACAACAATCACCATCGCCACGTCATCAATGCTCCCTCACCTCGCCCTCATCACCATCACCATCACCATCACCATCACCACAGCACCCTTACCCGTTACTCCTTCCACATATCAACCGCCATCACCACCACTAATACTACCTCCACTACCACCATTCCTCCTCCTGTCTGTGTCCTCTTCCCCATCACCAACATCACCACACTCCATAACCACCAACAACCACAATTCCAACCACCACAACTACACTGAGGTTACCCCCAACCATCAACAACCACAACCATCAACACCTACAACCATCAACAACCACAACCATCAACACCCACAACCATCAACAACCACAACCATCAACACCCACAACCATCACCATCCACAACCATCAACAACCACAACCCATCAACAACCACAACCCATCAACAACCACAACCCATCAACAACCACAACTAAGGCTACCACAACCATCACCACTAGCATCACCCATGTATGTCGAGCGAAAGGAGAAGAAATCTGACCCACTTAGAGCCGTCGTCATTACTAGGTGGGGAAGGTGGTGATGTGTGGCCGCAATAAACGTCCAGCATCAGCGGCAAAAACACCAATTTATCGGTTAAGTTCCGCGTTTCTCGAGTTGAGGCGAGAGAGCGGCGGAGGAGACTTGTGTTGCTTTAAGGCGATAGAACACAGCAGTGACATGGCTCAGAGGACGTGGCCACTTTTTACCTTAGTTACGTGGCCCACACCTCAGTGACATGGCCCACATTACCTCAGTGACATGGCTCAGAGGACGTGGACAACATTACCATAGTTACGTGGCCCACACCTCAGTGACATGGCCCACATTACCTCAGTGACATGGCTCAGAGGACGTGGACAACATTACCATA
>NW_024743709.1:5231371-5273871 GCF_018991925.1 Homarus americanus
GTGGAAAGGGTAAAGGGTAAGGGAGGGAGGGGGGGGGGGTTCACTATACTGCTTCAAAATAAACACCTTTTTTGTGTGTGTGTGTTTTGACTACATGAAAAACAAAATCTTTTATGGTAGATTAATATTTTTCAGTGTAAATATTTGAAGTTATTTTTTGTTTTAGTTATTGATATTATTTTTATTTAGTCTTGATAATATATATATAGTTGTTATTATACCCAAGTGAAGAATATATACTTATTAATATATACATAAATATTAAGTCTGTGTAAATGTAACTGAACAAAAATTATGTCACGGAATTTACTCTTTTTTGTTTATATACATTGCTATGCATATTTCCGGTTAATTAAAAAGAGATAATTTTTTTCCCTGTAAAATGTATTCGACCGGGACTGACACTCAGGGTGAGTGTGGAATAATTACATGCACGATATTATTATTATTATTATTATTTTGCAGATGAGAGATTGATCGACAAATCCACTCATTAATATTCTGTAATATTCAATGAGGCTGCGTTTGTGGTTGTGTGTTTGTGCTGGTGTGTGTTTGTGCTGATGTGTGTGGGTGAGTGTGTTTGTAGTGGGTGTTTGTACTGGTGTGAGAGTGAGTGTGTTTTTGGTTGTGTGTTTGTGCTGGTGTGAGTGTGTTTGTGGGAGTTTGCTTGCGGGTATATGTTAGTGGGTGTGTGTGTGTGTTTGTACTAATGTGGATGTCTTTGTGTTTGTCATTTGTGCTTATGTTTGTGCGCTAATTTTTTTGTCATTCTTGTGCTTTTGTGTTTGTGCAATTGTGAATGTTTACAGTGTATATGTACGTGTGTTTATACTGTTATGAATGTACTTTTATATGTAGGTGTTTGTGTGTTTGTGTTATTGTTGGTGTGTTTGTAGATCTGAGTTTGGGTGTTTGTGATTGTAAATGTTAGTTTATGGATATATGTTTGAACTCATGTGTATGTTCGTGGTTGTTTGTGTAATTATGTGTATTAGTATCTGCTTGTGTGTGAGTGTTTATGTGTGTGTGCCTGTGTGTGTGTGTTTGTGCGCTCGTTTGTTTGTGTGTGTGTGTGTTTTGCCGTCTGTTAAATGGGATCATCAAAAACCAATCATGGAGGTGAATAGTTTCCATCACTTTTATATTTGTGTGTGTGTGTGTGTGTGTGTGTGTGTGTGTTTGAATAATAATAATAATAATAATAATAATAATCAAAACAATAACAATAATATGATAATAATGAGTGAATAATTAAGTTACTTGGGAATTATTAATGATTTTCTCAATGGCTGGAAAAGAGGCATAAGATTTTATTAGAATCAAGCAACTGTTTGTCAAAGTGCATCACGTGGGCGAGTAACCTCAGGGGGCAGAAGGTGGTGACGATGAAGGTGATGCAGCCTCCTTATCCCAACCTGATTACAGAAGCCGATTGCACTTCTCCACACCTGTCTTAACTAACTGTGGGGTCTTGAGGTGATTTATATGTACATCAGAAGTTTGTTGGTTGGTAAGACTAAACAAATGACAAATGTTAGAAACTAGGAAAAAAAACTAACATGAATTATTAATTAGGGTTACTAGCTTGTGATTTGTATAGACACATGACTTACATAACAGGTGGAACAAATGGTACACAACCACCTTCATAACTTGTATAGACGCAAGGGAAAATGTCTGCAGTAGAGGGCTGAGGGGAGGTGGGTGGCTTGGGGGGAGGAGGTGGAGTGTGGAGGGGAGGCTTGGGGGGTGGGAGGTGGGTGATGGGGGGGGGGTGGTGAGGTGGGTGGTAGGCTGGGGAGAGAGGACAAATAAGTATTACCACCTGCCTGACTTGTATACACACGAGGAAGGAGTCAGCTGCTGGTGTTGTCGACACCGTGTTGCAACATAAAGCTGATATATCCAAGTTAGTGAGCTTGGAAACAAAGTATTATGGGTCTAGATTTCTCTCTCTCTCTCTCTCTCTCTCTCTCTCTCTCTCTGGACGGGGAAGCATTGGTGTGTACCGCTGAGAGGGGGAAGTAAGGTGAGAGAAAGGAAAGAGAAAGGGTATGAAGATGATAATGAAAAGGTATAGAGGCAGTGGTAGTAGGAAGGGGTGGAGGTACTGGAAGGAAGAGGAGGAGGAGGAGGGTAGCGGTGGTAGGAAAAATTTTGAGACCGTGGTGATGGAATGGAGTAATGGGATGGGGATGGTTATTGCGAGAGGGGTGGTGGGTGGAAGGGAGTGTTAAGGTGATATAGTATAAGTCGGAGGTGAACGTGTCAGTTGTGCTTGTGAAGGAAGACGAAGATTCCAACTTTTTTAAGAGCTTAGAGGAGTTCATAGTAAATGCTTTATTGTTTACACTCCGGCCTGAATGTATTACCATTCATTTGCCTAAATACTGCTGATGCCTCCTGCTATTTCACCAAGCCTTCCAGAACAGCATTAAGATCTTCAGCGCTACACCAAAGTTTCAGCAGCAGTAGTAGTAAGCAGCCTGCCAATATCATATTAAGTCAAGTCTTTGAGCAGCAACAGTAAGGCCTTCAATGCATATCCAAGACTTTCAAAACATTATAAAAACTCCCATTACTGCAGCAACTAACAGGAAAATCTCTCATTGCAGAAAACCAGCAATAAGGTGATTTTCGAAGCTGCACCGATTAACAACATTAAGGCCCTTCTCAGCGATGCAGCAAGTGTCATCAGCGGACGGATTACGTTAATGATGCAACAAGAACACCACCACCACTACCACCACCACCACCAGCAGTAGTACCAACAACAGCAGCTGCGGGTGAGGTGTGGTAACAGGTCCGGAGAGAGTATTAGCTCCAGAACCGGACAAAGCTCGGGAGGCTTTACACAGTTAAGTAAACTGATTTATTTTCAACGTAGAGCTTTCAAGAGCAGCGGTGGATCTTGCCGCCTCACCGACCGTGCAAACAACCTCGGTGGGTTTTTCTTTTCGTTCGCTACCTCCACTTAGTTAACGCTGGCCAGTGTGTTAAGCTCTGGTTGTTAAGATGGGAGTGTGTGTGTGTGTGTGTGTGTGTGTGTGTGTGTGTGTTCTGTAATATACTCAGATTTTGGGGTGTTTCTGAGTAGCTACTTTCACTCACTCTCTCTCTCTCTATTAGAAGGAAGATGAGGATAGGATAAAGGAAGCGAGATAGGGAGTGGGTAAAATAAACGGGAGATGAGAAAGAGATAGATTGAAGGGGAAATATGGAAGAGACTAAAATGAAGGGAGATAGACGGACAGTAAAAGGAATAGGAGGTAGGGTGAGGGTAGAACGAAAGGGAGACGAAGAGGAGATAAGGAGAAGGTAAAATGAACGGGAGATGGGGGAAGAGTAGTAAGAGGCGAGACATGAGAAGAGGGTTAGGAAGGTAAAACAAAAGAGAGGAGAGATAAGGAAGGAACAGAACGAAGGGTAGAGGGGATTAGAGAAATGGCAATAAGAAGAGGAGAAGGAGAAGGAAAAGGAAGGAAGATGGAAAACAGAAAGTAGCAGAGAAAGAGCAAAGAAATGGAAGAAAATAAATTAAAAGCAAAAGAGAAAAAATAAAAAATAAAAAGGAATGAAGGAAGCAAAGAAAATAAGCAAAACGTAAGATAATAAAGAAGAAAGGGATGAAGGAGAGGATAAGAAGAAAGAATGAAAGAAGGGAGAAGGGGAAATGAGAGGGAAGAAAGGTACGCCAGAAGACCAGAAAACACCCACGTGTCTCTCAGGTGTTATCTGCCCTCCTACCATAATTAATTACTTCTTATTACCAATTATTATATTTATTCTCTCTTATATATTATTCCTAGTTATCATTTCTTCTTTATTTACGTTGTTTACCGTTTTATTAGATATGATTATTTGTTTGATATACATACACACAAAAGTTAGGATTATATTTATTATTTTTAGTTTAGTAAAAAAAAATGTATTTATCTTGTCTTACCTGTAATTACGTTCTTTAATTAATATGTATGAATTTTGTGAATATGTTAATGACTCAAGGTAATTCACGACTAAAGCAGAATACATCAATGGTTAGTCATCATAAATCACGAATCTTTATTATTGTTTACGTTTGAGATTAAAAAAAAAAATGATGTATTGTTAATTTTTTCTGTCACATTATATAAGCAGAGGATGGCGTTTATTACCCTATTGCTCTGAGTTCACTAGTTCACAGGTTGTATTAAATTGATGGTTATTTAATGTTCAGAGAATGGATGTTGTGTGTGTGTGTGTGTGTGTGTGTGGATGTCGTGTGTGTGTGTGTGTGTGTGTGTGTGTGTGTGTGTGTGTTCGTGTGTGTGTGTGTGTGTGTGTGTGTGGATGTCGTGTGTGTGTGTGTGTGTGTGTGTGTGTGTGTGTGTGTGTGTGTGTGTGTGTCCATTACTCTACGGTGGTGCTCTGCCATGTTTTATAACTGATACCTGAGAAAGAGGGAGAGAAAGATTGAGATATAACGATAGAAATAGAAAGAGAGATAGAGAGAAAGAGAGACAGTGTGAAAGAAAGAGAAAAGGAGATAGACAGAGAGAGACGAAATTGTACCGATAAATTCAACCGACAACACAAATTAAGAAGAAGATATTTACATAGTGGAGTGAGGAGACAGACAGACAGACAGACAGACAGACAGACAGACAGACAGACAGACGGATAGACGGACGGACTGACGGATCATCTCTCTCAATTAGTAAACAAGAGTGGAAGGGAGACATGAGGGAGCGTCTCCATTCTCTTGGTTAATTATCACGAGAAGGGAGAAAACGGGATGAGAGAGAGAGAGAGAGAGAGAGAGAGAGAGAGAGAGAGAGAGAGAGGACACGTCACTCTACACATCTACCCCACAATACTACCCTTGTTACAGCTACTATCATCATCATCATCATCGTCATCATCGTCATCATCATCATCATCATCATCTTTAGAACAATGAATGCCTTTAAAAATCCCACTACAATAGTTATGGTTTTGTAGTTAATTACTGTACTATGTAATTAACTTATAAAATTAATTCTACTTTAACTGTTGTAATTACTGGAATAAATCTTTTAGACGAACAATAAACAAGAAATAAATCTCATCTCATAGCATTAGTTAAATATTGTTCTTAAAGAAATAATAATTAATCTAACAACATCAGGGGAATTATATAAGAAATCATAAAAACTATCTATTGCATAATCCATGAAAAACAATTAACTTAAATCAATTAACTTTCAACTTAAGGAAATAATCTTCTTAACATAAATTTTTCCTTTTGATTCTCAACTGGAGTTTATAAATCTCTCTCTTAATATTTGTCTAAAGTTAGGTAAGACTGAGCTTAGCCCACAGGGAGTGAAATATCGAGTGTAGGATAAGCTTAAATCACGACTTGTCTTGTTCATGGTCCGTACAGTAAAAGAGGCAGCAGCCAGTTAAGCCCCGAACGAAAATTCCTATCGCGAGAATTTCAAAACGATGTCTGAGGAAAAAAAAAATAAGCAGAGAACAGATGGATATTATTAATACTAAAGGTATATAAAGAATATACCTCAAATTATCAAGGAATAGATAAAGAGGAGATGACAAATGGCTTTATATTAAGACGTAGATAATCCTCAAGAAAAAATGAGTCGAGGTTCAAATAAATACGTAGAAGAACTTTTGTGGCAGGAATTTTAAGACGATATCAGAAATGCCAATAAATGAAACACCCTAAGTACATTAATAACTATAAGATAATTCAGTAAAATAAATAAAACCTTACAAGGATAAGAATAGTTGACAAGTATTACGAAAAAATAAAAGATGATAACAGAAAAAAAAAACAATAAAAAAATTCAGTGATAAGTTGAACGGAGGAAGAATATTATGAGACCTACCTAGAATTGGTCATAAACTGCAGCCTCAAGTCGACCTGGTCAAAATATCTCCATAAATGAGTAAAATAAATGACTTAATAACAGTTGGTAGCTATAGAAGTGACCACCCTATTGTATGTGTATGTGCACTAAGAGATCAAGCAACCTTAACAGACAAAGTTTCGACACTACATAAAGTCAACACAAACCTGAGAAGGGTAAACAAGGAAAAAAAAAATCAAGTTATAAATGAAGAAAAATGAATAAATAAGATAAAATAAGACTAATAAGGTGTGGCTAGATAACAGGATGGAGGTCATTTCTAGTTAGGGTGTAAGAGCCATGTTTCAACAGGGTATATTATTTATGTTATCACTCGGCCACAACCCGGCTGTGAATTGCAACCCATGACTCACACGTCCGGGCTAGTGATCTGCAGTTTACCATTGTCACGGCTCAAGTGTGTGGGGGTGTGAGGGTGTGTGGGTGGGTGGGTGTGAGAGAGAGAGAGAGTGAGAGAGAGAGTAATATATTTAGTGGTTGTTGGAAGAGGTGTGTGTTTAGGAAGGATGGTTTAGGGAAAGGGGATCTCTCTCTCTCTCTATTCTCTTTCTCTCACCTGCTCTCTTTCTCTCACCTGCTGCCTTTCTCTCACCTGCTCTCTTTCTCTCACCTGACTTTCTCTCTTGGTGTTAATTAATCCAACTAATGGAGTCCCACTTTTCAGGATTCCCGCTCGCTTACCACTTACCTGTAGTAAAAGTCACTTGAGTAATGCGTTATGGCAACTCCCTCATTTACTTTAGTAATTTACTCCCTTACAAGGCCTGCTACCTACCTCAGTGGCACTTACTTCTGTGCCACCTTACTTCAGTGCCACTTTACCTTAGTGCCATCTATCTCTGTGCCACTACTTCTGTGTCACCTTACTTCAGTGCCACTTTACCTTAGTGCCATCTATCTCTGTGCCACTACTTCTGTGTCACCTTACTTCAGTGCCACCTTACTTCAGTGCCACCTTACTTCAGTGCCACCTACTTCTGTGTCATTTACTTCAGTGCCACATTACCTTAGTGCCACATACTTCTGTGCTACCTTACCTCAGTGCCACATACTTCTGTGCTACCTTACCTCAGTGCCACCTTACCTCAGTGCCATCTTACTTTAGTGCCACCTACTTTTGTGCCATTTGCCTCAATGCCATCTTACCTTAGTGCCACATACTTCTGTGCCACCTACCTCAGTGCCACGTATCTCAGTGCTAAGCTGCTGATTTTTGCTCTTGGGGATTTACGTATTTCAACTACCAGGGTTATTTCAGATTTCAGATTTATCAACCTTAACTCTCAGATTTATTATGCATCGAGTACAGATTAGAACGTATTTTGAGAATTAATCTGCCTTGAACTCAAATTCTTCAGAGTTAGATGTTTCAGTTTACAGGTTTATTAAGCACGGAGCACCGGGAGTTTCAGATTTTAGGGGTTTAAACTCCCACGATTATTAAGCACCGAGCAGAGTTTATCTTAGATTTACATTTTTCAGAGAGTTATTAAGCACCGGGCTCAGTCTGCTCTATATTTTAAGGAGGATTCACCTGTCAGGATTATTAAGGCACCGAGTGAACGTCTTTGGCCTCTTACAACAATATGCTTTTAAGAATTATAGAACACCATAGTGGCAACATACAACACTAATTATATACCTTTGAGATCTGATGCAGTTTTGTATTATACTAAAGACCTATAATTTGATAAAGGACGAAGAGGAAATTTAGGAATGTTTTTAGTCGATATTTTATTTATTTAATACTATTATTAATCAGTAATAGTTGTGGTATTTTATTTTATTACATTTTATTATTCTCCATCAATAAGGATACGTACACATTCTCCATTGGGTCGACTTAGGGCGCCCCTACTCAGTACCCGGGCTTAAGACACGAATCATAGACACTTCATACCAGAGATAAATGCTATAATCCACTCGACCATCACAACCCAGTTATATATGAAGGTATAATTAATTAGTTTAATTGGATGTTATTTTCACTCGGGGGGAAAAATATTAAAGTTTCAATTTTTTTATTACGATAAATTAAAAGTAAGTGTTTTATGGCATTATGAGTACTTTTGATGCATAAATTTATTCAGTAATATGGAAATATTTGTTGTTAGCAACGTGAATGATAACGCTTACAATGATTGATGAACACAAATTAGTCGAATTCTGGCTGTATGTATGATGAATCGTGTATCTCTCTCTGTGTTCTGTCTCTATTCCTCTCTACCTCTCTCTTTCTGTCTCTTCTCTCTCTCTCTCTCTCTCTCTCTCTGCCATATAATTACTATTGCATAAGAATATTTCAAACGTTGCCTTCCCTCCTGTGTTGTGTAAGTCCAACCATTACAGTACAAAGCAACGAGATGTATTTTCTCTTTGGTTAGTTTAGACTGTGACTTTAAGGAGGTGTGTGTGAGTGTGTGTGCGCGCGAGCTCCATTGACCCCCCCCCCTCCTCTACATGCCAATATTTACCACCTTTGATGCGGGTTTTTTTCTCTCAAGCCAAACTTTAGTACAATTTCGATATTATTTTGTTTCATTCGTTACTCTGTCGGTCAGTTTTTTCACCCAATTATTCCATTTGCTGACACGTCCATTCTCAGATATTTTCTATACTGTATTTCCTTCATTCTATCACTAAATAAAATGGCAGTCATTTTTCACCATCTCCCTTTTTTATTCTTTTTCACCTACTTTACATTTCTTCACATTCATTATCAACTTTGTCTAGGTTAGGTAAGGGTAGGTTAGGTTAGGTTAGGTGAGGTTAGGTTAGGTTAGGTAAGGGTAGGTTAGGTTAGGTTAAGTGAGGTTAATAAAATCCTATTGTTTTTAATTTACATTGGTTGGTGTTATGTCGTTTTCTCTATATATCTCTTCCTATTTCTCTCTCCATCCCTCTCTGACTTTTTCTGGCAACTTTTCCTTCTACCTAATTGCTCTCTACTGTCTTTCCTCCTCTCCTATTTTCTCCCTCATTATTTTCTCCTCTACTTCTCTCACCTTCTCTCTCTTGCCCTTTCCTTCCCTTCCCTTCCCTTCCCTTCCGTTTCATTTCTTGCAGTACGCCCACACAAGCGCCACATTCTCTCCCTCGCCATTTCACGACCTCCCGCAAGATCTTGGATTAGACCCAGGGAGCCGAGCATTGAAACGGGATCACCAAATTTCCTAATTAACCCAGGCGGGGTATTACCAGCAACTTCTCTTATATAACCCTGTCCTAATCCAATCTGGATATTACGCATAGATTCTCCTCAACACAATCTGGATATTATGTTTAACTTGTGTGTTTCTAAGACAAGCTGGATAATATATATATATATATATATATATATATATATATATATATATATATATATATATATATATATATATATATATATATATATATATATATATATATATAGTTTCATCTTGATATGATTTTGATATTAGTCTTCTCTTCAATGTAATTTGGATGTAACTTTTTATTTCTCCTTTACATGATCTGGATTTAATTTTAATTTATCTTTTATATAATATGGATATAAAATTTTATTTCTCTTTTATAGAATCTGGATATAATGTATAGCTTCTCTTTATTGATATTTCCTTCCCTTAGAATAATATTGATATAAAGTATTTTATTGATAGTAACTTCTATATGCTGTCCATTTAACGATTTTTTTTAACCCATCTTTAAGCGCAAGGAAATCGTTTCACGGATCTCAACCCACATGAAGTAGACTCTAGCATCTAGCAGCCCACTTATCATATCTTCCCTTCTCCACCTCCCTCCCATCAAAGAAAAATTAACAGCCACAAAACTAAATCCAGGGTTCTTTTTTTAGCGTGTGTTCTCATATGAATGCGCAGGTGCATTTTTCATACTATTCTTTTTTTTTACCTGCGATGCTGAGAGCTCAAAGGAAAATTGAATTTCCATAAATCTTCCCTCTGCGATTTTTCTCACTTTGATCTCTGTGTTCAGCGATTCTGAGAGCGTGAGGGAGGAAGGGGATGGAGGGAGGGAGGGAGGGAGAAAGAGGATGGAGGGAGGGAGGGAAGGGAGAGAGAGGATGGATGGAGGGAGGGAGGGAGTGAAGGAGGGAGAGATGGAGGGAGGGAGGGAGCAAAAGGGCGACCTCCACCCAAGATTTCATTTGTAACATTTTAGACGTGAGGGAGTTAAGTGGGGAGGGAGGAAGGTGGAGAGGCAGGCATCTGGGACGGGCTTGTGTGAAGGGGAATTGGGGATTAGGAGAAGCAGTGAGGGAGTTTTTTCGAAGGGGAATTACAGATTGTGAAATGTAATGAAGGTTTGTGAGTGGTTGTGAGGGAGGGGGGGGTCTGGATGGGGGAGATTATGAGGAGGTGACAGGGAGGGAGAGGAGGACCAGACCTCCATCTAATATTTAATTTATAGCAATTCAGATCTGAGGAGGAAGCTTAATTGGGTGAAGGTGGTATGCTATCTGAGGTTTGTGTGAGGGGAAATTATAAGTTGTGGGGGTTATGAGAGGCTTTCAGGTATATTACGGAGTTGTATGGGGTTGTGGGAGGTTGTGAAGGATTTTGAGAGGTTATAGAGGGTTATGAGAGGTTGCAAAAAGTTGTGAGAAATTGTAAAGTACTGTAAAGGGTAGTTGGTAGGGGTGTGGGAGTGAGGTCAGGGGTGTGGGAGTGAGGCCAGGGGTGTGGGTGTGAGGTCAGGGGTGTGGGTGTGAGGCCAGGGGTGTGGGTGGAGGTCAGGGGTGTGGGAGTGAGATCAGGGGTGTGAAGAGGAGGCCAGGGGTGTGAGGTCAGGGGTGTGGGTGTGATCAGGGGTGGAGAGTGAGATCAGGGGTGTGAGAGGAGGCCAGGGGTGTGGGTGTGAGGTCAGGGGTGGGTGTGAGGTCAGGGGTGTGGAGAGTGAGGCCAGGTGTGAGAGGGAGTTAGAGGTGTGGGTGTGAGGTCAGGTGTGTGTGGGAGAGTGAGGCCAGGGGTGGGGTGTGAGGTCAGGGGTGTGGGAGTGAGGCCAGGGGTGTGAGGTCAGTGCGGGTGAGGTCAGGGTGTGGGTGTGAGGTCAGGTGTGAGTGAGATCAGGGGTGTGGAGAGGAGGCCAGGTGTGGGTGGGAGGTCAGGGGTGTGGGTGTGAGATCAGGGGTGTGGAGAGTGAGACTCAGGGGTGTGGAGAGTGAGGCCAGGGGTGTGGGGTGTGAGGTCAGGGTGTGGGTGAGGTCAGGGGTGTGGAGAGTGAGGTCAGGGGTGTGAGAGTGGAGTTAGAGGTGGGTGGAGGTCAGGGGTGTGGAGAGTGAGGCCAGGGGTGTGTGGGTGTGAGGTCAGGGGTGTGGGAGTGAGGCCAGGGGTGTGGGTGTGAGGTCAGGTGTGTGGGAGGAGGCCAGGGGTGTGTGGGTGCAGGTCAAGGGTTTGGGAGTGAGATCAGGGGTGTGGAGAGTGAGGCCAGGGGTGTGGGGTGTGAGGTCAGTGTGGAGAGTGAGGCCAGGGGTGGGTGTGAGGTCAGGGGTGTGGAGAGTGAGATCAGGGGTGTGGGTGTGAGGTCAGGGGTGTGGAGAGTGAGGTCAAGGGTTTGGGAAGGGTTTGGGAGTGAGGTTGATCTATTTTTAGGGAACTTTGTATCAGGGAAATCACGTACACTTCCTGTGAAAAGTGGAGGAACGCCAACGTGTTGACGATATGTTTAACACAACCGATGTTTTTTGTAGTAGGTGGAGTACGAAACTGTATCCAACAGGTTTAGGTACGTTTCTGTAGTGAGAGTGTTTCCCTTCCTGAAAAATAGTCCATTGATGCACAAAGTTACGAGGAGATGTTGACGTTCTAATGTTATTACTGAACGTCAACAACAAAGGTCTTTAAACTCAGTAACAAGGTTAACAATGGCATTAGTCCATTAACTTTTAGAAAAATATAGAACTTCCTGTTTATGAGGAGACAAAACAACACATGGCGAGTCTCGAGAGTATTGGCGAGTCTCGAGAGTATTGGCGAATCTCGAGAGTATTGGCGAGTCTCGAGAGTATTGGCGAGTCTGCTGCGGCATCAAATTATTAAGTTATGAATATTGACTCTGACAAATACGTGAAAAGTCGTTCCATCTAGACAATTTAAGTTTCACATCAACTTCGCGGTTACCAGTAGTTTCTCTTTAAAGGTGATAAATATTAGTCTTTTGTTGCTGATCTGGACAATATTATCCCACGTAACACTTAAGACAGGATAGGCATTAATGATATTTTCTTTGGAGTGTAATATACAGTCATCATTCATAGTCCCACTCTCAAGGACGATGGCCTTACGCACTCTTGCTTGGATTTCTCGTAAGACTTTTCATAAGTACTTTTGTTCTAGTAGGTCGGAATATCAGTCAAGTAGTGGTGTTGTTGTCAGTCTTCTCCTGGGGGAAGGTCTTGTGAGTACGTGAGATATTGTTATATACTTTCGAAGCGGACTCTAGGACTCTGGTACTCTGGGAAGCTGACAGTAACATAGGTATGGGGTCTTGACACGGCCACAACACTTGCATACACTTATAAACATAAACCCAAGTGGATATGATAAGCATTAAAATAAAACTACAAAAAAAATTAGCTGTTTTAAATTAATACCAGCGTGTGTTTGTTTTAATCAAGGCACTAAAATAGGTGTATCTCCAAGGGTGCATGTGTACATAATCTTTGACGTTATTGCGGTAAGTTATTTCCTCCGCCAGTAATAACATAAGTATTACCTGAATACATTTTTATCAAGTAAAAAATATTTATTCACCTAACACTGTAATGTGTGATAATACCTTATATTATTTATGGTTATGGCTCCTTAAATTTATCGACCATAAAACTCTACTTATTCTGTCCCATCTCTCTCTCTCTCTCTCTCTCTCTCTCTCTCTCTCTCTCTCTCTCTCTCTCTCCCTTCTCATTTTTCTCTCCTCTCTCTCTTCCTTATTCTTCTTCTTTTCTCCTCTTTCTCTCTCTCATTATCCTTTCTTTAAGCAAGAATATACAAAGACCCACCGACAACACAAGCAAGCAGTACAAATCAACTAACGTTAAGATAATACAAACAAACATAAAGCTACAGCTTTGGCTACAAATGAACAAGCTTCCCCCCAAAAAAAAAAAAAATATTATGTTCGACAAATACCCTACCATTGAATAAGTGTCCCAGCTATACTTTGCACACGTAATTGTATCCTATTGACAATCAGACGCACACATCCAGTATTGTAATGGAACAATTCTGGACTTCAATTGCCCCCTCTCTCAGGCTTCTTGCTCTGGAAATCCTTGTTTAAAGTTTAGGAAACAGACAGAGAAATATTCGCTGGCTGGCGTTCTCATCTCAGGTAAAACGATCAGAAAATTGAACTTCTTTTCTCCCATTCTTGATGTCACTTCTTATTTCATTTCACTCGTTCTCGTTCTCCTCGTCTTCCTGTTCCTTTTCTTCTTCCTCTTGTTCTTCCTTTTCTTTCTCTTCTACCTCTTCTTCCTCCTACTGTTCTTCTTCTCCCCCCCCTGTCCCTTCCGTTTCTTTCTTTCTTTACCTCTCTTCATTTTCTTTCCTCTATCTACCCTTCCTCTTCTGCCACCTCTCCATCCTCCTACTTTCTCTTCATCTCTCTCCCTCTCTCTCTCTTACTTCTTCTCCCTTTCTTCTTATTCCTACTTCTCCTACTCTTCCTTCACCTCCTCCACCTCCTTCTTCTCCTCACCCCTATTCCTTAATTTACTCTCCTCCCCTTCATGTTACTCTTTATATCCACCTCTTCAACTCCTCCTCCTCCCCCTTCTCGTCTCCCCCTCCTTTCCCCTCACCTTACCCTCCTATCCCCTCACGTCTATCCCCCTCCTTATTGGCCTGAGAACTCCTATAGACAGGGTAGAGAACATAAGGTTTTTAATGATGTTTTACTTCTCGATATGAAAGAAGAAGAAGAAGAATGAAGAAGGTGAATGAAGATTGAAGAAAGAATGTAGATAGGAGATAAAAAAGACGAAGAAAGAAGATGAAAGAAAAAATAAGTAAAAAGAAAGAAGGAAGAAAACGATAGACTAATATGAAAGAAGAAAAAAGAAGGAAAAAATATATAGGAATGAAGACCGAAAACTACCTCAGTAGCAACATATAGTAAGTATACCACCGTAGGACAAGATGTAATTCTCACTCTTGAACGGAAGTCATTTCACAAAAGAGAGAAGTTCACAAAGAACAAATAACATCAAGGTACAAAAGTTAGTCTTCTGTGAACATCTTACAAGTTTTTTCCAAGAACTTTTTTTCCCTTATTTTTTCCTTATTTCTTCCACTTTTTGTTCCTCTTATTTTTCTTATTTCTTAATGTTGTTAATATTTTTTTTCTTGTTCGTATTATTCTTTTTCTTTTTCTTATTATATAAACCAAGCAAGAAAAAAATTAAAATAAATTTACATACAATAACACATAATAAAAATAAATAGAACGACTATTTTAGTATAAAAAAATAATAAATAAGATGATTATATACAAAGATTATTTATAGTCAATATAAATAATAATAACAAATATAATAATAAAAATAAAAATAAAGTACAGATAAAAAAAATAAAAATAAAAATACAAATCGAAAATATAGAAGCTGTAACTCGTGGTGAGAGCAGAGTGTTGGCATCTGTTGCTGACGGCTGACGAACAATTACCAGCCACTTCAATAGGTATTGGGGATTTTCCTCCTACGTGCGCTGGTGGGGATTTTTACTCTGGCGAATGTGGGAGGTGGGGAGGCGAGAGATGGGCTGGGGAAGGGGATGAAAATATATGGGAGGGGGTGTTTACGATAGGGAGAGAAAGAAGGGAGAGGGGGGGGGTGGAATGTTAAGAGTTAGGAGAGAGGGAGGAAGTAGAGAGAATGAGACGGAAGAGAGAGTTGCGGGAGAAGAAAGTGGGGGGAAGAAAGTAGGGAGACAAGTTTTTCTGGGTAGGAGGAAGGAGGTATGGAGAGAAAGTTGCGTGGGGAAAGAAGCTGGGGAAGAAAGAAGGGAGGGAACTACAAGGAGAAGGAATATTATATTTCATGCGTGTTAAAATTTGCTCTATTCTTCACTATGATGCCAGCAACATAAGACTATCAAGCCAGAACTACAGGTCCAACTAATGTTACATATTTTACCTGGATCTCGTAATAACCGGAGCTAAATAACCGGTCCAACTAATGTTATATATTTTACCGGGATCTCGTAATAACCGGAGCTAAATAACCGGTCCAACTAATGTTACATATTTTACCGGGATCTCGTAATAACCGGAGCTAAATAACCGGTCCAACTAATGTTACATATTTTACCGGGATCACGTAATAACCTGAGCTATACATAACAGGTGAGACTCTAATTGTGTTGACGAGAAGTGATGAGATAATTAACTCAGAAACAACCCAGAAGACTTTGATCAAATTTCCACAGTGAAAATATCTCAGATTAAGGTAAGGTGGAGTTGGAATTGGGGAGGGATGTGAGGAGGGGAGGGAAGGGAGAGGAAGGAGAAGGAGGAGGAAAGGAAGGGGGTAGGAGAGGAAAGAGGAAGGAGATGTTAGGTGATATTTAATGGTAATGAAGGAAAAGATGATGTGTGTGTGTGTGTGTGTGTGTGTGTGTGTGTGTGTGTGTGTAAATCACGAATCGGAAAATAAATACCAGAAATTCCCTTAAAAAAAGAGAAAATACTCTGAGAAATATTATACAAAGTCTTTTCAAAATATACTGAGGAGAAAAGTTTTAACAAAGAAAAGGTTTAAAATTACAGGTGTTGGAAAGACCTCATGAACTGTGGTCTTGATGTGTGACTTTAAAACCACTGTATAAAGCGGGGGGAGGGAAAGGGGGAGGTTCCTTGAGAGGGGTGGGGGGAGGGGGAGAGGTTCTTTGAGAGGGGTGAGGGGAAGGAGGGGAGGTTCTTTGAGAGGGATGAGGGTTCTTTGAGAGAGGTGGGGGAGGAGGAGAGGTTCTTTGAGAGGGATGATGGGGAGGAGGGGAGTTTCTTTGAGAGAGTTGATGGGGAGGAGGAGAGGGTTTTTAAGGTGTCGGGGTGGAACGATAGAAAAGCACTAACACTCTTCACTATGTACAGCACATATAATGGTCACCTGACGAGGCCAAAGAGGAGAAGAAAACAAGTGAAAACACCTCGGCGAATGACAAGAGATGTGTGTGTGTGTTTATTTTCATTTTGTTTTTTAGCGTGAGGTGCAGAGTGGTGTAGATAGGGTGCAAGAGGTTACGGTTGGGAAGGAGGGAGTGGGTGAAGGAAGGGAGAGGAGAGAGGGAGGGTGATAAGGAGAAGAGACAGAGAGGAAGAGAAGGATTGGAAGGAAGGAGGGAGGATGTGTGTGTGCGTGTGAAAGAATACAGTAAAATAATAAAACGTAAACAAGGAATAAATAAGTAAATGAGTAAATTGAGAATAATAAAAAAAAATAACAATTAACAAAATCCAAATATGACAACATAAAAAAATACATAAGTACACAAACACAGGTAAACAAACACAGGTAAACAAACACAGGTAAACAAACACAGGTATACACAATTCACCAACAAGGTATGGCATTATGAGTCTCCACCTTGTACACGTAAAAGATAAAGACTCGTTTTTATTTTCTCCACATCACGATTGCTAGTGTGTGTGTGGGGGGGGGCAAGAGAGAGGAGGGGACAGGGGAGGGTGGGGAGAGGTCAGATCCTGTATGATGATTGTTATTGGCATCGCCTGAAGTAACACACACACACACACACACACACACACAAGCCAAGCCGGATTTTGCAATACTCGCGAAGGCAGTATTTTGTAATTTGATTCTTATTTTCATTTCTCTATTAATTTTGAACTTTGCAATATACGAAGTTGTGATCATATTTTAGGAAGTGTGTGTGTGTGTGTGTGTACATATTGTCAACCACTGGTAGATTTTCGTCAAACGTTCCACTGTTTTCTGTTAACGAGCCAAAATTGTTCCATTCTACAGCGGGCAGTGATTTTGTAGACAAATTTTGCCATCTTGCATTTGACTTGCTTCAGTAGCCAATTTACCGACACCTGAATTCACCGTAATTTCACATTGTTCATTTCAGGGGAAGCTTCATGTTGACTGGACGGAGTAACGAGTGATTTTCTTAATGATTGGCTTAGAAACACTGGTTGATGAAGATATAAAATATTCATTCAACACAAACGAAACTTAATGATCTTCTCCTCCTCCTCCTCCTCCTCCTCCTCCTCCTCCTCCTCCTCCTCCTCCAACTTCTCTTTCTCCTCCTTCTCCTCTTCGTAAGCCCACCCCCTCCTCTCTCTACACCCCTTCTCATCCATCGGCTCTTTACATTCTTGTCCCTACACCCCCCCCTCCCCTCCTTCCCCTCCCTCTCACCACCACCACCCCCCCCTTCCTAGCCCAGCCTATCCACTTCCCTCTCGCACTATACCACAGCCGCAGCAATCAAAATACCGACTGCTCCTTCCTACTTTCCGCCAATTTCTACACCAACGGCGTCATTCAACCTCCGACAAAACTCAATCTCTAACCAAAATACAGAATGTTGCAAAAAAAAGAAAGAAAGAGCATTTTACTTCACAGCAAATCCCAGACAAGCGATAGAGAGATGAAATGAGAAGTTAGATGATAAAATGTACAACTCTGAAATAAAAAATATGAAAAAAAAACATATTTACGACAATTACTTTCAGCCTTTTGACGCCATTTTATTTGCGTGAGTTTCGTGTGATTTTTCTACCTCTCGGGAATTATTACGAGAGAGATCGGGGTATGTTGGAATACTGGAATGGTGGGAATATGAGATTTTATGGGAATTTAGAGAATAATGATGGGAATACGAGACTGATAGGAATACGACTAATGGGAATTCGAGACTGATGGGAATTCGAGACATAAAAACCCCATCAACAATAAAAAAAACGATCTGTATCAAATAACAAAGAAGTTAAAGTAAAAAAAAAATACAAAACTAATATAAAATAAAATCATTATAATTTTCAGAAATTTGATAATGAAGTACAATGAATATCTCTCCATTACGTTTCATTATCGAGTAAATTCTCTCTCTCTCTCTCTCTCTCTCTCTCTGGTCATCGTTCAGGGAAATAGCTATCGAGACCTTTCAGTATAATCGCTTGATAATCACCTGCAGATGGATGTCCAAATGCCGCGGATTATAACGAAAATTCTTGACGAGTAATTTCCATATCTATTATAACTCTAAATCCCGGATATTATGTGTGTTGTGTATGTGTTGTGTATGTGTTGTGTGTGTTGTGTGTTATTGTGTTGTGTCTGCCAGGGAGGGGGGGTAGAGGGAGGGCATTATCTCAGTGTGGTAGAGAGGAGGGCGGGTTGATGATTGATGCTGTCTGGGTAGATGGAAAGCTTGTTGTTTTCTAGAGAAGATGAATAGTGAAACAATATAAGGAAAAATTACTTTGTATGTGGAAGTTGTTTAAGGGAAACAGTTGCTCAGTAGAATTATTGGAACTAATCTTCAGTGACTGGAAATGATACGTACTCAGTGCAAAAAAAAAGACCCAGAGTTCCATATGTGTATCTGGTCAGAGTTCCATATGATTCCGGGACTTAGAAACCTTCCATATCAGGATAGGTTAAAGAAACTTAACTTGCATTCCCTAGAAAGACGAAGAGTGCGGGGAGATATGATAGAAGTATTTAAGTGGGTGAAAGGAATCAATAAAGGGGATATAGATAAAGTTCTTATAATATCCGAGCAGGATAGGACTCGGAGCAACGGATTCAAGTTAGATAAGTTTAGGTTTAGGAGGGAGATAGGAAAAAACTGGCTCACAAATAGGGTGGTGGACGAGTGGAACAAGCGTTGCAACTTTGTAGTAAGTGCGGGAACTCTGGAAAGTTTCAAAAGGAGGCTAGATAGATTCATGGATGATAGAGAGTGGTATTAACTCTCGACAGGAGCTGCCATGCACAGGCCAACCGGCCTATTGCAGACTCCTTATTTTCTTATGTTTCGTATGTGTAATCTGGTCAGAGTTCCATATGTGTATCTGGTCAGAGTTCCATATATGTATCTGGCCAGACTTCCACATTTGTATCTAACTAGAGTTCCATATATTTGTATTCAGTTTTCTACAGGTATACATTCAAACAGACGGAAATGTCACACTCACACACACACACACACGCATGGATAAAGAAATCAAATACTATTCCTCCTCCCCCTCTCCTCAAATTCCTCATGGTTATAAGGATTTAATCTCCTATGATCAAATAATCCATTCGGCACAACTCAGAATTCCTCAAAGGACAGAGAAACTTTTACTGTGACCAGATTATCCTCGCCTCTGAGAGAGTCTTTAACCTTGACGCATATTAAATGGCAGTTTTGTTCTCTAAAGACTTTAACCTAGATGCCCCAGGTTCATGATTTCGTCTTTAACCATTTGAGTTTATGAGTTGATAGCGATAAAATGATACTTTCAATTCATCGACCGATTAATTATCAAGTCTTATAAATGGTGAATCAATTGTTTCTTTTAACTTGTATAGAAATTGTCGAGTTGTAATATATTCTGTAATAATCATCTGGGAATAAGTAAAAAAAAATGGTTTATTCTCTAATTAATTAAATGTTTCATCCTGTAGAACTCATGTGTCACCTACGACCACGTTACTCAGAATCTTAATCGACCGTGAGTCAACTTTTATCTATGGAATACTTAATTAAATGTATTTGTCATCATTATTAATTCTATAATACTTGAAAATAACACATGTGATTGCTTCAGTGACTAACGAGATTGAAACAATATAAAATAGAATGTGAGACTTCATAAAATTAACTGAGTAACTACGGAAATCACAACCACCACACACATACATTATACGTCTGTGGTTCATAGATTCACATTACTACATAACCTCGTCATTTATAACGCTGGTGAACAGTGTGGAGATAACTAGGGCATACTGGGTTTCTTATGAGTCTTTATACGAGAATCTCTAACGCTGAGTTACACAAAACACACGAACCAAGTTAAAGAAATCCAACTCATTGACATACAAGTATTTCTCTGTTGATACGCACTTCCTCTTTCTTAGCTCAGGCACTAATTACCTTTTAGTTATTCATGTACACATCTTTAACTTAGTTACCTCACCCTTAATTTTAATCCTCTCCCTATTCAGATATTCTGTAGTGTTGGAGCTGCGCCATTATTAGTTGAATCTCTTCATTTCTCTGTGAGCATCCTTGGGAAAACTCAACTCAGGTTTATGTCACAGGGTAAGGATTGAAGGAGGCTTGAGACATGATTGGATTAGACTGGAACTCACCGTGTGTATATTGTAGGGTCGGCAAAAGTGAGGTTCTTAAGAGAGCGAACATCCGTGGAGGGCGGCAATTAAAACACGCTACACTGATTCATTTTACATGTCTTTCAGAGTCAAGGACCTACGGAGCTTAACAACATACTTCTACTGCTAATTAGTGTAAGATCTCTTGTGAATATTATACATTATTCAGATAAAATACTCGAAAAAGATTGATTCAATATATTTTTTAATCTATGATATACTGAAAAGAAATCCTATAGCAAATGTTTAAGTGTTTATTGTTGATCTAAGATTCTAAGTAGTGGGTTTTGGTGGCTGGGTTGTCCTTCACCCACCTGAAGTAGTTCCATTAAGTAGTAGGTCAAGAGAGTTAAGATCTCCCGTTTGGATTCACCTGATATTCTGTTTCTATACATTAGGTCACGTCTACCTCACTCAAAGGCACAGGTAAAGTATATAGAGTCAAGACACATACACACACACACACACACACACACACGAGTATATACCTACATCTCCCATTCCACACACACACACACACACACACACGAGTATATACCTACATCTCCCATTCCACACACACACACACATCATTTTACAAACTCTGCCAAGAACAATTCGTTACATCTGATTTTGTGAGAATTTTGTTGGGTCGGTTCTGAGAGATAAGGGAGACTGTGACACGGACACATGGGGCCTCCACCTGCAACAAATGGTCTTGGTGATTCACTCTTGAAATTACTCTATTAGGGTAAAGTGGACAGCTCTTCTCTCAGGCTTTGGATCATCCCCCTGTCTGTTGGGTAAGGATAGGGAAGGGGGAAGGGGTGGCTTTTGGATGAGGATTTGTTTGAGCAATGTTGGATGTTGATGGATGAGGATATAGTAGGGTAATGTTGGATATTGGTGGATGAGGATAGATTAGGGTGATGTTGGATGGTGAGGATATAGGAGAGTAATGTTGGATGATGATATGTTAAGGTGAAGTTGGATGTTGGATAAGGATTTAGGAGTAAAGTTGGATGATGTTGAATGGGGTATTTATATCTCCCTATCTTCTTCTTCATCATTCTCTGTACCCATTCTCCACACTCATCAACATCTCTCTCTCTCTCTCTCTCTCTGTTGATACAAGCGACTCGACTCAGCTGTTTATGATCTATGTATCGAAACACTCGACTACATCTCGCTAATGACTGAGACAACGCTTCCGAACGGCTCCCAACTCTTGTTTTCTTTATTTCACTCGGACAGACACGAGCTGCAGGCAGAGTGAACCGGCCACTCAAGCACTCCAGCGTGAAACATTTACCAGGACCGGCTTTGTTAGTTTCAAGAGTATCATAGGCGGGGTTGTGATAGGGTGTAGCAAGGTGTGGCAGGGTGTGGTAGGGTGTGGAAGGGTGCGACAGGGTATAACAGGGTATGGCAGGGTGTGACAGGGTTATGGCAGGGTGTGACAGGGTATGCCAAGGTGTAGTAGAGTGTCTTAGGGTGTTTTAGGGTGTGACATGGTGTGACAGGGTATGGCAGGGTATGCTAGGGTGTAATAGGGTGTGACTGGCTAGGTATATCCGACAAAATAGATGAGACAGAGTGAGTACTTCCCCCCTATTTCCGTCGTTGTTTCATAAATTGGGAAAAAAACAATGGGGTAAAGTCACACAACACGTTATCACTGCTGAGCTTCACCAACGATTTGTAATAAGTTGTAAACCCGCAAGAATTAACTAGCCTTTGTGTACGTTTCAACATAACCACGCCAACATTTTATTTCAATTTGACGTAACTAGATATGTGAATAAAACAATTTATCAAAAGTTACTAATAATAAACCCTTAAACAATATACAATAGTGGGTTTATACATTCTTCATTTACAACGTATGAATAACAATTGCCTCTTCACCTCTCGTGTAGATGCAAGACGATTAATTATGCAACACATTTTGTAAAACTATTCTGAAATACTTATTGTGATTTAATAATATTGTGTAAATGTTTGCTCTCAATGTAGACCTTGTGCTATATGACGTGAGACTGAAATTAAACTACAGGCTAACACCTAGAGTGATGTTCAGTGTTGAGGAACGTTAAATGTAGCAACTTGAGAAATAATGCTTCCACGTTTATATATATAAATTAGATGGGATTTTTATAACTAAACAGTGAAAGAATAGTGATTTGTTTCATTATACTGATCAAGTTACTTTTTTGTTTACAAGTTTATAGGAATAAGGATGTTCTTCTTATTTATTCTGGGTCATATAAGAGAAGGGAATTATCCACTATGACTTAAATATCTCAGGCTATCTCAGGGTACTCCCATTCCCTCCTGTACTAACACTGGGACCATAAATTAAAGCCTAAACAAACTCACAAGGAACAATAGGGGGGGAAGAGATTTAACAAGCCACTATCGTTCCTTCCCCTATCAAAGAGGTAAATTAACGACAAATATAGAGACCGTCTTTCTTTCCCTTCTAACCTCCAATAGGTGTCATATCTATACACGGTGTCCTGGGTTCGATGCTGGGAGGTATGGAAGGTATATATGAGAATGATTCCCCAGTGAAGTGTGTTGTCAAAATTGGATCAGGAATGAGATGTCTCCCTAGTGAGGCTTAATGGAGTTTCGTGTGGAATAAAATGCTTGATAATGATGTAAAGGGGAGAGAAGCAGGAATAGATAAGTTATTATTTCATTGTATCATAATAGTGATTGATTGGGACTCTTGCTTTTGTCATTTATTTGTGGTTATGAGTTTATTGTTTGACAGACAGACAGACAGACAGATTAAATGAAGACACAGAGACAAGCCTTTTGATTTGACCTGAAAATGAAGAAATCTTACTTATCATAAAAAAAAACATGAAATCAATGAACAGAGAATAACAAAGTATTTTTTTTTTTTTATTTCGAAGTTTAATTCATATTTTTGTTTTTAGCCAACCAATATTTCCTTTGTTGTTAAGGATATGTGTTTTGATTGGCTGGTTCATTCATTAGCTCTATTCATTCCCATCCAATAGTACAGCTGGTTTCATTTGGTTTTAAGTTTGCTTACACAACCAATAGGACTTTTTGTTTTTACGGAAAGCTGTTCTGATTGGTGGCTCAATTAACAACGATATTTTTTATTTATTTATTTATTTTTTTGGAGGGGGGGGGGGAATTCTTCTGTTGTTACTGTATATAATTCTCATATACTATTTCCTGTTATGTTTTTTCTATAACTAATTAGATTAGGTTTCTATAATTCAACAGTTATCCTTTAATGTCAAGATACTATTGTATAAAAAAATATTTATTGTTATATGTTTCATCAATACTGTAAATATTAACAGACTGGGAAGAATATATTACATTTATCATTGTTAAAAATAATTATCACTGTGTTAAAAATGGTTAATGGAATCATGAGCTTTCGGGTCTATTGTTATTCCGTCTTCACCTGTTGTTTACACATGACCCTTAATGACCCTTACCTGTCCTAAGGAGAGGTCTAGGAGGTCAGGTTAAAGATCAACGTTTAAATAACTAAGGGTGATTGAGAATTGATCATTAGTTGTGTTTGAGGTGCAACTGAGAGAACTCCCTCACTCGAGTAAATATCAGTCAGATCAGGAAAGGCTGAGTTGGGCTGACTAATAAAGGTATGAAGGGAGAGAAAAATAATCTCGCTGAAATATATCAAAGGTCAGTTATTAACGAGATAAGGTCAAATGTAGAACGAGAAACAAGAGGAAGGTCATATTAGTACTATTCAGTTATTAACCAGATAAGGTCAAAGGTTAAATGCAGACGATCGCAGCTCCATCAAGAGTAGTCAGTGAAAGAGGTCATTTATTTGACGGATAGATCAAAAGGTCAGGGCTTAAGGGAGAAGCTTTAAGCAAGGAAACGAAATCACTGTACCAGAACTGTATTAATTAGTTTAAGCGGATGTGTGTTGTAACAAGTTTGTGAGCAGTATTAATGAGGGTTACTGAATATTTCACGATATTTAGATTATGTTGACATTTGCTGTTAATTTCTACACTTTTTTTGGTGTATTGTTCACGGCATCACAATGTATAATGTGTGTCTGTGTGTCTGTCACGCTCATATTAGTTAGGCTGTGAGGTGTGACAAACTTACCAGCTAGTGAAAGAACTAAGTGTATGTGTGTGTGTGTGTGTGAAGGCATTCTATCACAATACCTATATCAGCTACTGCATACAACCTCTCAGATCAGATATTTCATCAAGAATTCACACATGGACAATATGAAGATAAACATTAAAAAAATCGATGTTGCGGGAATTTGTGGTCAATATTATTTTCCCCAAATATGGCACAAATTACTAGGGAAATATTTTATATCCTAGTATAAATACCCTTTTTTACGTTATCATTGTAAATAATCACGTTAAGGTAACATATTTAATTGACATTTTAATATTTGATTTCGTCCACGATTTATTTTTACAGGAATCATATTTATAATAATAGTTTAAACAATTATGACCTTCAGATGCATACAAGTTTCTTTTTTCATTGAGTAAAACCGTAGTCTAATGGCGTGGGTTTTTTTATTAACTTTAAAGAAATAGCTAAGACAATACTGTACTCGTTTCACCAGGTAAATCTCAATAACACGATCACCTGAGGAAGACGAACACAGAGAATACAAAATCTTATGTATTATGTATCAGCTGTTTCACTTTCCCCGTACACAGGTATGTATATCTCGTATATGTATCTTCTTCATATGTGAGATAACAGAAATATGATGATAAACGTAAGAATAATCGGTCAACACAGATAAAAGTAGGTAAGTGGGGAGAACAAAGGAAAAATTAACTTTATTTTCTTTCATATGAGGAAGGTAAACGGGATAATCACCATAATGACGATAGGTAATTGCAAGGTGAAAATATAATTAGGGAAATCAACAAAGTCTTTCTCTTGTAAACTGTTCAATTCCATCTAATTATTCTCATTATTTGTTACTATATATATATATATATATATATATATATATATATATATATATATATATATATATATATATATATATATATATATATATATATATATATATATACTGCATAATCGCACATTGATAACTATAACAACAACAATAATAACAATAACAGCAATAATAATAATAACAATAACAACAACAACAATAACAACAATAATAATATCTCAACAACAATAACAATAATATCAACAAAAATAATAATAACAATAACAACAATAATAACAATACTAAAATACATAATAATA
Organism: Homarus americanus; assembly: GCF_018991925.1. Classification (NCBI taxonomy): domain Eukaryota; kingdom Metazoa; phylum Arthropoda; class Malacostraca; order Decapoda; family Nephropidae; genus Homarus; species Homarus americanus. The sequence goes on from NW_024743709.1 coordinate 5,256,899, forward strand.
TCCATAAAGCAGGAATATGTCACCTGGTGTTAATGTGAACATACTGTACACCTGTATACCTGAGTGGTGTTACTTAAGGTGTTTCTGGAGTGGGAGTTAAGTGGTTGTAAGTGGAGGGGATTAGCCAGGTGACAGCGGAGAATTATAGGGGATTACTTGGACAAAGGCGTGGATTTATGGAGGTGTAGTTGTGTAAGAAAAAGAACGTGGATTTATGATGGAGGTTTATCAAGTGGGTTAATAGGGTGGATTAATCAAGGTAAAAGAGTGGATTTATGGTGAGGGACTATCGAAGTAAAACGTGGATTAATAGAGAGAGGTTATCAAGGTAAGAGAGTGGATTTATAGAGAGGGATTACCAAGTCAAAAGTTTGGATTTAAGAAAGGTTAAATAGTGACGATTTTTAGGGGAAATGTGTGGATTAGTAAAGGATTTTTATCAAGGTAAAAGCTTTAAATTTATGAAGGGGGGATAACCAGAGCCAAAGTTGGGATTATATATAAACGGGATTACCAGAGCTACGGTGGGATTATATGAAAGGATTACCTAGCTAGAGTGAGAACATATAAAGGGAAGTTTCAGAGATAAACTGGGGATTTACGAAGAACATTAACCACCAACAAGAAGGATGGATTTACAAACAGATTATATCATGGCATTAGCGGATTTATTGATGAGTGAATATATAAGAATAACTTTATCACTGAAAACACTGGGATTTAAGCATGGGAGGATTTTTCAGATATCAGAAGAGATATACTAAACATCAACAGAGATTTATATCCGTCATCAATGAGAGGATTTATAGGACGTTTTAAGATTCCTACCGATTACCCATAGGGATTTATAGAGGGAGAGATTACCCTGGGGGATTTGCCTTCAATATATATATGGAGTAAAAAAGAGTCTTAATGTAATAGTCTTGTTTATGGCGTTTATTTGGACTCTGGGGGAACACACACACACACACCTACACACACACATACTACACATACACACACACACACTACACACACACACACACACACACACACACACACACACACACACCACACACACACACACACACACACCACACACACACACACACACACCACACACACACACACACACACACACCACACACACACACACACACACACACACACACACACACACACACACACACACACACACACACACACACACACACACACACACACACACACACACACACACACACACACACACACACACACACACTATTGCCTCCTTGATATCCTTCCCTCCCCTTCCTCCTTATTCCTGATACAGCATCCTTTATTCTTCTCCATCCTTATCCCTCCTCCCCTATCCTTTCTATCACCCATCTCTCATGATCGAATATTTCTTCACTACTCCTTCCACTTTCCATTCTCGCAACTACAACAACTATACAAAATCCTCAAACCCTTTTCAATCCCAACACGCCTTTCACATCCACAACTTTGTACTTTCTCTACTTTCTCTACTTTCACTTACCTACAATCCTACATCATCTGGATTCATTGTGTCATTTCTGTCACTTTTAATATATTCTTCCCTCTCTCTCACCCTCTCTCACCCTCTCGCACTCAGACTCCCTATGACACACACTCATAATTCTCCAATGTCAGTTCAGCAACTCTCTTATACATCTTTAGCTTTGCCTCTAGCACACTATTCTCTCTTTTTATTTTTTTGTCATTTATTGTTTTCGTTTCTGTTCCTATACTGTGGTTCATTGCCTTGTATATCGTGTTGTTCCTTGATATGGTTACTCCTATAGTGACAGACAGACAGACAGACAGATAGACAGACAGACAGACAGACACAGACAGAGAGACACAGACACAGACGGATAAACAGACAGACAGAGGAATTCGACACACTAAAAAAATCGTAAAATATCACATGCAGCAATACAGCACCACACCAACCCACACAGCACCACACCACCACACACAGCACCACACCACCCCACACAGCACCACACCACCACACACCACCACACACAGCACCACACCACCACACACAGCACCACACCACACACACCACCCCACACAGCACCACACCACCACACACACACACACACACACACCACCACACACAGCACCACACCACCACACACAGCACCACACCACCACACAGCACCACACCACCCCACACAGCACCACACCACCCCACACAGCACCACACCACCACACACAGCACACAGCACCACACCACCACACACAGCACCACACCACCCCACACCACCACACCACCACACACAGCACCACACCACCCCACACAGCACCACACCACCCCACACAGCACACACCACCACACACAGCACCACACACAGCACCACACACCACCACACACAGCACACACCACACACAGCACCACACCACCACACACAGCACCACACCACCCCACACAGCACCACACCACCCCACACAGCACCACACCACCCCACACAGCACCACACCACCACGCACACCACACACACAGCACCACACCACCACACACAGCACCACACCACCACACACAGCACCACACCACACACACAGCACCACACCACCACACACAGCACCACACCACCCCACACAGCACCACACCACCACCACACCACCAAACACACCACCACACACAGCACACACCACCACACACACACCCCACACAGCACCACACCACCCCACACAGCACCACATCACCCCACACACCACCACACCAACCCACACAGCACCACACACCCCACACAGCACCACACCACCACCACACAGCACCACACCACCCCACACAGCACCACACCACCCCACACAGCACCACACACCACCACACACAGCACCGCACCACACACACACACCACCACACAGCACCACACCACCACACACAGCACCACACCACCACACACAGCACACCACCCCACACACAGCACCACACACACACACACACCCACACAGCAGCACCACCCCAGACAGCACCACACCACCACACACAGCACCGAATATACAGGTGAGAAAAAAGGCTGTGAAAGCAATGGTATTCTAGAATTACTTCAGATTAGCTGTAAGGCGAGAGTGGCTATGAATAAATGGCTTAGGGTGAGTGTGAGGGCGAGGTAGAGTTGTATTACATCCATGGACGAGGATAACATGCATACAGAAGGCTTATAGGTTAGGTTAGGTTTGAGTTGGATTGGGTTGGGTTGGGTTGGGTTGGGTTGGGTTGGGTTGGGTTGGGTTGGGTTGGGTCCTTGTCTTAAGAATTAAAGACAAAGAAGTCAACTCTCCAGGTGTTGTAAGATAGTAATAATCTTCTTAACCAATGTGTATTAATTACATTAGTTCTCTCTTGTAACAACCACAATTACCACCACTACTATCTTCACTCCTCCACCTCCAACCACCACTACTATCACCATACTTCCCTCCTCCTTCAACCACCACTACTATCACCACAATCCCCTCCTCCTTCAACCACCACCACTACCACCCCGGCCTCCAGACCAGCACATCTTCAGATACCAGCAAACAAGATCTGGGTTGCCAATCGACGAGGCATTCCTACCGGAGAATTATATTTGTGGACGGTGAAGAGTCGTGAGGTGTCGCTGGTGAGTCAACATAGGCGAGGCTTTGATAGGAGAGAAAGACTTATGATGGACGGAGGGAAAACTCAGCCTGGAAGTCATGGAATGTTTGTCTGGGCTCTGAATTCGTTCGTGGCATCAGCAAGACTATGTGTGTGTGTGTGAGTGTTGGGTGTCTGTGTGTGTGTGAGGAGAGGGTGTGTGTTGTATTGTGTGTGTGTGTGTGTTGTATTGTGTGTGTGTGTGTGTGTGTATGTGTGTGTGTGTGTGTGCTGTAAATGTTATTATTGTTGTTGTTATTGTGTATTGTTTGTTGTTGTGTCACAGTGATATATGTATGTTTTTCTCTCTCTGATTTTGAGGAGTAAATTTAACTTTTTTTTTTAAATATTTTGACCAATTGTTGTTGTCTTCTTTCTATCTCCTACTTATTATTGTTTCTCTCTCGTTCTTATCTACTAAAACGTCGTGAAAATTATACCCAAACTAAAAACATCCCATTACCTACCGCCTGCCTAACTCTTAACAAAATCCCAACCACTTTAAGCATATTTTCGTTATTCCGGACTATAAAAGGCAGTCGTTTTGTACGGAACTGTCAGCTTAATAGTCAGCTTAATAGACGGTAAACACAAGGAATCAAATACCTCAAGCCTGGGCGGACAGAGGGGCGGTGTGGTCGGCATTGTGTAAATTAGTAGAGCAGCGAACCGTGGCCAGGAACAACACAAGTTACCTGCTGGGGAGATGAATTTTCCTCCGTCGGGTTGGTGGTGTACATGTTTCCCTCTTTCCTCTCTCTCCCTCTCCCTTCTCAGGTACAGGTGTTCGCTGGTGGAAATCAGGGGATCATTTGTATAGGTAGAGGGGATCTTTAGACAGGTGTTTGAAGGTAAGGGATCATTTGTACAGGTAGAGGGGATCCTTAGACAGGTGTTTGAAGGTAAGGGATCATTTGTATAGGTAGAGGGGATCTTTAGACAGGTGTTTGAAGGTAAGGGATCATTTGTACAGGTAGAGGGGATCCTTAGACAGGTGTTTGAAGGTAAGGGATCATTTGTACAGGTAGAGGGGATCCTTAGACAGGTGTTTGAAGGTAAGGGATCATTTGTACAGGTAGAGAGGATCTAACACAGGTGTTCTTTGTTAATTATGAAAGGTGACAGATGTTACCCTAATTAGAAGATAGAGATGAGGGTAATTCACGCAGGTAAAGGGATTCTGAAGTATATAAGGTAGATTATAATACGTACAGAGAGACGATCATAAGCAGAGAAGACATACAGGTAAATGTGTTCATAAGGTAGAGGTGTTCAGGGGTGTTCATACAGGTGTTCGCAGGTGGAGTTTAGAGGTAATTGAAGCTTCTAGGTTATAGGTGATCGTAGGTAAGTGTTAAAAGGTTGTTTGTACCGTGAGAGATGACCCTAATGACGTATTCATACACAGAAGGTCGAAGGTCAGAGTTTAATGATAAGGTTAAGTAAGGGTATTTAGGGCCTGGTCTAACTCCCTCCCTTCTGCTTTCCATCCCAGTTAAATTACTTCCTCTCTTCCTCCTCCTCCCTCATTCTACCCTCTTTGCTTCACTATTCTAATCTCCTTGCCTCCTTATCCTACCCTCTTTCCTTCCCATCCCATCCTTCATACTTCCTTTCTTATCCTACTCTCCCCTTCTTCCTACCCTCCCTCTACTTCCCACTCTCCTTCCCTGACCTACCCTCCTTCTCTCCCTACAGTACCCTCCCTCCAAAGGCTTCACTCCTACTCCTTCTCTAGCAGCCAGAGTGTCAAGGAAGCGTCCTCACCAAAGAGCTCCATCAAAGTTTGCATAAGATCCTAGCGACTCACTCAAGAGCGTTTGTGAAGACCCACCACTACTGATGATGGGGGAGGAGAAAGAAGAAGAAGAGGAGGAGGAGGAGGAGGAGGAGAGGGAAAGAAGAGTGAGTTATGAAAAATGAAGAACATATTGAAAAAGTGAAGGAATAAAAGATAATTATAAATAACATAAAGAGAAATAATTAAGATATTTACGATAAAGAAAAGTAAATTAGTCACTGAGATAAGATAAGCAGGGGAGAAGAAGGGATTATGATAATTATTAAGAATGACAGAAATCAAAGGAGATAATGAAGGAGTGATAAAGCGTATAATATACTATAAAGTGAGACTAAACGTAGGAGATGAAGGAAATTAATAAAAGTAAATAGAGGAGGGAAATAAAGAAACACAAATAATAACATACAATTACGTGAATAAAAATGAGGAAAAAATGATATAAACGAAAGAATTAACTAAATCAATAAAAACGTGTTATTAATAGTGGGAAATAAAGATACCAAAATGAAATGATAAATGTGGAAATAGAAAGAGAAACGATAAGAACAAGAGGATAAATGTATTACCAAATGTGTTAAGGTTGCGAAAATAAGGAGAAGGTGAGGAAAGTGGAATAAGGGAGAGGGAAGAAGAGAAGAAGATGAAGAGGGGCGTCAGAAGATTAATTTAATTTCTTGACGAATTTCCCAGGGTATTAAAGACGTATTAGAGAGAGAGAGAGAGAGAGAGAGAGAGAGAGAGAGAGAGAGAGAGAGAGAGAGAGAGAGAGAGAGAGAGAACAGACAAAGACAGAGAACAACAGAGATACAACAAGACGCAGAGAAAGAGAGATAAAAAAGAGAGAGAGAGACAGACTCACAGGCAGACAGAAGGAACTTAAGTATTTTTACCAGAGGAAAGGAGAGAAGGCAAAATTGGCATTAAAGTGTAATTAGGACAAGCCAGTTAACCCCCTGCAATTACTTAGCGAGAATCCCCTATTTGTGTCCTTGCAATCTGCACAATTGCAAAGGAAGGGAGGGCGTGAATTCTGGATATTGCGGCCCTTTGTAATTTTTATTTATTTTTTTTTGCAACCTTTTCGTAGCAGTCGACGAAATGGCTTCATCCCTTGCAGAAAGAGTCAGTGTACAGAGATATAGGAAGGAAGTGTTGTTCTTATCGTTGCATGTTATCTCTCAGGGAAGCCAGAATGTTTTGAGTAAAAATCCTGATTCTCCTTTTAGATAATGTCAACTGATAAACATTGATAAACGAATGTATGAATAGAGGAATAATGAGACAAAAAAAAACATAAATAATAAATTAACTGTATAAATATATTAATTAAGATATATATAAATAGATACATAAATTAGAGGTAAATAAGTAATTCGATGATTAAGAGACATAAAAGTAATTTGATAAATATAATAGAGAGAAAGTAGAGACAGACAGACAGACAGACAGACAGATAGACAGACAGATAGACAGACAGATAGACAGACAGACAGACAGATAGACAGACAGACAGGGGAATTTACGTATAAAGAGAAAGTTCCTACGACAGCATTATCTCCCAGTATGAGAGACTGTATCCGGCCTCACGTAAGCTGGGGTTAAGCTTAAAAAATTTCAATCTTATCCGGCTAAGGCTCCGGTCATACACATATTTCAAAAGATGGATAGAAGATGGAAGATAGGAGATGAAGAACAGCAACAAAAAGGTAGAAGGTAGAAAGAAGAAGATTGAAGAAGATAAAGAAGGAAGAAGATAACGAAGAAGAACAAAAAGGTAGAAAGATAGAAGAAAAAAAAACCGACTGGGTTCACCAAAAGAGTTAAAGTGAAGTAATGGCCACCAGTGTTTTCTGAGTTCAGTTGATCAGGTGGATGTAGATATTTTTCTTGTTCTTAAATGCAGTTTATATTTGGAACACCACAGGTCTCTCATGATGTAAAGTACATTTTCCTAATCGCTTCAGGGGGATAATAAAAGCTCTTTGATGTAGGTAAAAGTAAATTAAGAGAGAGAGAGCTAGAGAGAGAGAGAGAGCTAGAGAGAGAGAGAGCTAGAGAGAGAGAGAGCTAGAGAGAGAGAGCTAGAGAGAGAGAGAGAGCTAGAGAGAGAGAGCTAGAGGGAGAGAGCTAGAGAGAGAGAGAGACATTAAAGACGAAGAGGTTTGAAACCGTTGTATTTCTCGGGTTTGACTAAGGAAATCTATTTTAGGCTCGGGGAGAAGCTTCCATTTTCTTGCCGGAATGAGATTAGGCTTGAAAGACCTACGAACAAAAACTGAAGGAGATAAAGGGTAACCTTGTCCAGAGGCAGGCAACAAACCCTGACCTGCGTAATACATAAAGCCGAGATGAAGAGTCCTGTAGGAGAGAGGAATTCCTAGGCAGGAGGTGAGTCCTAAGATGCTGATGCAAGCAGGAAGGACACAAAACATTCTGAGATAAAGGATTCTTTTCGACGTAAAGTAACTTTCTTCTAGATCCTACCCGGTGTTAGAAAGAGACTCCAGGACTCCAGGCTGTAGTAAGCACTCAAGACCTTCAAGTGATTAGCTGATTTCAGCTTTAGTTTTTAGTTAGCGATTCAGGTCATGGAGGAAAACCCTGACTCCAACTGTGGAAGAGAACCTCCTTTGAGATCCTTCCCGGCAGTGAAATGGTTCCTAAGTTGGTAAAGTGAGGGGGGACCACGAAGTGATCCCTCGGGGGGAGATAGTCGCCGAGTTGCTAATTTAAACATTGGATCGAAAAAAGGATTCAGACTATAAAGGTTCCATACTAAAAAGACATAGATAGAGCTTCCAGTCATCATTAGTGGGAGAACATTAAGACGAACTTCAATTGATACCGATTTTAACAAAGAAGAAAACGAAGATTCCCATTTATTTCCAGATCTTTACTTCACGAGGAAGAAAAAACCCACAACTAACTAAAATACCACCGATTCTATTACCGCCTCACATCTAAACTATACAGGTGTACTTAAGGGAAAGATTACCGTTCAATCAAGACATAAGCAGAGGTAAACTCTCGTCACGTGTGGTTGAATCCTTCCTATACCATCAGTGTATCTAAATAAACCACAATATCCCCGGTAATGGAAGGTGTATTATGGGGATTTGTGTTATGGTTCTTCTCTAATGGCTTGATTACTACTGAAGGTGAAGAATAGGGAGTTGGAATAAGAGAGATGTCTGATTATGTTACAGAGAAGAGAGATGTCTGATTATGTTGCAGAGAAGAGAGATGTCTGATTATGTTACAGAGAAGAGAGATGTCTGATTATGTTACAGAGAAGAGAGATGTCTGATTATGTCACAGAGAAGAGAGATGTCTGATTATGTTACAGAGAAGAGAGATGTCTGATTATGTTACAGAGAAGAGAGATGTCTGATTATGTTACAGAGAAGAGAGATGTCTGATTATGTTAAGGAAATGTATGATGGTAAATGAGTGCGTTTAGGTGATCGTGTATGTGTGTGTGTGTTACCGATAGCAAATAATAATAATAATAATAATAACAGCACTAAGCTGAAGAAGAACATGAGAAACAAGAATAAGAAGAACAAGAAAAACAAGAAGAAGAACAAGAACAAGAACAACAACAGGAGCAAAAACAAGAACAACAATAAGATCAACAACAAAAACAACAACAACAAAAATAACAATAACAAGAAGAACAACAAGAATAAAAACAACAACAACAACAACAAAAAGAACACCAAGAAGAACACCAAGAAGAACAAGAAGAACAACAACAAGAAGAACAACAACAACAAGAACAACAAGAAGAATAACAAGAAGAAGAAGAAGAACAATGAGAACAACAAGAATAACAATAACAACAACAACAACAGCAGCAAATATTAAATAGTGAATACAGTACTTAATGCGCCGAGTTATTTGCCTCGAAGACCAAATTGTAGACATTCTTTACACACAATACTGTCTTGGTGAAGGGAAAAATGTCACAAATTCAGGACAAAAATGATCATTCTTTAGTTAGAGGCGTTGCTGAAATAAAACCTTTTCTTCTTTTGACATTCTAACCTGGTGTAATTAAGGCGATTTAGCTCAAGGAGGAAACCTTAGCCTGTAAAACGAAAAGGAAAAAAAAAAGATGTTAAAACGAACGAGGGAAAATAATGTTCCAAGCACGTGTCTAATGAGGGCCCAGGCGCTCGACCCAGCACACTTTTGTTGACATTCGATCAGCTGACTTGACGTTATGAGCGGTGTTAGCGTCAGGAGGAGACATTGTGGGAGATCCTCGCTGGGATTTATTGTTGGAGGGAAGGACGTGAACAACGAGTCTATTGTAATATCCAGTGAGATGGTGGATAAACACACACACACACACATACACACACACACACACACACACGTACCAGTAGACTTAAAACACACAAACAGTAGAGGGTAAAATACAGCATAGGTAATGAACAAAATCTTACAAAACATAAATATTTATTCCCGTGAACAGCTCTATGAACACAACAATAACCAACCTTACCCAAGCTTAATCCCAAGGACTACCAACAAACACTCCCTCAACAAGCGTAAAGAGCTTAAATTATTCCTTGAATTAGCTTCGTTTAAACAAGCTGGTGATGATTTATCGTATAGTTTTCCCAGCTGTAGGTACAAAGCCTAACAGACGGACTTATTTACACTTTCTTTCCCGAGAAAACCTCCGACTGTTCTCATCACTTCTGTAAACAAATCTATTTCACCCGCACACAAAATACGCACAAGCTAAACATTTACCTTGAAATGGAATCCTAATATTTTCTGCTTTAGAGTGTTTACCAGCGTACTGCTCTGCCCTGTTGTTACTGGCAGCGAGAGGTATGGCAGAGTCTTTGTAGTACTAAAAGGCAAGACTTCGTAGTACTGAGAGGGCAAGGCTTCCTAGTACTGAGAGGGCAAGGCTTCCTAGTACTGAGAGGGCAAGGCTTCCTAGTACTGAGAGGGCAAGGCTTCCTAGTATTGAGAGGGCAAGGCTTCCTAGTATTGAGAGGTCAAGGCTTCCTAGTATTGAGAGGGCAAGGCTTCCTAGTATGGAGAGGGCAAAGCTTCATAGTATTGAGAGGGCAAGTCTTCCTAGTACTGAGAGGGCAAGGCTTCCTAGTACTGAGAGGGCAAGGGCCGTATACAAACTCGACTCCATATTCTCGAAGATTTGGGAGTTTGTTGTTGCTTTAAGTAAAGTTCAACTACTGCTTATAGTCACATTAGAGTCTCCAGGGTTATTTCTACGCCAGGTTATAAGTACCAGTAAGATCCGTTCTCACACACCTCTACAGAATAACAACTTAAGTGATTACACACACACACACACACACACACACACACACACACACACACACACACACACACACACACACACACACGCACACACACACACACAACACAAGCAATAAGTATTTTGGGGGGAAAGTGAAAAATCCGAGGTTTCAATTACAAAGTAGTTTGGTCTAAATGTTTTCTCTTGGCCAACACAGCTTTATATTTAATCAAACAACACGTATCATCCTAGAAAAAAAAATCATATATTCGATACTAATACCATACCGTTACTTTGTTGTTTGGTCAGAGAGAAAAAAAAATATTCCTGCATATAAATTAGTAGTCACTTCATTTGCATATTAGTAACTGGGGGAATATTATAAAGAAGGTAATGAAAAGATAATTAAGGAATATAGAAATTAGGGTAATAAAATGAAGACAAAAATAATAATTTGAAGAGGGAGTTGAGGTGATAGGAAGTAAGTAAGTGAATAACGTCGATAAGAATTAATAATGAGAAGAGAAAGGAAGGGAAAAATAAGAACGAAGCAAATAACGTAGATAAAGAAGAAATAGATAAATAATTAATAATAATAATAATCATAAGTGTTTTGAAAGTAGAGGCAAAATTAATTAGCATTTAGCAATATCAAGGTAAAATATACGGCTTGTTTCATTACGTTTAAGTTAGTCTGTTGTGGAAGTTAAAGCCAAGTAGACATATCTGTGGTGGACTTTAAGACATAGTGGGGTAGTGAAGGCATGTCTGAGGAATAGGAAAGAAAGAAAAGGGAGGAGAAAGGGAAGGGGAGGGGAATTCAATAGCAGGAACGAGAGAAAAAGAATTGAAGGAAAAGGGAAGGAGAGAAGTACAAATGAAGGAACGGGAAAGAGGAAGAAAGGAAGGAAAGGAATACAAGGAACGAGAGAGGAAGATAGGAAGAATTGAGGTCAGTATTGAATCTACAGAAAATAATCAGGAGGAAACCAATTTTTTTCTCAGGCATAGGAGAAGTTATTTTCACTCTTGTCTCCTTGAACTTTCAGAAAGATATAAAGAGTTTCAACCCTGACCCACTTTACACCTTACGGCACTCAACAGTTGTATTTGTTAATAGTATAGAAGATGTGTATTAGAGAGAGAGAGAGAGAGAGAGAGAGAGAGAGACTAAAAGAGAAAAAGACAGGTAGAAAGACTAAATTAGAGAGAGGTAGAGAGACTGAAAGAGAAAGAGACAGAGAGAATGAAAGAGAGAGAATGAGAGAAAGTGAGAGAGGGGTTGAGAAAGTGAGAGAGAGGTTGAGAAAGTGAGAGAGAGAGTGAGATAGAAAGGTAGACAGGCAATGAAAAGTTATACATATAGTTACTCAGGATCATAACTGCTCTAAAAAAAAAAAACCTCACTCGTATTTGAACTGAGAAACATCCATCACACGACTAAGTAAGATGAATATTCAACTGATTCATAATTGACAGGTTGAGTTTGTACCAGAATGACAGTCGAATGAATTAAGTGTTTATTCACCAACAAACACAGCAGTCCATTTATAAAGTCCAAAGTGACTTAATTAATCGGAACTTGATCTTATTTGGTCGGACCTACTAACCATCTGATTGTCTTGCCTTGTGATTAGTAAATGATTATGAACTTATAATATCTCTCTCTCTCTCTCTGTCTCTCTCTCTCTCTCTCTCTCTCTCTCTCTCTCTCTCTCTCTCTCTCTCTCTCTCCCTTGGTTTGTCTCTCTCCCTTTCTTTATCATATTCTTCCTCTTTTTTATTTTGCTTTTCTCTCTTGATAATTTTCAATCTTATCAAAACATGGTGGAGATGATGGTGTTAGCGGTGGAGGTGGTGGTGATGATGATGACGATGGTGTTGGTGAAGATAGTGTTGGTGGTGGAGATGGTGGAGATGGTGGAGATGGAAGGAAGCTTGGAGAGACAGGACAATATATCCCACTTTTCAATAGAGAACATGGTTTGGTGGCCATCAATCTCTTAGGGAGGAGCAAGAGAGGGAGAGGATGAGAGGAGAGAGAGGGGAGGGAGAGGGGTGAGAGGGGAGGGAGGGGGTGAGAAGGGAGGGGAATCATCCTTCTTCTGGTGCATTTGTTGTCTCCTCGACCGCTAGCCTGAGAGGAAAATCATGCTGTGAAACCAGGATCCGACGGTGAAATATATTGAGAAGGTTTCCGGCCACGTGAGGATGTAGGTAGGGAGGGAAAGGATCGGTGGGGAGGATAGGGAAGGGGGGAGGGGGTAGGAAGGGTTTTTGTGCCCTGCAAGTGTCACTCCGGCTAATGGTGCAGGTCTTGGTGGTGGTGATGGGAGTGTTTAGGGTTGTGGTGGTTGGTGGTTGTGTTAGATGGTTAGGGAGTTGTTGTGGTTTATGGTTAGGGGTTTGTGGTGATTGTGGTAGATGGTTCGGTAGTCGTGGTTAGGAGAATGTGGTGGTTGATTGCTGAGGGGGTTGTGGTGGTTGTGTTTGATGGTTAGGGGGGTTATGGTGGTTGTGGTAGATGGATAAAGGTTGTGGTGATGAGAATGACTACTACTGTGTATGTGAGGAGTCAGGATGGATGATTACCGTCGGAGTGAGGGTGGTGCTGAGGCTGGCCCTTGGGCTATAGCTGTAGGCATGAGATATAATGAATCCTTTTATGAGTAATGAATGGTAAATATAACTACAATGAGAGGTAAAAAAAAAAAACCCTCGTACATTTCACATATACTATCATTATTTTCATACCGTGTTGGAAGACGTCATGAACCGTCAACAATAAACCAAGAACGTCCCCACCACTCTACAGACTTCTCTTGGCCACACCGAAGCAACCAACTGCTCAACCACGTCTATCAAACTTCTGCACCCAAGGCCGAGGGAAAGTTCAAACTTGCTCAGTTACTTGCTAGCAAACTTGAGTGTGATTACGACACTCCTCGTCGCCCCCACTGTTGGTCGTGTGCCAGGCAGGTGTAAGAGCAATAACATGATAAGAGAGACGGACGGTGGTGACATGTAGTAAATAGTTAGTAGTACCTTTTGTTGTGATGGGTGACGCACTGGTCTGAGAGAAGTGGGGTTGTATGGAGAAATTTCTGTCATAGTTTCGAATCAAAATTTTAGATAAACTTAACAGGAAATACTGTCACCTGATTCTTCTCTCGTACAGCCGATGCTACTACTACTACTACTACTACTACTACTACTACTATATATTTCATTAAGTAAATCTTCCTATCCAGCTACTAAATTCACTTACCTCAAATCCTTGGTGGTCCTGAAAAGAATCTGCAATCACCTTCACTTCTCTTGCCTTTTACTTTTCCATTTATTTTCTCTCCCTCTCTCTCTCTCTTTCTCTCAGCCACTGGAAGCCAAGTGTTTACTCAGGCATTTAAAACTTTTAATTACTTCCCTACTCTCTCGTCTCCAGCATATTTCCTCTCAAAGGAGTTTTTCTTCATTACCAAGAGTTAGTTTACCTATACTATGATGCCAAGTAGAGAGACAGAAGAATTATATTTACCTGTCTGTCTATCTGTCTGTCTGTCTGCCTGTCTGTCTGTCTGTCTGTTCCCCAGAGTCACCGGAAGAGCCTTGGTTTGACTTTAATATGAACCAGGTAACCGTGATATGAAACGTTTCCTTTGTTAAGAGTCAAATACAGTAAGCTTAAACGTCTCGATGAACAAACGACACACACACACACACACACACACACACGAGGAGGAAAGGGACACATGTTATCTCAAAGTACAGTGTAATAATCTTCTCAGTCGACTTTCTGTCCCTTTGACAAGATTTACATAGGACTGTGTATCTCCAAGTGCTCAAGTGTATTTCAAGTGTATTTCAAGTGTATCTTAAGTATATATCAAGTGCTCAAGTGTATCACAAGTGTATCTCAAGTATATATCACAAGTGCTCAAGTGTATCACAAGTGTATCTCAAGTGTTGAAGTGTACTCATGTCCATGTGTATATTACGTCGGTTTCAGGAAGAGCACAGCAGAGGGACGTATCAAAGGCTCTCTGAGGAAGCATTGTGGTTAACACCCACACACACACACACACAGAAAGAGAGAGAGAGAGACAGAGACAGAGAGACAGACACACGCTCCTAATTCCTCTACACACACACGTATATGGGGCCAGGCACACACACACAAACCCTCATTATGACTGGAATGGTATTAATGTTAAAACTCCAACTGTACAACAATCCAGGAACCCTCAAAGTATTTAAGGAATCCTCTCCAACACTGGGACTTCAAAGGTAACATTATTTTGTTTCCCCCGAGAAGTTGGGATAACTCCGTTGGTGGTCCCTTTCCCTTCATCTCTAACGCATCCAAATGTTATTGTCCTGTTAACGAGAAAACAATATGCGAGTTTCAGAGTTCTGTGTTTTGTTAAAATTGTCCATTGAAGAGATGTATGTATGTATGTATGTATGTATGTATGTATGTATGTATGTTAGGGTGACAATATTTTATTGGGTTTTAAGAAAGTACTGTAATGGTGATGTACTTTTTATATGCATTATAAACATTTAATTTCTTTAATTTTTCCCTATTTTCAACTTATTTTTTTTTTCTCTGGTTTATTTTAATTTATCATCTACTTATTTCCCAATTAGTTTTATTATTGTATTTGTTTAATTTATTATTTGTTTTCATTTATTGGGCAATTTTCCATTTTTGTTTTATCTTTTTCTTTTATTTACTCCTTTTTTTATCTTAGTTTGTGTTTTATTCTCAGTTTTCTTTTTCTTTTCTGTTTTTTTTCCATTTTTAATATTTTTCCTTTCTCTTAATTTTCTAGTTATTATCCCTATTGTTTCATACCTTTTTTCTCTAATTCTAGTTGCTGCTAATCTATTCATCATTGTCAATTTCTCCTCACATTTCTCACTAATTTCTCTCTTATTCCTTGCGATATTCTACCTCTTCTACTCATTCCTTTTTCATCATCCTTTCTTACATTCTCAAATTTATTCAGGTTTTCAGTGAATATATTCTGTCTCTCCTTCACGTTCTTTCATAGCATATCAAAGACTTTTTTACTTCCTCCTCTTCTCTGGTTTATTTCATTATTCTTCTCTCCTTTTCATTAGCCATTTCTCTCTTCTTCATCTCTTGGAAGTCCTGAATTTTTTTCGTATTTTTTTCTATTCTTCACGATTGCTCTTATTCCCGTTGGTTGCTTCGTATTTGCTTTCTCCATTTTTTTTCTTTATTTTCGTTTTTATTTTGGCGTGTCTCTGTCTTCATTCTAAACCACTTTATGGGGAAATGTAGTTCTTTAATTTGTTTCTTTTCCTTTGTTATTATAATTAGAGATAGAGATGGAGAGATAGATAAAGAGAGAGAAATAGAGAGATAAAGAAAGTACTTATTCTTTCTTTTTTTGAGACCCTATAGTATAGTATTATGTATATTATCACTATTAAATCTATTTCTTAACATTATCATAAACTGTCTAATTTTTTTTAATTATTATCAATTATATCTTTGTGTTTCATGTTTTATTATGTAACTACTTGATGCTTATTAATTATTAAAATCTCTTCACTTATTTAATTATCTTCTTTAAGTTCTCTTCATTTATCTAATTATCTCTTTAATCCAATATTCATTTTATATCTAATGTATTGTATTATTAGCAACGATACTCATTAACATCTAATAATATTCTGGTTTAATTATAGAGTTAATTATATAATCCAATTTCACATTTAATTTTAATGAGGCCTTTGTGTTCAATGTAATTTTAATATATAATGTATTTTTTTTAATTATCATAATTAGTTTATTCACAGATCTGATTTTTTCCTCTTTCTCCTGTGTTGGAATTAATAGTTTATTCCTTTGTATAATTATTCCATTGTGGTATTTTTTTTCATTATTGGTGTTTATTTTATTTATTCTTTTATGTATTTCTTGCATTATTTGTATTTCTTATTTTATTCGTTTTTTTCCTTCTCCTTCGTGAATGTTATCATATTCATTTATAATTTTTATCTGTTATCCATTTTGTCTCTATTCATCTTTTCCTCCTTCTTGTTTAGGTTAGTTTAGGTTAGTTTAGGTTAGGTTAGGTTAGGTTAGATTAGGTTAGGTTAGGTTATGTTAGGTGTGAACTACTTCTCACGTGAACTTTCACTTCTTTCTATAATATTAGCTATTATTATCTGCTCCTTCTTTATCTATTTTTCCTCCTGATCATCTTTCCTTATTATTAACATTAATCTATCTTTTCCTT
>NW_024743709.1:5278871-5319596 GCF_018991925.1 Homarus americanus
ACACACACACATAAGAGAATCATAGAAAATGTGAATAAGGGAAAATAAAACACGACTTTATAAGAAAAAAGTTAAACTGAAAAACAAAAATTCTAAACACAATAAATGGAAGAATAAAAAAAGTACAAATAAAAAAAATAAAGTAACAGTAAAGGACAAAAATAAAATCATTAGGTTAAGTTTAATATGAAAATTGAATCTTGAAGTTCCAAAAAAGAGGAAATAAAAGAGGAAATTTAGTATGAAAATCAAGAGTATTGGCGTCACACTTTAACTCTCTTGAATTTTCTTAAAGTCAAGTGATAATTAAATAATCTGGTTCCATTTCTGTCCCAAATTTATTCCATGGGATTTCTTTCTTATTCTTCATTTTTATCATTCTTCCTCTTCTTTCCCTTTTTTCTCGTCTTTTCTTCTTCTATTCTATTTCTTGTTTTCTTCTTTTTCATTTTGTCTTTTTCTTCTCCTATTTCTCTTCCTCCTCCTTCTCCTTCTCCTTCTCCTTCTTCTTCTTCCTTATTTTCCATTTACTCCCTTTCCTCCTCCTCTTAATTCTCGTCTTTCTCTTCCTCATATTATCTTCACCTTCCTCCTCTTTCTCCCCTTCATCCTCCTCCTACTTTTCCTCTTCCTTATCCGCCTATACTTCCCCTCATTTTATTTTTGCCTAATTCTATCTTCTCCTATTCTTCTTTACGTCTACTACCGCCACCACCACCATCTCCTTCCTCCTTCCCTCTCTTCCTCCTTCCCTCTCTTCCTCCCTCCCTCCCTCCCTCCCTCCCTTCTACTCCCCACAACACACTCCCTAATGTGTGTGTGTGTGTGTGTGTGTGTATGTGTGTGTGTATGTGTGTGTGTGTGTGGGTTTGACGCATCCAATCAAATATGATAATCCCACTGCTTTGTAACTTCTGTCAGGTATCGTGCTCAAATGTGTCGATTTTCCAGAAGAAGTACTGTAGTCTCAGTGCATTTAATACAACAGTGAGTGACGAGGCGGCGGTAGCAACGTTTGGTATTCCTTGTGTCTGATCAGGAACTCATTGCCTTTTCATGAGCTTTTTAACCCACGAACTGAACTGAATTTTTGGCGGAAATCGCGTAGCTTCGAGGTACAGCTTGGCGAACATTCTTGGAAACCGAACAATAATATATGTTGTAAAATCCTCGTCATTTTTTTTTTTTTTTGGTAATACTGGACTGGGAAACGTTTTTCATTTGTTATATTTAATTAATTACACGTTGGTGGGTAGGATAAAAAACGTAGGGTTTTCTTTAAATTGTCGGCTGGGTTGTATTTCGTCAAGGTACTGGAATCGCAAAAGTTCCAAAGGTAAAATATTCTCCAGGTGAAATTAGAAAGTCGTTTGTTTTTGTTGTAGTGTGACGAGGACTGATGGTGGAACACGTCGATACGAGACTCACTGTCTACATGAACTGTACTGGTAGAGACTCAGTTGCCACATACCGGAAAGGCCAAAAGAATATTAAGACACTGTATTCTTGTAGGAGAAGCGAGGTGAAGAATGGAGACTTTGTTCTCCGAAACACATTAACATTCTTCTGCGAAATGCCTTTTGTTATATCCATTCGCCATATAATACAACGGTCCACACTCTAGCCTGAAGAACAGAGTGAAAGACGTTCCCAGAAATGAGACCATTATAATCCTGGTGACCTTTAACGAACGAGATGAATATCGTTATGTGAATTAGTCAAGTATTCCGGGAAAGCATTAATTTGGTTACATGAATGAAATAGAGAGATATTCCATAAAAATAACTAAATCTCATGTATTGTAAACACTTGCTCCTCTGAAAAATAGGCAAAATCAACTTAAGATTTTAAAAGACGTAGATCATTTAATGCCGAATCGGACCTGGAAGAAAAATGCTAATTGGTTTGACTAACATTTAGACACTTTTCTTCCACCTGAGGAGAACAAATGGTCACCACTGTAATAAATAGACTCCGAGAGACATCATAATGGAAGCTGAATGATACGTCAAGGTCTCTATCTGAAGCCTCCGATGGGATCAGTATACACCCGATGCTGTACAGTGTATGATGTGACCAAGACTTTCGCTGGACTGATGAGGGATAAAACAATTTGATCAACAGAAACTCTACGATATGGATCGAATGAAATTGAAATTAGCAGCTAAAAACTCACTGGACTGCCGCAGTTTGAAGTTAAAATGATGAATTTGAGAAATGAAACCACAATGTAAGATCCACAAAAAACTGGGAACTTCAATCTGCTGACGGTCTACTTACGGGGCTTCACGAAGTCACTTTCTGCTTTGCTTAAGTGAGGAGGTGGTACCGCAAGAGTTAAGTGATGCTCGTCTGGTGAAAGATTCAGAGTAAATACCAAGATAAAAGAAGTAGCTGAGAAAAATCTATTGCTGCTGACACCATCTTTGTTTAACTACAATAAATCAGTCCTTCAGAACATTATGGGCTGGGTGTGTGGAGGCCATCGTCAGGAGCCAGGAGGAGGAGGAGGAGGAACTGACACCTGGATCTAACATCATATCATCACACGGGAAGGCTGGGTGCCGCTGACAACTTCTACTACTTGGGTTCTACTATATACAGGAATCTAAACCTCTAGGCTAAAGACTGACTGGGTAAATAGATACATAAAATTAAATCCTTCGTGGTATTGAAAGAGAGTAAACTCACTACATGAAAATACTATATTACTCTCGGTGAAGATATAAAATTTATGAAACTCGCGTAGGTTGAACACTTACTGAGAGATGCGGACCACATATGCGGGACACGTCAAGAGATTAAAGAGCTTCCACTTGAGATGCAGCCTCGAAATTATGAAAGTAAAATGGGAAGACAAAATTCCGGACACTGAGATGCTAAAACGTACAGCACCTGAGAACCGCCATCAAGAAGAAGCGGCCGCGCTGGCTCACTCACGTCAGGATGATGGAAGATGTCCGCATCCCAAAAACTCTCCTGTAAGATGAGGCACGAGACGTCTTCAGGAAACGTGGTCGTCCTCTACTGCGTTACCATGACGTTTGCAAGACTGACGTGACGTCCTTCATCATCAGCGTTGAGGGTTGGGAACGGCGTTGAGGATGTTGTTCGCGGCGTGGGTCCAGGATAGAGAGGAAAGGCGTGGCAGGAGGCGTGGCTGATGACTCGCCTTAACTAGGACTGCCAAAGTGGGTCTGTTGGAGCTTGTGTGATTCCAGTACCAGAATCTGTCACTACAGAATCGAACTCCAGAAACACATAATGTATGTGTATACCATGTATGTATGTATGTATGTATGTATGTATGTATGTATGTATGTATAACCAAAACCAAGTGACGTATTTTTGGGTAGGGGAAAATCTAGTCTATAACCGTTGTTGTTTTATGAGCTGACGGCACAAGCCCCGCCCCCCTTGCAGTTCATTGGCTCATTCATAATATTTGATTAATTTTGAAATAACGTAAATAAATCCATATATAACTATTATTAATATCCCGCTCTGGCTCAGTCTAAGGCCGAATTGAATGTCGGTAAAGATTTAACTACTTGAAAACATTAACTTTCAAGATAAGAGTGGGGAAAAAAGTTTGAAATTAAGAATATTTACCGTCGAAGTCACAAACTATTTCACGCTTTTACTTTTTTCCCTCTTTCCTTGTCCTTCTTGCTCTCTCTTTTCATTCTTTCCTTCTACTTCCGCCTTCATTATTCTGTCTTCTCTTTCTTTACTTATTGTTTAATTCTCTGTCTTTTCTTCTTTTATTCCCTCGTCCATTCTCCAGTCCTCTCTTATTTTTCATTCTCTACTTCCATCTTCATTCGCTTTTCCTCAATTCTTCTTCCTCCTTCTTCACTTCTTTGTTCTTTCTGTATCTATCTCAACTTCCTCCTCCTCCTCCTCTCTTCTGTCATGTCTTCATCTTCTTTGTCTCTTTCTTGTCCTCTCTCATCTCTTCTATTCTTCTACCTCTACTTTCCCCTACGTTTTTCTTTCCTCTCTCCTTCTTCTTCTTCTCCTTCTTCTCATTCTTCATCTCCTCCTTCGTCCCTCGCCAATTCCTGTGACTCATCTTTCATTTCTGTCTCGTAAATCTCTTGTGTTTTTCTTTCGTTTCTCTTCTTCTCCCTTGCTCCATTTATACCTTCCATTTCCTCTTATTCCCGTGTTTCGTCTTTATTTCTATGTTTTTTCTTTATGTTATTTTATTCTATACTATCATTCTTCCTCATTCTTCTCTTTTTGTACCTCTCTCTCTCTCTCTCTCTCTCTCTCTCTCTCTCTCTCTCTCTCTCTCTCTCTCTCTCTCTCTCCCCATCTCATATTTTACGCCTCTTTTCCACTCTTTTCCACATCTTACTTTATATCCCCTCCCCTTCCTCCTATTGCCTCTTTCTCACCTCTCACTCTTCCTCTCGACTTCCTCTTTCACATTCTTCTTCGATCTTTTCACACTTCGCGTATTTCTCTCGTTTAGTGGTGTCTTCTTCTTCTTTTTCGTGTCTTCTTTCTGTTGATGTTCCTCTTACCTATCGACTATTCTTTCTTCATTTATGTGTTTATCTCATTATCTTTCTTTCCTATTCTATTTTCTTTATATCTTCTTTTTTTTCGACTTGGGATTTTTATTTTCTGTTCTTCCTGTTTATCTTTCCCTTTTCCTCCTCCTCCTCCTTCTCATCCTCTTTTTCCTTTTTTTCCTCCTCCTCCTTTTTTTCCTCATCATTTATCCTCTCCTCCTCTTCCTCCTTCTATTCCCTCTCCTACCCTTCTCTTTTCCTCCTCCATTTCATCCTTCTTTTCCACCTTCTCCACCTCCTCCTCCTCCTCCTCACTACTTGGCCGTGACCCGGGGAGACAGCGTTCACTCTGACCAAATAAATATGAAGTGGCAACGTACCAGGTAACTCCAGGTACAGTCCCACCCCGTTATACTGGACACCTCCCCTTCTCTCACTTCCTCCCTCAACCTCTAAATCACTTCCTTCAAAATCTCTACCTCGTGAAAGAAACAATAATTTGATAATATTATTTGAGTTGATTTAGAAAGAAAATGAGAAGATGTGAAAGAAAACGGTGATCTTTACAGTGGGAGACTTAGACGTCAGATTTGAAGGTGGAAAATTTTTTGAACCAGGTCGCTCAGTCTGGCCCATGATTGTATGTAATGACGGCATAATTCGTCGCAATTTGACGTAATTTCAGAATTCCAGCTCTAAAGAAACGAATGAATAAGAGGGAGAGAGACACACACACACATACACACGAGGGGAGGGAAAAAGACCATCCCAAGGTGACCCGGATTTTGTTTTGTTTATAATCGCGGCAAGAGCATAATCCATGTGGATGAGGGAAACACTATGGTATTATTATCAAGTAGAGTTCGTGTTATTTTTCGAAGGGGTCGTGTCAATGCTCTTTCTTTCTTTGCTGCGAATCTTGTGTGTTTCTGAGTGGTTAGGTTAGGTTAGGTAATTTTATATTAAATAGTTGAGATAAATATGTAATAGGGAAGAGTAAGACAATTAGTTGACGAGTAGAATAAGATGAAGAACAAGAACAAAGAACAAGAACGAAACAATAAGATCAAGAACAACAACAACAATAACATGAATAATGATAAGAACAAGAAGAACAAGAACAAGTTGAAGAAGAAGAAAAACAAGAAGATAAACAAAAACAAAGAAAAAACAATATTCAATAAGACAACTAACAAATACAAGAAATTAATAAGATGAAAATTTAAAAAAAAAAAATCTTAGACCATAAAATGAAAATATATGAAGAGGAAAAATATGATAAGTGTAAAGTGAATGAAGGAAAATGAAGACGAAGACAAAATGAAAAAAAGTGAAAGACGCGAAGATAGAATGAAAGAAATATGAAATCTACGAAGACAAAATGAAGAAAGAAAAAAGTGAGATGAATTAACTAGTAAGCATCCGTGTCAAAGTAGCACACACACTGAGGTTTTGAATAAGTAATATGAGCGGAGGTTTTCCAAGACATTTCAGGTTGACACATGGATGTACCTCATATGTATACATTAAGAGATTAAGTCCACGTGGCGTTAGTGAAAGAAGACTGAAAGGAAATGAAAAAGAGATAAGGTAATAATAATAATAATAATAATAATAATAATAATAATAATAATAATAATAATAATAATAATAATAATAATAATAATAATAATAATAATAATAATAATAATAATAATAATAATAATATAAACAACAATAACAATAACAACAACAACAACAACATGATGATGATGATGATGATGATTATAAAATGACAATTATACTAAAAAATTATCAAGTTTACTGACAGAAAGAGGAAGAGGAGGAGAAGAGATATGAAGAAGAGAAGGAGAACATTTATTGAGAAGGAGAAGGAATTGAAAAACAAAAACAAGACGATTGAAAAGAAGAAGCCAAGATAGACAAAACCTGATAATAAGGAAGATGGAGAAAAGAGGATGAATATATACTATACCAAAGGTCATTAGAGCAGAAGGATGAGGAAAAGAGAATCAGATAAAGAAGGGGATAGAGGAGGTAGAAGAAGGATAAGTACCCTGGTGCCTAAGGGCGGAGTCGGGGATAACATAATGTTGAGAGGAAGGGGAAAGAGAGAGGTAGGGGGGGGGGAGAACAAAGAGAGTGAACCATAGAAGAGAGGAATAGACGGAGAATAAGGATAAAGGAGGTAAGGAGGATGAGAAACTAGAGTAACCGGGGAAATAGGAGTGGTGGTGAGAGGTTAAGGAAGATAAGTAGAAGTAACAGTAGAAGTTAAAGAAGAAGGAGAAAGGAGGAGGAGGGAGAAGGAAGAAGAAGGAGAAGGAGGAGGGAAGAGAAGGATTTAAGGGAGAAAGACGAATTAGGAGGAGGAGGAAAGAGAGAAAGAAGGTGGATGAGATAAGGGGAGGAGGAGAAAATGGAGGACGAATAAGGAGGAGGTGGTAAGGGAGAAAGGAGGAGAAGGAAGTAAAGGAGGAAGAAGAGGGTGGAGAAGGTAAGGGAAAAGGAAAAAAGAGGAGGAGGAGGAGGAGGAGGAGGAGGAAGAGGAGTAGGAGGTAAGGCAGGAAGGAGGTTGGAATAGATGACTTACGTACGTTGTTGCCTAGAGGTATGGAAGCGGTGGTCAGCAGGGCCTGAGGGTAACATTATGTTGACTACCCTCCACACACACACACACACTCACACACTCACACACTCACACACTCACACACTCACACACACACTCACACACACACACACACACACACACACACACACACACACACACACACTCACACACACACACACACACACACACTCACACACACACACACTCACACACACACACACACACACACACTCACACACACACACACACACACACACACACACACACACACACACACACACTCACACACACACACACACACACACACACACACACACATACACACACCACACACACACACACACACACACACACACACACACACACACACACACACACACACACACACACACACACACACACACACACACACACACACACACACTCACACACATACACACACACACTCACACACACACACACACACACACTCACCATGATTACTCCAATAATACAACTACTACTACTATTATTTTTTGTGTGTGTGTGTCTTACTGTTATTATCATTCTTTAACATAATTCCCTTTTGTTGATTCTTGTTTATTATGTACTCTAAATTTGAACTCCAAGTTGTTGTTTTAAATGTGTTCAATTATCTTGCTGTTTTCATTTTTTTTTTTCTTTGTCTGTTATTTCTTTTATTTTCGTTTGTGATTCTGTTTTTGGGTTTTATGTTCTTGTTGTTTATTCCTCTATTTACTGTTTCTAAATTTTCTGGGTGTTGCTTTGTTGGATTTTGTTACTTTTCGTTCCGTTTTACTTGTTTTAGTTTAGTTGTTACTTTTATTTTTCTCTTTTATTTGTGTTATTCTTTCTCCTGCTTCTTTTGTTTATTACATTATTATTATTATTATTATTATTATTATTATTATTATTATTATTATTATTATTATTATTATCCAATTTTCTTCATTTCTGCATTTTTCTTAATTCTCTTAGTTTGCTTCTACTACAATTCCTTTACTTTCCTCTTCCCTAATTTTACTATCATGGTTCCTTTTTCCCCTTTATCTTTTCTGAACGTGATTTTTCTTATCATTCTTTACGTAGAAACAATCATCTGTTGTCCACCTTACAATTTCCTTTTATTTCGAATTCATTTTCTCTTAGCCTGTCTCTCCCAGTCCGTTGTATTGTAACCCTCTAAGTAAGGTTTCCATCCTGTTCCCGTGTTCATTTTCTTTGATTATGTTTGTTGTTCTCTGTCTGTCTGTCTATCGCCTTTTCTGCTCCTTCCCTCAGTGGCTTCTTGCTTTTGAGTCCCCCCTTCTCTCTCTCTCTCTCTCTCTCTCTCTCTCTCTCTCTCTCTGTTCCTGCCCCCAGATGTTTCTTGCTTCTAAGTTTTATGGTGTTATGTCTGTAAAGTTCTATAATTTGCATGATTTCGGGTGTTTGGCCCACTAGGTCGAGAGGTCATGAGAATGCAGACTTAATTTTTCCTATTTATTTACTGTTGTTTATGATCGCAATTTTCCTGTTTACTTCAGTGATTTATTTTTTATTGTTTCTTTTATATTTTTGGTTTATTTTTCTTTCGTTATTTTATTTTTTTACCTTTACCTTAATCTTTTCTGTAGTTATTATTGTTGTTTCTAGTAATTATCTTTTTTATCACCTTTTTATCTCTGTTGTTATTGCTCCCTTTCCTTTTATCTTGTCAATTAGTAACGATTTTATTTTCTTTAAGTTTTATTTACATATTTCTGATGTTGAAAAGTTACATATTTTAATTTATTTCATTATTACACATGTTGATATTATAAGTTATAGAAGTGTAGAGTATTTTGAAATTTAGATATTTTTATTAAAACATATATCCATGTTAATATGATCCTTTCAAACAAAAATACATATGCACCTTAACGGCTGGAAATAGCTATTAAATGAAACTATTACATACATACATACATACATACATACATACATACATACATACATACATACAAAAGACTATTTATTTGTAGAAGGTTTATGAATAGAGTCTACACACAGTGGTAATATGCGGTTAAAAAGTTAAAGTTACATTTCCACTCCACAATGAAACAGTGAAACTATAGTGGAGTCGTATTATTGTGGGTCATTCGTCCGTCTGTTTCCCTTCACAGAGGCATGAGGAACGTAAATCACAGCGAGGCGGAACTAAACTTGACTTTGGAAGAGGTGAACGTATGTCTAGTGGACTGGGGGGCATGGCAGACCTGAACTGGAACCAGGTCATAGTGAACCGCAGCACAGTGGACCCTGGTACCGCCACAACCACCACTAACAACATCAACAACACCAACAACAACTTCGCCAGGGGGTCAAGGTGCAAGGGGGTGACTGGGAGGCGGTCTGAAAGTCATGGAATTCGTGATAGTGGCGGTGAGGTGGAAAGAAGACCGCCTGTAAACCTGGAAAATGCACTGGACGAGGGACCGATGACCGTTTGGAAAATCCACTAAAGCTGGGACGAAGGCTACCTGAAATCTCTTAGAAAATGTGCTGAACGGGAGGGAAGAGATCCAGTGAGCGCCTGGAAACCTGGAAAAGTTTCTGGACTTTATAAGGTGATCGTTATTAAACCTGGAGATGTACTGGACGTGGATAGAGGAAGGCCGCCTGTAAACCCTGTGACTGAACGTAGAATGATTCCTCCTGAAACCTGACGTAGAAGGTAAGGCACATGGTAACCTGGAATATGAATTGGACGTAAAGTAACCCAAATTAAACTAGATTTAAGACAAAGACTTCATAAAAATTGTCTTTGTGACGAAAGCTCCTTAAAACCACGAACAAAATACATTACACATGAACAAAAAAATACTGGGCAGTGGCCGAAGGTTCCTGTATACCCGGAAATTAAAAGTAAAAGAAAAGCTGGCTGGAAACCTCAAAGCTAAACGTGGGACGAAAGCTATACCTGTTGGCCTGGAAGATGTACTGGACGGGAAGCCAATGACCCTAATAAAGAAGAAAGATAATAAGCTACTTGAACAAAGACGGAAGAGAGTCGTCAGTAAATATTCATTTTCCTGGAAGAACATTTGAGTAAAGTGGATTACTGTCTCTTACTATGAATAGAAAAAAAAAGATATTATGAAACATTTTGGATTTTTTTTATAACTGGAATCGGTGAACATATTGAGGCACGATGAAATACATGACGTTATAAATTCAACATTAATGTCTGATGAATTGAGCAATACATTACTATTATTGTTATAATGGCTGCCAAAGTTATGAATAGTAAAAATCTTCCGTAAAATAACATATATGGTCGGTTAAATAACATAGGAATAGAAATTTCATTAGCATGGGAATAATTACAAAGAAAATACACATGTAACAAATAATACTAATAGGAAATAAGTTTAGATCATTATAAATACAAGAAATATAAGTATAATGATTGCCCTGACAACACTTACTGGTCTATAAACATTACCATCTGCCAACATTGTACACAAATAGTAGTTGATGTAATAGTTGATTATTGTTATATAACTCTAGTAGGAAATGAAAATGATTTGATAATGTAAAATATCTTCGAATTTATAGTATTTTCTGGCATTTCTAGGGATTATATGTGTATGTGAAATGTACACACCAATACACACACACACACACACACACACACACACACACATCCAGACCTCTGTTATCTTCCTCCCATATCCGCCTTTTCTCTCTCTTTCTTCTGCTTCTCTTTTCTTTCTTTCTTTTTATACCATTCAACACTTGTTCTCTCCTTCTCTTTCCACCAACATCTCCTTCTTCTATTCCTTATTTTCCTCCTTCTTTCTCCTCTCCTACTTGCCTTCTACTGCATCCTCCCATTTCTTCTTAATTTCTTCCTCTCTTCTCGCCCTTATCCCTTTTTTTACTATCTACTTCACTCTCCCAACCCTCATTTCTCTTCCTATCTCCTCTTACACTTTCTCTCTTCCCCTTTATCGCTTTCCTTCTCTCCTCTACCACCATAAAAAACAGGAGAGATAATGGTTCGTTCTCTCTCTCTCTCTCTCTCTCTCTCTCTCTCTCTCTCTCTCTCTCTCTCTCTCTCTCTCTCTCTCTCTCTCTCTCTCTCTCCACCGTCAACAGCATTTCATTCTCATTTCTCCCCTCTTTCTACCTCCTCCTCCTCCCCCTCTTCTACCTCCTCCTCTTCCCACTCTTCTACCTCCTCCTCCTCTCTCTCTTTCTCCCACTCTTTCTTTTTTAACTCCTTATCATCTTCTAACACCTCCTCTTCTTCTTCTTCTTCTTCTCTCTCCTCCTCCTTACCCCCTTTCTTCCTCCTCCAGCTTCTTCTTCTTCCCCTCTTCCAGCTCCTCCCGCTCCTCCTCTTCTTCCTCCTCCTCTCCACCAGGGAAGCAGGGAGGTGCTGGTAGTTCCCTCCACTAAAGGTTCCAGCCTGACCTCAAAGCTGTTTTTCGCCTCCTCTGTTTGTGAGAGTTACTGGGGTTACCGCTAGGGGGTGTGAGGGAGGACGGAAGAATTGGGAAAGGGAGAGAGAAGGAAGGGATGGTGGTAAGGGGATGGGAGGGATGTGGAGGGAAATCGGAGTAAAAAGGGAATGAGGGAAAGTAAGTTGGAAAGGAAGGGAAGGGGAGGAAAGGCAAGGAGAAAAGATCGTAAAGGATGAAGGGCTAGAAGGTGGGGAGAGAATGAAGTGTTAAAAGAAAGAAGGGGAAGGAAGGGGCAGGAGGGAGTATGTGTTTGAGGATAAAGAGGGGAAGAGAATCGGGGAGAAGGTAACAAGGGAGAAGGAGAGGTGAGAGAGGGGGAATGAAAAGGATGAGGAAGAAAAGAGTGAAATATATGAGGATGCAAAAGGAAAATGTAGATAACAGAGATATGGAAATTAAGTAATAAAAAGAGAGAGAATGAGGTAGAAAGGAAGAAAGAGAGAGATTAGTAAATAGAAAAAGGAGGAGGAAAATACTGATGACAAGGAAGAGAGAGGGAAATAAAGTTAGAAAAAATAGTAAGGAAAAAACCAAGTAGGGAAATAAAACCCGTGATAAATGAGGAGAGAGAGAGAGAGAGAGAAAAAAAAGTGAAAATTTTAGGAAGAGGAATATAAATAAGATGAAAAAATATGCATAAGGAGAAGACGCAAACATAAGAAATTCCAAAGGAGGAAAAAAAAAGAGAAATACAAAGAAAAAAAAAGAACGCGTGTAAATGAGAAATAGGGAAGAATTGTAGAAAGATAAAAATGTAAGAAGTTGAAGGAGAATAAATAAAGGAATAATGAGGAGGAACAGAGAGATATGAGAAAATAACGAAGAAAAGTCTGAAAGAAGAACATAAGAAAGAAAAAAGATGAAAAAGAAAGGACGAATGATAAGAATAGAAAGAATAAGAAGCTCGAGGGAAGTTAACGAGGAAGAATAGAGAGAGGAAAAAAAAAGTCAAATAAGAGAAAGTATTCAGAGTGTAAACAGCTCGAGCGGTCACTCTCTTATCTCTTGTGAATGAAAGTCCTCAGAGGAAAAGCAAAATATAAAGAGAAAAATAAAATATAAAGAGGTTCAAGAGTGAGCAGAAAATGATAAGCCCTAACGACGAGAAATACTGAGAGAAGAAGAGCAAAATGAAAGGTGAAAGTTGAAGCTCGTACATGATTATTAGGCAATGAAAAGGGAAGAACTTTATTATCAATAGAGGAGATGAAGTGAAACAGTCAACGAGAAGACGAGCTGCCTGTAAGTAATGTGACTCCCTCTCCTGAATGTCTCCGGTGATCTCTATAATGGGTTTGTTCTCGTGGGTTTGTTTTTTGTCCTTCTGGGGTGTGGGTCCTGCTGCTTGGGGGTGTGTTGTTTCCCCGCTGGATGATTACTCTCGTGACCGTCCGGAGTAAAATGAAACCCAGATGGTGAACCTTGATCTTGGAAAGGTAAAACAACAAGTAAGCGAAGGAACAAACACAAAGGAAGAAAAGAAACACAAAGATTTTCACTGGAGCATTAAGCTGAGAGACACATGATGCTGAGAGTGAATGAGGGAAACAGGAGGTGAGAATAACCGTGGAGGAGGGAACCTTTACCATGCTCTGTTTACTGCGTACTGTACATCACTTCACTGGAGCACTGTGTGGGCTTGTGGCCATCAACACGCATTTGTCATGGAGCTCCGGTTTATATCACACATTGTTCGTGTGTGTAGTGATGAAGGTGTGTAAGTTATTGTGGGAGGTTGTGGCTCAGACTACATTCATGTCAAACAGTAGATGCACTTGTATAGTTCTTTCTGTATTTGAATGAAAGGTCAAGATTTCTATGACGCTCAGCAAACATCTCACCTTGTGTGTATATTGACGTATAACTTGTGTTTGTGTCCCTCAGAGTGTGTGTATGTGCCCTATAACAAGAGTTTCATATATGAGTTTATGGCTAAAAAAACAGGCGTTTGTGTTACGCATAATTCGCTTGTGCTTTTTTCCTCCTGCCATCGGGACACGCCAGCCCAACGCGGCCGCGGACAATGACTTCATTAAGCCTCACAGGGGAACGTGCCAGCGCTAAATACTCGACCATAAAAGCTGAAAAAATAAATGGCAAATTCTGTGTGTGTGTTCCCGCACCGTCCATTTGTGCCTTCGTCGTGTGTCGCTTTATTATCGTTTTGCGCTATTATTTATTTTTCTCTTCCTCTTTGGACAGCGAAGAGAGTTGAGCAGTGTAGTAGTGTAAGTTTATATATATATATATATATATATATATATATATATATATATATATATATATATATATATATATATATATATATATATATATATATATATATATATATATATATGTATATATGTATATATGAATAAGAGGTTGACCCACAAGAGTATCACGGAACTTAAATTCTTATAATCTCCTGTAAATCAGATATTCAGAAACATAAATAATATGAGTAGTTCACACACTGGCAGGGAAAGACACAAGGGTTACACCTGGCGGGTGATCAAGTTACCTGAGGGGATGATAGGTAGTAGATTATTGATAATATTTTAACTAATATTATTTTAAAAGACCTAGAACTAAGAAGGTATATTCAGATAATATGTAATTCATATATACACAGTATATGCGGCTTTTATACTTATATATTGTGTATCTGTTTATTGCAGAACAATTGTCTCGCTATAAAATACTACAGAGTTATGTCATATGATATGTGCTCAAAATTAATTAATTCTAGATAATTTCATCACTTCATATTAGCATAAAATGTCAACACATATATTAAACTTCACTCAAAAATGACTCTCATTGTTAACATTACATTAATTAATTGGTGAATTTAAAAGGCTTTATTTTTACATGCAATTGTCCAAGAATTATAACAATAATGATCCTTTAAATACTGTGCGTGTCTGTGTGTGTGTGGGTGTGCGTGTGCGTGTGAGAGTGTGTGTGTGTGGGGGGGGGCTTATGTACGTTTGTTTATGTATGTATTGTGCTTCTTACATTATCATATATATATACTGTATATTGTGCATGAGGGCATTAACATATATTACACAGTGTATCCGAAGACAAGGGACTGGTTGGGTCAGGATGGGTGAGGAAAGGTCACAGTCAACCCATGAAGAATAGACCAACGCTGCGTGGGGGCAAATCTGAAATCTGAATCTGGGAGCCACGTAGGAAAGGATGTGGCGTGGGAGAATGGGCACGGTGGGAGTAGAGGAAGGCTGGACACGGACAGATACACAAACAAATGGACAGATACACAAACAGAACAGACAGACACATGAATCGGTGGAGAGCTTTTTTATTTCTTCAAACGATGATTACAACTAATGCATTAAATCGTATGGTAGAATTATGGAGCTATGGTAGAATCAGGAAGGTATGATTGAATCTCGGAAGTATGGTAAAATGAGGAAACTAAGATCGAATCGTAAAGGTCGAATCAACAGCCGCACTTGTGTTGTCATGGATACCCCTAGTGACACACACACACACACACACACACACACACACGACCAAGGACACTCACTAGCTATCCTCTCTCTCTTCCACGTACATATTCATTTCATTTCTGATATCGAGAACAATATCCGGTTTCTTCCGAGTGGTGATGATACGGGAAGTGGAAGAGAGGGAGGGAGGGAGGGTGGTGCGAGTGGGAAGGAGTGGTAGGAAGTGGGAGGAAAGGAAGGAGGGAGGGGTGCGAGTGGGAAGGAATGGTAGGAGGTGGGAAGGAGAGACAGGATGAGTGTGAGATAAGGAGGGTTTAGATGGGGAAGTTCTGGGAAGTGAGGAGGGAAGAGGAGTTGGTGAAGAAGTCAGGTGGGTAGGAGGGTGAGTGGGGGAAGGCAAGAGAGGAAATGGGGAGGGGGGGTAAGGTGGAAGGAAGGGAGGAACGTGAGAAAGGATGAGGAACAGACGACTTAGTGTAAGAAATTCATCGACAAGACTGGTGTCGAGTCTTACCAAATTTGGATTGTCATTGTTTATTACCAGGCAAGACAAGGGTGTCATGCAGAAGAGGGGACAAAGTAAATTCTTCACGAGTCACAAGAGAGAAAAGTCATTGTAAGAGAGCGATTTAAGCGTAAATTGTCTGGATGTCTTCAAGGACGCCACAGTGAGTGAGTCACTGATGATACGTACGTCAGGTGGTCTGTAATTTTCAACAGTATCATGTTCAATATTATGTTCAAGGTTATGCATCTCAAGGTTTATACGCTGGGTGTTCTGTTATGGAGGCAGCCGCAGTAACTTGCTTTGTGTGCGTGTCTTAAGCTTGATCCTGCCGACGACTACATCACAGTGTGTGATTCTGTTATTGCGCTGGTCATACAAGTATTACCTCTTGTCACAAAAATGTTCATTTAGATCTACCTGTGTTCGCCTGCACAGAACTGACAATAGAATCAATAAACTATTTTATAATGTCGTTCATCTCACCAATTCAGCAATTAATGTTTGTTTACAACTGATAAATGTATAATGAATAGTAACTTCTGTAAGTCCTTAAAGCGAAGGCCTGACTGTTACGTAAAGCTTATTCGTGGTCTATTTTTCTCAATTCTTCCTCGGAAAATTTAAGGGAACCAAATGGCATCCTAGCAGTGCTCCTCTGGACATGATGACCAGAGGGTGTGGAAAGGGTGGCTGATAAACAACAAAGATAAAGAATACTATGGATAAAATAATGAGGAACAGGGAAAGGTAAAGAACATAGATCAGATGCTTGAGTGTTACCTTCAGGTCGTCAGATATAAGAAATATCAGGTAAACAAGAGTTATTTGATCCTGCTGTCGGTGAAGACGAATCTCTCTCTCCCTGGCCGCTGGGTTTATAAGTACACACCGACCCGATGTCAACACACACACGCACACACACACACACACACACACACACACACACACACACACACACACACACACACACACAGGGTTAAAATAATATTAACCCTATGAAGGTTTAATCTCTGTAAATTACAAAGACAAAGTTTGTCATGTATAAAATCTTATCTTATTTTAGTTCCGGTTTAACTAAAACTAGATAAACAAATAAACAGATATAAACCGAGAGAGACACAAAAAGACAGACAGACAGACAGACAGACAGACAGACAAAGACAGACAGAGGAAACATGGACCATCAATCGTATGGCAGGGAAGGTTAGTACAAAGACTCAGATTAATTAGATACAGGTAAGCACAGTCAACATAGTACCCGAATATATGTTAAATTATACAGTACGATTTGTTTACAGAGAATCACCATACACGGGAAGGGGGGAAACTGACGTTATCCAAATGAACAACAAAGTGAAGGGAAACTCAAGTAATTCCTGGAATGTGAAGGTCATAGCCACCCCAGCTAGGCAATTTGCTATGAACTTGACCTATGTGACTATTATCTTGTGTGTGTGTGTGTGTGTGTGTGTGTGTGTGTGTGTGTGTGTGTGTGACGGCCACTAAGATTTCAACAGACAAATTAAACTAAGGTTCCGTCCTATTGGTGACGATCATGCTTTTGTCTTA
This sequence comes from Homarus americanus, assembly GCF_018991925.1. Taxonomy (NCBI): domain Eukaryota; kingdom Metazoa; phylum Arthropoda; class Malacostraca; order Decapoda; family Nephropidae; genus Homarus; species Homarus americanus. Next base: position 5,296,031 of record NW_024743709.1, read on the forward strand.
TGGAATGAGAGGAACAAAGACTGAATTATCATGACGATTCAGCCTCTACTCTTAAGACACGAATATAATTAAGATAATTCACAAGAAAGAGAGAGAGAGAGAGAAAGAGATGAACTATCCATCATTCGTGTGGCTGGGAAGGTTGATGCTACTATACCTACTCACTTGATGTTCGCTGGTGAGTAATTCATTCCCTCCCTCCCTCCCTCTCTGTCCGCCCTTTGTTGCCAGGTGGTTGGTATTAGGTAAATTCTCTCCTCCTCCTCCTCCTCCTCCTCCTCCTCCTCCTCCTCCTCCTTTCTCTTGACCTCTCACACCTGTCTACCCTTGGTTGATGGGTTGGCAGACAGACATTTGGACAATTCCTTCCTTCCTTCCTTCCTTCTGACCGCCACCAACCTCCACAAGGCCCCTCCCCTCCACACTGGCATGTCCTTCGAAACAAAACTTCTCTTCACATCACGCCCCGGGAGTTTCTTGTTTAAGCGAACGTGGGGCGGATAATGGAGGTCGGAGATAGCCACAAAACGACGCCTTCTAGAGACGTGAACCGCGGGAAATGGCTTGTAAAAGAAGCACACAGACTCTAACTTTGGCTAGGCATTTGATCCTGAGCGGGGAAGGGAAAAGGGGGTAAAGCCCATATACTAGTTACGGGTCGAGGTAAATGGGATTAAGGTGGGAACTTTGTGTCTTCTTGATATATTTGCTGTTGGAAGGGGAAGGGGGTAGGGTGGTAGTGGTAATGGTGGTGGAAGATGGTGGTCAAGATGTTATGTGGGAGTTGGTGGTGGTAGGTGATATTTATGGGGGTGGTAGTGTTTTTGTTGGGAGTGGTGGTAGTGGTGGTTGTGGTGGTGGTGATAGCAAGAGTAGTGGTGATGGTGATGATGTAGGAGAGGGATGGTTATGTGGGTTTTGATCGTTGTATAGTGTTGGTGATGATGGTGGTGATAATACTAATAGTGGTAATGGTGGTAGTACTGATGATGGTGGTAAAAGTACTAATGGCGGTAATGATGGTAGTACTGATAGTGGTAGTGGTGGTAGAGGTGGTAGTAGAGGCAGGATCACCGCAGGCCGCCGCACCTACAGGCAAAAAAAAAATGTGTTTCACTCAGTTAATCAAATTTGGGAAAAAAAGTTGAGAAAAAAATTGGTAAACCAGGTCGAGGATAATGAAAAAGTAGATAGATAGATAGATAGACAGACAGACAGACAGACAGACAGCAACACACAGAGGGAATCACTTGAAGCAATCATTTTTGCATCAACTCTCGAGAGGAAAGTCTTCAGCAACTATTTAATGACTCAGGTAAAACATTAACAGCATTTTGATAAGTTTGACCTCAATTTCTCGTTTTATTTTTATTTTATTTTTGTATTTTTGGGCTCCAACTTTATTTCTGCCAATGGGAAACAATGAGAATTTTATTGTACGTGAGCGTTATTAGAGGATTTTTATTTTACTATTTTTGTTTTGTATTTTTGTTTTTGTTTTAGTTTAATTGTTTTTGTTTTTGTGTTATTTTCTCTGTTTTTTTTTTGTCTTCTTTAGGATCATATCGTGGCAATTAATTTACCTTGTTCATTTTTTTTTAAATATTAATCAATATGACCAGTTAGTGTGACATACATGCATACATACATACATACATACATAAATACATACATACATACATACATACATACATACATACATACATACATACATACACAGTATATGAAAGATCTGCAACGTCTAATTTAGTAAAGTTTAAGACCGGTCTCAAAAATAAAACGAAAAATACTGACAGGAACAGTTGCCAAATCGACAGAAAAGTTTTCCGGTGGTAAAAAGAGATGGTCGCGCGAAATCACTTTATCTCCATGAAGGAAAACTGTGAATTGTGTAGGTGATGATGCCAGCTGTGGAGACCAACCCAAGACGGTACTGGAGATCAACCCAAGACGGTACTGGAGATCAACAAGACCTGGAGACCAAGACGGTACTGATCAACCGACGGTATGGATCAAGACGGTACTGAGATCCAAGCGTACTGGAGATCAACCAAGACGGTACTGAGATCAACCCAAGACGCTACTGGAGATCAACCCAAGACGGTACTGGAGATCAACCCAAGACGCTACTGGAGATCAACCCAAGACGCTACTGGAGATCAACCCAAGACGGTACTGGAGATCAACCCAAGACGGTACTGGAGATCAACCCAAGACGGTACTGGAGATCAACCCAAGACGCTACTGGAGATCAACCCAAGACGGTACTGAAGATCAACCCAAGACGGTACTGGAGATCAACCAAGAGGGTGAGATCACAACGGTACAGATCAACAAGACGGTACTGGAGATCAACCCAAGACGGTATGAGATCAACAAGACGCTGAGATCAACCAAGAGGTACTGAGATCAACCAAGACGCTCGGAGATCAACCCAAGACGCTACTGGAGATCAACCCAAGGCGGTACTGGAGATCAACCCAAGACGGTACTGGAGATCAACCCAAGACTCTACTGGAGATCATGTTTTATACCTAGAAATAAACTACATGACATAAGGCGAAGAAAAGTACAAGGCTTAGGAGTATTATTATTATTATTATTATTATTATTATTATTATTATTATTATTATTATTATTATTATTATTTATGTTATTGTATAGAATTAAAGTTTTTTTTTAGCTTTGAGGAAATATTTGATAATGATATGTATAGATATGTAAATTGTATGAATGAATGGCAAAAATAATATATGTGACTTGAATTTATTAATTAATTTGTTTACTTTTTATTGTTCCTTGGGTATAAGATGATATGTGTGTGTGTGTGTGTGTGTGTGTGTGTGTGTGTGTGTGTGTGTGTGTGTGTGTGTGTGCCTCGACAATACAATAAGAACTAGCACCCCCCTCCGTCTCTTACTCCAACCCTTGGCTTCCACATCAAGTAAATAAATCACATAGACAATTCAATCCCGACTACCCAACTTAATCTTGGGGAAAAAACAACCACAACAACAACAATAACAACAACAAACAATAACAACAACAAACAACAACAACAAACAAAAGACCGAAGCCAACACTAGAGGTTCCTATGTTTCCCATCAGCAAGGCATCTCTCTCTCTTCTTACTTACCTTTACTTACCTGTGTTTTATAATGAAGTATATAAAGGTTGTTATTATAGCCAACAAAACTAATGACAACAGGTGAGTTAATTACTATAAACAGGTAACTAATTCATTGATTACGAATTAATGTATAAGATAATTAGTACCGCGTTTGTATATTGGATATGTTAATTGAAGATATGAACAGGTATTTACTAACATATATCTTACTATTGTTTTCATCCATCTTCTGTGTTTTTTCTATATTTTCCACGGATTATTCTCCCTATCTATTGTGTTCCCCCTTTCTCTGATTCTTCTTTACCCCTTGATCCGCCGCCACACAAAATTGGAAGAAGAGAGGAGAAGACAGATGGATGGACTAATCACTTTCTCTAGGGAGGAGTAAGGGAATGAAAGAGGAAAAGACCAAAATAGTAAGAGGGTGTTTGAAAGACCTGGTAAAGGGGAGAGAAATATTGAAGAAGGACAAGAAGAAAATTAGATGGAAGAAAATATGACTTGCAAGATAAAGGAAATTATTAAAAAGAAGACGAAGGAGGTGTGTGTGGAAAGGATGTAAAAGTACATAAAGGAGGTGAGAAGAAATGATGAAAAAAGAAAAAGTAAAAAGTTAATTAATCTTTAAGGAGGAGAGGGTTAAAATAATTATCGTCTTTAATGGTTCATGTAAACGTTCTCAAAGGGTTATACCATCGTCCTCAAAGGGGTAAGTCATCGTCTTCAAAGGGGTAAGCCATCGTGTTGAAAGGGTTACACTATTTTCATCAAAGGGTTTAACCACCATCCTCAAATGGTTAATGTGAATCATATAAACGTGTCTCATTTCAACTAATCTAAATACTTATTTACTAAGACTCAGACGTGTCCTAATAATGTTTTCTGGCAGATCCTTATTCACAAGAAGCTAATTAATGTGAATCATCTAAACATATTTCATTTTAGGAAGGTCGAGAGGCGGAAATGAGGCTCGAATCAATTAAATTCCACACGTGTTTTCAGAGAAGCTTTGTAATCGCCGCTCAGATCTAGGAATGAGAGGAATGTAGGTAGACGAGGTGGGCGGTGTAAGTAAGTTTGGCAACTTTATTGACAAGGCTGGAGTACAGAAGTTCAGTCAGGTCTTGCTATTGCCATTGTTTATCTCCAGGCAAGGCAGATTTTCATGCATTAAAGAGTAATGTCTCTATAACTTACTATAAATCTTAATAACTCAACTACACCAGTTTTTCTCTCGAGAGGATATCGTCTTCTCTTTGACGTATCCAGTGTCTGCCTCACGGGTGGGATCATAAGTGCTTACATATCCTTAAGACATTGGATCACCAATATATTTTCCGCTTATCACAGCAGTATGACACTCTTGCTTTTATCGTCAATTTGTAACATGGAAACTTAACTGTAGCGTCTTAAAATGTTTGATGTCACCTGTTTATGGGTTTATTTCTTGCTTGTTTATTAAGTCCTACATTAATTTCAGCAGGTGAATACACGGACAAAGACACGTACACTCATGCATTTACGTATAAATACACACACACACACACACACACACACACACACACACACACACACACACACACACACACACATACACGCACACACACTAAGCGCCATTTGTGTCAGTCATAGTATACACAGTTAGAGGGTTCTTCGCTGTTGGAGGACATTTTAGATATGAAGGTCACGCACCAGACAAAAGGTGAAGGAATTTTAAGGTATCCAAGCACCATCCCATCTATTGTTAAAATAATAAACAACTCCTGATTTATGTACTGTACAGCCCTGTAAATGTATTTAACGCATATTATATCATTATGTCTAAATCAAATGTAAGTCTGTATTTAGCCACCGGCTGCAACTCTATTAATAAACCGTTTATTATTATTATTTATTATTACACACACACACAAACACACACACACACACACATGTTGTCTCTCAGCATATAAGTAGTAACTCCATCCTAATGTCCCATTTTATAGCCCAGCTCGCAGGCAAGAGTTAAGTAATACACACACTATGCCTGGCAAGTCGTAGCCAGGTGATATTATTATGGCTTAGACGCCGAGTAGTATCTTCTGTTTAGATTTATCGTTCGAATAATACGAAGATTATGGCTTTTTCTTCCTCATAACTGTCATAACCGTCATAACCGTCACAATCGTCCCAACCGTCACACCGTCACAACCATCACACAAAATAGAGATAACAGCCATGACGTCACACTAGGTGCTCAATCTTCTCTCTTCTGTTAATTTGTATCACTCATATTGAATCCACAAAAGGAAGGAAGATATATGGACTACCAGGCTGTGGGCTATAGGCAATAAAATAGGTTTTCAGGATTAACCCTTCAACTGTAGGCAGGTGCTCTCCTTTATGCGGCTTGGATATATTATTGAAGACAGGTATACAAAAGGGAAGGAGGTGGTGCTTATCTGATACTCCAATTACTAAAGTAACATGTACAATCGCCTTATAAATGGTACAGTGGCTGGCGTATTTTGTGGGATGTGGCAGCTCTGTGTTTGCTTACATCATATTAAAACTCTCATAATAGCCCTAAGGAACATAGCAATAGTAGCCAGACTAAGGATGTTAGATAAGCATTCTACAGAGCTGCCACATGCAAAAATGCACCAGCCATTGTACCAGGTATAAATGCAGCCGACTGTACCTCATTATAGAAGTTAACACAAGTACAAAGAGAAGTGAAAGTCAAAAGAAGGATAACTTTACATGTCCCACTTACACCACACGGCTCTCTAGTGTCGAGTACTGAGAGGAGATACTGTCACAAAGATACTAAGAGCCATTTGTGTCAGTCATAGTATACACACTTAGAGGGTTCTTCTCTGTTGGGGCGTATTTTAGAAAATTAATGAGGCTTTTATTCTTGGGTTTAGATATGAAGGTCACGCACCAGACAAAAGGTGACGGAATTTTAAGGTATCCAAGCATGCAAATTCAACTTACTTATTTTTTTTTCAGATGTGAAGAGCTCGTGGAAAAAAACACTGAAAGGTCTCCGAGTATCAAGTTTGTAAATAAACAAATAAATAAACACCCAACCACGCAGTTTTTATATACATTTCCTGAGTTTTTTTATTACCAAAGTCATTTCTAATCTAACCTAACCTAACTTAGCCTAACCTAATCTAACCTAACCTAACCTAGCTGAACCCTAATTTAACTTAACTATACCTGCTTAATCTAACGTAATCCTGATATACCATAACCCAATCTAACGTAACCTAACATAACATAAATTAACCCTTTCTACCCTTATCCTAACCTAACGTTGAGGAATACTATTATTTAACTTGGAAATCTGGTTCTGGGTCTATTCATTAGCTTTGTCCTAAATTTTCAAGTGCATTAACATTTTTGCTGTCATGAATTTCATTGGAAGAATTAAATGTTTCTTGGCCTGAAGATCACAAATTCCTATATAAGCTGAAAGAGTTGGGAGACTTACAGAGAGTATAAAGTTCTCACCAACTAAGCAGGTGTAAGTCAGGTGGAATGGTAATTGAAGTATGACAGGTGAGAGACAATACCTGGGCGGCAATAATTAGTGTTCTTGTGGACAAAACTTATGTTCTTCCTCGATAAAGAACGATGCCAACTTTATGAAATTCGTTGAAAAGTATATATATATATATTGTTCCTTGACCACTACCCTATGATTTAGAATTAAAATTAATCCTTTTTTTTACAGAATTAGTATGTAATTCAGGTCGTCATAACTGAAATTATTTTTGGGAAACTTGTTAGACAGATTAATAGTGAGTTTTGTCTATACGTTCGTAGATTCTTTTTACTGAGTCCACACACACACACACACACACACACATTGCGGGTGTACCAGCATTCCTACACAGAAATACCCCGCCAACAAATTACTATGATTTCAGTGATAAATTGTATAACCCTTCGATAAGGCTTCTTGTACAGCACTCAGGTTGATGTACATATGACGTAATCTCTGGCATATTTTCGTAATTGACAATCCATCACTATTTTCTTTGATGTAAACTAGACTATACGTTCTGGAAATAGCTTTACGTGGTACGGTTCCTCACACACAAAAATGGGAACTACAGAATCACCACAAGTGTACACAGCGGCGAGACACGTGAGCAAAGGTTGTTATTGGCGTTTGTAACCTTTGTAACCTTCTAATTAAATATCCAGGTGTGTATGTCAGCAGAACAAGGGGAAGACGAAGACAATTACAATGGTTCATTGTTTATACTTGACATTTACATATTTGTCAGTTATTTATACTCTGCGTGTATATTACCATAACAACTAAAACTAGAATTACGAAGTCCAGGAGGTCCACAGGTGTATAAACTACACTAACCTGCATGAGTTGGCACCTGGCCCGAGTGTAGTGTAGTTTATATTGTTTCTATTACTACTATACTACAGGGTATCCCACATACCGAAGATGTAAGCCTTAGTAATAACACAAAAACCCACCACGCACCTCGGAAGCCCATAGATGGCGAGTAATTATCATTGAAAAATCTCATCAAAATCTTTGAAGCGTAATTACGAACCATGGACCATAGATTCAGAATCACAATGCTCATGAGTACGCATACTAAGATTTTCAACAAAATCTAAGTTTGGGTCGATGACATGTGTCCGGTTGGGCTATTCCCCATTATATATATATATAAAACCAAATGACCACACACACACACACATAAGCAAAGCGTAAACGCCCTAGCCATCTCACACCATTGAATACAAATGTACTTACAAAGGCTTCTGGAAACGCAATTACAGCTGAATATTCCAATATTAGTAAATTATAATATAATTTTGTCTATCCTAAAAATTAAATTCCACTCTGGTAACGGAGGTCACGTTCTCTGCTCGCTGATGCTACGGTCTTCCTGTGCCGCTGTGTGTCCCTGTGGCCACTCACACGGTATTTATTACACGTAGTTTGTGTATTCATATGAAGAGTCCAAACCGTTTTTTCGGGGTTTTCATTGAATTGGAACTCTTATGCGAACTGATTCTATAAAAAAAGAAGCATTGGAATCATTCGTTTGTTATACAGGGTGGTGCAAAATCCATGAGTCATAGGCATTGTGTTATACAGGGTCGTGCAAAATCCATGAGCGTATTTTTGTAAATTTACGAATTGTCTATCAAAATTATGAAACCATTACCATTGTGATAAGTGTAAGTGTGTTTTGATTTTCTCAAGGAAAAACAAACAAACAATAAAGTAATGAAAGATAGGATGACTGCAGTTGCTTTTTATATCCACAAAATAATGGAGCCAGTTATCGAATTTTAATGACTTATACCTATAGAGACATACAGTCAACCACTGAGCTGTAACATGATTGATTGAACGTTGTAAAGACTCAGGAAGCATACATTAATGACTCAACATATAATGTATATATTCATCCTAATTTCTATCTCAGTATTATGATAGAATGATGACAAAAAATATAAAAGTACAAGCATATTTTTTTCTATACACGTTCAACCAGACACTAATTAAAAATAAAAGTCTTAAAACTCATCCTACTGTACAATACTTAATAAAATGATATATTAAAAACCACAAGGCTACACTATCTATCAATACTTCCTAATTCAAGGCATAAAATGGCTGAGGTCGAGTAGGGAAGTAATGGCTGAGGTCGAGTAGGGAAGTAATGGCTGAGGTCGAGTAAAATGCTGAGGTCGAGTAAGGAAGTAATGGCTGAGGTCGAGTAAGGAGTAATGGCTGAGGTTGAGTAAAGTAATGGCTGAAGTCGAGTAAGGAAGTAATGGTTGAGGTCGAGTAAAGGTAATGGCTGAGTCGAGTAAGGAAGTAATGGCTGAGGTCGAGTAAGAAGTACAGATCGAACCAAGAACCAACAGACGAAGTTAGTGTATAGTAGAGCAGGAACCCATACATGGTTTTAACGCTTCTAGGAACAAACCAATTGAGCCGCGTTGGGGGTCTGGCTGTCTCCTGGTGGTGGTAGTGGAGGAGCAAGGAGATGAAGTAGTCGTGTCTCCAGGTTAGGTGTTGAGGAAGGTGCTGGAGTGGGACCCAAATTGGATTCCCGTCGGGTGTGTCAGGCGGGTGGGCGGGCTGGCTGGCGGGAGGTGGAGGAGGAGAGGAGAGACCTACCTGTGCTGGGAGGAACCGAGGAATTGTTGTTTTGATGATTTTACTTGAATGTGTAGAGACTGCAAACTTCACTTTCACGTCATCGGTGCTTTTGGCATTTCGTTTCCGTAACCAAGGTGTTGGAAGTATCACAGTGTGACTTTCACACAAAAAAAAATAAATGAAAATATATAAATACAGAATAATTACGTATAAAAAACGAGATTACAAATAATTATTATCTTTTCATTTATCCAGTATTCATACCTTATTTATAAATAAAATTATGAAAATATGTTATTATTATTATTATTATTATTATTATTATTATTATTATTATTATTATTATTATTATTATTATTATTATTATTATTATTATTATTATTATTATTATTATTATTATTATTATTATTATTATTATTATTATTATTATTATTATTATTATTATTATTATTATTATTATTATTATTATTATTATTATTATTATTATTATTATTATTATTATTATTATTATTATTATTATTATTATTATTAGTAGTAGTAGTAGTAGTAGTAGTAGTAGTACACGCCGAGGCCTACAATCGGAGCCGAACTTTCACCAAACATTACCACCACTATTGTGACGAACATTCAACACTAAACGACATCCAAACTAAGCAAACTGTTTGTTTATTCTTATACACATACAGACAGACAAAACAAAGCAGAATAGAGTTTCCAAATATGAATGTCTTCTTTAAAATATCCAATTCAGCCTTTTCTTCTACGTTGTCTTGCACTCTATATTCATCTTATTTTCTTTTCTCCCCGTGATTCCATAATCTTACATGGATATTCCCTCTTTCCGTCACTCTGAAAAGGATTACGGTAAAAGAATATCACTTTTCACATTCACACACCGACGGATCCATCTCTCAAGAAAAATCCATTTCGACAACCTGCACTTTGCTCACCCTTCCTCCATCTTCAAGAATTCTCGCTTCGCTTGCTGTTGCACCTTGTTGTCCTTTTATCACTTTCTGAGACGTATGTGTGTGTTCTGGTTCCGTGCGTTTGTGTGTCTGTATAACCTTCCTGGTAGTGTATGTGTGGGGTTTGCCTCTCTTAGTCTTCCCTTTTAATCTCTCTCTGTCTCTCTCTCTCTCTCTCTGCGTGTTATTCTTTCCTTCTCTCTGTATCTTTCTCTCTTTCTTTGTTCTATCCTTAATACTCCACAATCCTAATTTCAGAGGGAAGAGGAAATGAACTCAGTCGAGAAAATATCAGAGAGGAGATTCTCAGATACAGTTGATATTGTGTTCATTCAGCTGTGGTGATGTGACACACTTCAGCCAAACACTCGAGAAATTTTATCACGTAAGTAAATTAATTCTCTTCTTTTCTTTCTCTTTTATACTGAGTCATATTACTCGTCTCTTCTATTCCCTTACGCCATACATAGAGTAACATGAAAGAATTGAAAACGTAACTCAAGATATAAAAAATTACGATAGTGTTTTATAAGATTAAGTTAAATTAAGAGATATGATATATTTGTTCTATGTATACAGTGATATTATAGAGGTGAAAATATAATACTATCTTTCACGATATAGTCAGTTTGTTATTGCCATCGTTTATTATCGTGTTTATTTGGGGGGGTTATTTATTTTCTTCTTTGTTTTATCTTATTTTCTTCCTGACCTCTCCTCCTTCTCTCTGTGTTGATCTCTCCTCCTTCTCTCTGTGTTGTGTTGTCCCCTACTACTTTTTTCTTCGTTTATTATTCTTTTCTTCTCTCTCTCTTCTTCGTTCTTCGTTCATCCAAGGCAAAATACACACACACACACACACACACACACACTCTCTCTCTCTCTCTCTTGCCCTCGCTTTATGTCTATCTCTATCTGTTTCCGTCTCTCTTTCTCTGTCTCTTTCTTTCCTTTTGTCTCTCTCTCTCTGTCTGTCTGTCTGTCTGTCTCTCTCTCTGTCTGTCTGTCTGTCTGTCTCTCTCTCTCTCTCTCTCTCTCTCTCTCTCTCTCTCTCTCTCTCTCTCTCTCTCTCTCTCTCTCTCTTTTGTTTGTCCCTGTCTGTCTGTTTTTTCTGTCTCTGCCTCTGTCTGTCTGTCTGTCTGTTTGTCTGTCTATCTGTCTGTCTGTCATCCTACACAAGACCACATCATCCTTGGCGGACTCCAAGTGTCACGCTGCGACAAATCCAATTGCGCCAACGTGATTTTTTTCTTCCCTTTTCCCGAGTGCCAACCGAAGGTCCCCAGCCCTCGGGTCTATTTGGTTCTCAGGTCTCTTTTTGAGGCCCCGACAGCTCCTGATGTAGACACATTACTCCTCAGGCCTTGGTGGCGTCGTCTCTCTCTCTCTCTCTCTCTCTCTCTTTTCGTTTATCTTTCTTTCTTTCTTTCTTTCTTTCTTTCTTTCTGTCTTTCTTTCTTTCTTTCTTTCGCTCTCTTCATATAAGCAAACATATTTGTATTCTCTCACTATTTATTTCTCTTTCTCAATCTCTTTCTCTCTCTCCATGTAATCAATCAGTTATCATAGTGTAGTGTAGTGTAGCAGCATCTAGGAGTCATATACCTCTGTTATCCTCAACATCGCTCTAAACACTATCAAACAACACTATCTTATCCCACACACCAAATTATACAATTCCTCAAACTTCTATCGTGAATCATTTTCTTCCTAAGGTTCAGAACGACCCATAAATCCCTTAACTTTGACTATGTTATCAGTAACTCCTTCCTATCGTAATATCTCGGTACTAAACCACGAGAGGAGAGGATTTATACCTGTAGGGGGGGGGGGCGTCTCTTCACCTTCCTTGAGTCGTAACTTCCAGGAGTGACGAGGGTGATTTTGAGTGGAAAATAGCGATCGATCGTCACTGATTCTACATCAAAGTAAGATATGTAATAACCGACTGAAGTTTGATATGAGAGTGTATATACCTCTCTCTCTCTCTCTCTCTCTCTCTCTCTCTCTCTCTCTCTCTCTCTCTCTCTCTCTCTCTCTCTCTTTCTCCCCTGTGACACCGACTTCAATTTTCTTGTTATGATGTGACTTCTTCAGAGTATCAGTATGTTAGTGTGTAGATATTTCAGTATACCACCTGTGACGATTCTGTCCCCTCCTCACTCTACCACCATAACCATAACTTGCTCCAACTTGACACCTTGACAACTCGACCCCCAGTGAGCATCGATTCAGAACCAGTTTCCATCTGACTATGAGACCGAGGTATCGAGGCAAGTGTGTCTGCCTGGTAAGCTGAGTCTCTTGTCTGCGGTGTTCCTCTTCTCCCGGGGTGTGGACGACGAATTGTATTAAGGACTACTGCTGGTGGTGGTGTGATGGTTTGATGGTAGTGGACTACGGCGTTAATAGTTCCTTGTGGTTGGCCATCACAACCTACTAGACCTGATACCTGAGCTGCCATTTCTATCAGGTTTTGTGTTGTCGTATATACAGTAGTATGTGTATTTAATGTTTAAAATAAAATAATTTGGTAATATTATGGTGTTTTGATAAATGCATATTTTGTATTCTACTTGCGTTACGTAATGTACCTAATTAACTATCTTAATCAATACTTAATATAAAGGTTTTTAAATTACTCAGTTTACTAGATAATCTTCTTATCTCTTTCATAACTAAATTTGTCTGTCACTATAAGTAATTCTAGAGTGTGTGTTCCTTACTTGCTGCCTCCACGTATTTCAACATCAAGATTATTCACTCCTTATTTTTTACTTGTCAACTTTACCTTTCCTCAATGTTGTGGATAGCAAGGAAGGACATCACACACCACATCAGTATACCACCACATCAGTATACCACCACATCAGTATACAACCACATCAGTATACCACCACATCAGTATACCACCACATCAGTATACCACCACATCAGTATACCACCACATCAGTATACCACCACATCAGTATACAACCACATCAGTATACACCACATCAGTATACCACCACATCAGTATACCACCACATCAGTATACCACCATAGTATACAACCACATCAGTATACAACCACATCAGTTACCACCACATCAGTATACCACCACATCAGTATACCACCACATCAGTATACATCAGTATACACATCATTATACCACCACATCAGTATACCACCACATCAGTATACAACCACATCAGTATACCACCACATCAGTATACCACCATCAGTATACAACCACATCAGTATACCACCACATCAGTATACCACCACAAGTATACCACCACATCAGTATACAACCACATCAGTATACCACCACATCAGTATACAACCACATCAGTATACAACCACATCAGTATACAACCACATCAGTATACCACCACATCAGTATACCACCACATCAGTATACCACCACATCAGTATACCACCACATCAGTATACCACCACATCAGTATACAACCACATCAGTATACAACCACATCAGTTTACCACCACATCAGTATACCACCACATCAGTATACCACCACATCAGTATACCACCACATCAGTATACAACCACATCATTATACCATCAGTATACCACCACATCAGTATACAACACATCAGTATACCATCAGTATACACATCAGTATACAACCACATCAGTATACCACCACATCAGTATACCACCACATCAGTATACCACCACATCAGTATACAACCCATCAGTATACCACCACATCAGTATACAACCACATCAGTATACCACCACATCAGTATACCACCACATCAGTATACCACCACATCAGTATACCACCACATCAGTATACAACCATCAGTACCACACATCAGTATACAACCACATCAGTATACCACCACATCAGTATACAACCACATCAGTATACAACCATCAGTATACACCACATCAGTAGACTACATCAGTATACCACCACATCAGTATACAACCACATCAGTATACCACCACATCAGTATACCACATCAGTAGACTACCACATCAGTATACCACCACATCGGTATACAACCACATCAGTATACCACCACATCAGTATACCACCACATCAGTATACAACCACATCAGTATACCACCACATCAGTATACAACCACATCAGTATACCACCACATCAGTATATTACCATTAAAAGCAGAATTAAGCCGGATAGAGTCAGCTGGTATTATTGTCAATATCCTGCATCAGATTTACGTGTTGGCAGCGGACCACTAAACGGGCCTCATTGGTAACCACGACAAAAACACAATTGAAATACACTTTGATTTTTTTTTTATGTGAATTGTCATATACCTACTTTTTTCTTATCTATAATCGAATTTTGTATTTAAAAGTATATTCAGATAAGATTTGTGATAAGGAATTTGTCTTTGTACGTTGATATATACAGGTATTGATTAAATTGATAAATATTTAAATTTTTTGGGGGGGTGTAAATTTGATTATGATTAATTGATTGTAAGTTGAATATATTTTATATTTAAATTTATGGTTGATGAAAAAGTATAAATATAAACAAAATATATTGTATACCTGAGGAAGCTAACGGGTAGTCGATATTAAAGAAGAAGATAGGAGAGACCAGCCCACGGTAGATTGCCTCTGTCCATCCATCCATCAACTGTACCTGTATTGTGATTACCTGTGTTACCTGTGTTACCTGTGCTACCTGTTACCTCTGACGTCAAGGCTGGAATTGGTGCTTCAGTTCTCTGTATTTAGAAACTGACCTACTTATTCCCGATAGCATAAATGATATAGGTTTGATATACTGACGACTCTCTCTCTCTCTCTCTGTCTGTCTCGGATACCTCTAATGGTAGGTATGAAAGAGAGACAGATAGATAGACAGACAGATAGACAGATAGATAGACAAATAGATAGATAGATAGATAGATAGATAGATAGATAGATAGACAAATAGATAGATAGATAGATAGATAGATAGATAGATAGATAGATAGATAGATAAGAAGAAATGCCAAGTTATGTGAAAGGTAATGTTTTCTGTTTTAATTGGATGATTGAATAAATAGAAGAAATTTTAATAACTCTCGACGTGTTTTCGAAAATATTAGTGAAGAAATTAATTAGTTATGGCTTCATTATATTGTTTGTTTCTAAAGGGATGTTTATAGGATATCTTGTTCATACCCAGACAGACAGACGGATAGACAGACAGATAGACAGACAGATAGACAGACAGATAGATAGACAGGTACAGAAGGCAATTGCAATATACCTCTTTTTTTTTTTTCTCTATGGGCTGGGTGACGATTGTATAGATAAGTCAACGCACACACACACACACACACACACACACACACACACACAGCAGGGAGGAGGGGAGGAGAGAAGGTGAAGGAGGAACGTAATGCAAGCCCCCAAAATTGCGCCTAATTTCCTGAAGTGAGGTATTTTGGTGTTAGGATGAATGCTTGGTGCTGTCTCTCCTTCCCTCCCCTCCCTCTATCTTTTTTTCCCCTTCCTCACTCTCCTCCTTCCCCTCAAGTCTTTTATTCCTCCCTCCCTTCATCAAGTCTTCTCTCCCTCCTCCCTTCCATCAAGTCTTCCTCTCCCTCCCTCCCTCCCTTCCATCAAGTCTTCCTCTCCCTCCCTCCCTTCCATCAAGTCTTCCTCTCCCTCCTTCCATTTCATCCTTCAAGTCCTTTCCCTCACTCCAACTTCTTTTCTCTTTTCCCTCCTTCTCTCCCTGTCACTCTTCTCTATCTTTTTCCCTCCCTCCTCCTTCTCCCTCCTCCTCCTTCCTTCCTTCCCCTGAAGTATTTTCCAACCTTCCATTTTTCTCTCCTTCTCTCTCTTTTCTCCTCCCTTAGTTTAATATTATCTTCCTCCATTTTTTCAACTACATACTTTCTTTTCTCTCTCTCTAGACTTCTTCAGTGTTCTTACTTTCCCTCTTTCTTAACTCTCTCTTCTTCTTTTCCATCCTCCTTCCCTTCCTATTCTTTCTTGTCTGAAATCTTTTCCCCCTTCCATCCCTACCTCCCTCCATCCCTCCCTCCCTCCGTCCCTCCCTCTTTTCCTCCTTCCCTCCCACTCATTTTTCTTCCTTCCTTCCCATTACTATTCCCTTCAGTCTATCCTTTCTCAAATCTCTCTCATGTTTTCTTCCTTCCTTTGAGTCTTTTCTTTCTCCCTCCTTTCTTTTATCTCTTCACTCTTGTTCCTTCTTCCTCCTTCCCCCACCCTCTTCTCCTCCTTCTCCTTAGTGTCGACCTTGATGTAAAAATGATGCTGATGCTTGTATTAAAATGCTCTCTCTCTCTCCTGCTTCTCTTTTATTCTCTCCTTTCCATTTACCTAGCTTTTGTTTTTCTCTCTCCTCTCTCTCATTGTCGCATTTCCTCTTCTCATCGCGATCTCTGGTGTCTCATTTTCGTTAATAAACACACATGAGTGAGTTCAGTCCACAACACACCTGCAAATTGTCCCGAGATTGGTCGTGATATCAAAACAGAATTATTACGCACAGTTTAATACATGGAACTGAAGTGTCAATGAATTATGTTTCAAACTCGATAGAAATGAGTTAATGGTAATTAAATTTTTATTTTATCTCAAACAATTGAAATTCTGATTATTATAATAGTTAATGTTTTATGATAATGTTCAGATGTAAATGGCCATTATTACTATTTGTTATTGTTGTTGTTGTGTGTGTGTTTTAGCATGAATTTAAACATGTATTGAGAAATATCACTTACGTATTTTAATAATAATTGTTTCAGCATAATATAGTCTCAAAAAAGGTTCGTGTTTATGTTGAAATAATATATATTTATTTATTTTCATGACTGTATTAATGTATATATGTTCATTGTTATAATAATAATGGAAGCCCCTCGAAATCGAGGATGGCCGGCCCTCGGGCCACCTTGGCGTGAATTTGTTTAAGGTGTAGAAGCTGTCGCCAACACAACAACCACACCCTGAGTTAACGAGCTGCATGACCCAGTGTCAAGGAATAGTCCAAGAAGACCGGACAACTCGCTAACTGCACTGGCTAACCATTACCCTGGATCACGATCCGCAGATCGATTAACATCCAGTTTCCCAATTACTGCTGGGTAGACAGAGGCAAATGACGTAAAGAAACTTGCCTATACTGTAGTTTCACCCTGCCCGAGGATCGAACCCGGGTCCGCTCACGTGCGAGGCGAGGATAATGACCATTACACCACAAGTTGATTGTTATACACACACACACACACACACACACACACACACACACACACACACAATACTAATAGGAGAACATCAACAAGAATCTCTGGCAGTAAGACCCCGGATGCTCTTCTGTGTTCCCTCGACCGTACACAAGTTAAGGCTCTGAACTGAAGCTTAAAGAAAAGATTTAATACGTTACTATGGTCAACTTTGTAAGGATTTAGGGCAAAGTGAATTATATCTTTCTTTCTTTCCCTCACATTTTATCTGTTTATTACACACATTCCCTCCCTTTCCCTCTCCCGGATTTTCTTCTCCCTTACCTCTTGTCTTCTATCACTCTTCCATCTCTCTCTTTCCTCCATCGGCTTTTCCTTCCTTTTTCCTATATCACAGAAATTTCCCTCTCTATCCCTCCCAGGTACACGCACACAGGCACAGATACTCTCTCTCTCTCTCCCTTCCTCCCCTATAAAATATTATATTACATCTCTCTCCCTGTATCACAGACATACTCCTCACTTTCTTTCCCTCTCTCTCTCCCCAGCACATTCCTCCTTTCCCTCCTTCCCTCCCTCCTCTCTCTCTCTCTCTCTTTATCTCTCTCTCTCTCTCTCTCTCTCTCCTCCATGTATCACACACACACACACACCCACACACACACACACACCCACACACACACACACACACACACACACACACCCAAGTTTCAAACATAAAAGATCCCCGACTCTCAGAAGAAACAAGCTGCCACACCACAACACCGAGCTAGAATTAATAATGCATGAGACAGTCAGAAGAAAATGCAAAATGGTGTGAAGAATGCAGAGTTGTGAGAGTCTCGCTATTGTGTGAATATGGACACTCACGGACAGTGGATAGCTGAAGGGGCAGCAGGAGAAGGTGGTGCTGCTGCTGCTAGTAGTAGTAGAGGTAATGTGGATGATTGAAGAGAAGTAGGTGGGTGGAAGTGGTGGGTGGATGAAGAGATGGTGGAGGAGATGGAAGAGGAGGTGAAAGGGGAAGAGGAGTAGGAGGTAGAGGTGGAGCAGGTGGAGAAGCAGGTGTAAGAGGAAGATGAATAGTTAGAGGTGGAGTTGCAGAAAGAGAATAAGAGGTAAGATGGATGGGATGAGAAAAAACGAGCTGGATTGGAAAGAGTAGAGAATAGAGAGACAGTACGGGAGAATATTTTTAGAAAGGTCATGACTTTCTACTGCAAAAAAGGAGAAAGTTATATAGAGAAAGGATAAAGGAGAGAAACAACAGATAGACGAATAAAAGTGAAAAAAAAGCAAAGAGAGAATATAACGTCAAACGATAAACGAATAGAAAGTGAATCAGTTTTCTTGTGTGTCCGTCTGCCTGTATGTCTATCAACGTCGTGTCTCATTGAAAGATTTCAACTCGGTGTAAAAAAAAACAGAAAAAACAAACAAGGGACTGTGGGATACTTTGACCTGTATAGTTATAAGGTCAGAGGTCACAAATCAGAGAGGTCAAGGTTTGAATGTGTAGATCATAAGGTTAGGTTTAGTGAGGTTAGGTTATGCAAAAAAACTAGTGTTAAATGCCAGAGGATAAGGTTACGGTAAGATGAACTTAACAAAAGTCTGTTCATTTCACTCTTCAATTTCGTTTGTTTCATATTTTTTTTCTCTCTCTCCTAAATTTTAATGACGAACTGAAAATATTTTAGAGTTCAGTGAAATGAATTTTTTTTTTTTTTTTTAGAATTTCATGGTTAGGAGAGGAGAGGAGGAGAGTTCTTGATAAATAAGATATGTATGATTTAAGGAGTATGTATGTATGTATGTATGTATGTATGTATGTATGTATGTATGTATGTATGTATGTATGTATGTATGTATGTATGTATGTATGTATATATGTATGTATGTATGTAAGGATGTACGTATGTATGTACAGTATGTATGTATGTATGCATGTATGTTTATTCATTATTTTACATCCTGTGTATTTTATGATTCTATAAAATATCAGATTTGAGTATCCCATAATAAATTTTTTCTAGCCATTATCCTTTAAAAAGATAAAAATATATGTACAGTGTATTTCAATGCTACAGCCGACCACACGTTATGAACCAATAGGAATACAAAATTGTGGACTATTTATTTTTTACATTTCTATTATTATTTTTACCTAATAGAATTTACATAGACGTGCCTTGTGTATTATGTATTAGTTATAGAAAAAGGTTAAATGATTGAGAAGAAACAAGTAATAATAATCTGAACATAATTCTGTAATAATCTGCCGTATTATGCGAAATGGTTCGTCTTATTTATATATCAGTTCTCCCTGAATTTGTTGAATACATTAGTCTGCTAGTCTATTTACGCTAAAACTAATTATTATCTTAATGTAATTAATTTTCACAAAGGTTAAAATATTATACTGAGGTGTACTCTACATGGTTCTGTCTCTTACAACTGTTGATAAATGTTTGATAAGGTAGTAGTAAAGTTTTAACTGGGGAGATATTTTTAATCACACACTTTGTTTTAACTGTGTGTGTGTGTATGTGTAAGTGTATGTATTTGTGTATGTCTGTGTGTGAGAATGTGTACAAGTAGATGTGTGTATATGAATTTAGCTATATAAGTTAATGTAGTATAATTCCCATTGTATGGTATTATATTTCGTGTGTGTGTGTGTGTGTGTGTTGTTTCAATTGTTCATCTGGTGACGTCATATCATTGTTCAAACTCGCCCAGTCTCACCGTTACTCACACACGTTCATTGTCATATTGTTCACCCAGCCATTGTGTGTGTGTGTGTGTGTGTGTGTGTGTGTGTGTGTGTGTGTGTCCGTGTTAGCTCAGCGGTACATTACTATCATTTGATTCATTCTGTTGTGTTGTGGAAACTGATATACACCAGTGCACATCAATAGACCCGTATAAACATATGTAAATACAGAAACTTGTATGTATATATATATAAGTATGTATGTATGTATGTATGTATATAAGTATGTATGTATGTGTATGTTCTCGGTTTAACAGAATACAACAACAAACCTCCACGTCGCATACCCACACCTCCCCTCCACGCCGCCCTCCAGCACCTATTAATCACGATAGTCCCCCCACGCCCTCCATACTCTAACCCTTCCTCCACGCCCTCCATACCCACACCCCCTCCACGCCCCCAAAAACGGCATAATCTCTTCCCTCCACGCCCTCCATACCCACACCCTGCCTCCACGCCCTCCATACCCACACCCCTCCTCCACGCCCCTGCATCCACACCCCTCCACGCCCTCAGTACCCACACCTTCCCTCCACGCCCTCCATACCCACACCCGCCCCACGCCCTCCATACCCACACCCTCCCTCCACGCCCCCCTGTATCCATAATTCTCCCCACGCCCCAGTACCCACACCCTTCCTCCACGCCCTCAGTACTCCACACCTTCCTCCACGCCTTCCACATACCCACACCCTCCACGCCTCCATGCTCACAGCCCCAAGGTATGTGTTTCTGACTTACGTAACTGTGATTCATGTTACAGGAGGTTTAAAAAGAAAGTCTATATTTTAAAGTATGCTAATCTAAGAGTCTAACTCTAATATGACCTTTTTGCTATTTATATTCATTCTCTTTAAAACCATAGTGTCTCTCTCTCTCTCTCTCTCTCTCTCTCTCTCTCTCTCTCTCTCTCTCCACCAATTTCTAGCGTCGCCTGCAAGAGACTGGTGGAGCCGAGTTTGACAGAGAGTTATTTTATTCTCCCCCTGCTCCCTGACGGACTGCCTGTGACCCACCACTGCACCCTAGTGGCCTGGGCTCTTGTTGACATCTGTGACTGAGGGGGGGTTAGTATTCTCAAGGTTGTATACGTGCAATTTCTCCCTTGACTGGAGACGTTTTGAGAGCATTCTAACTGGCTAACTTTACCTACGGTACCCCCCCCCCTCCAAAAGAAAGGATGAAAAAAAAAAGACGTCCATAACAGCGTCCATATTGAACTGAGAATGTACCTGTATTCGTTCTCTTAAAACCCAGTAACGGCAAATAAACTCCAAGACACAAGGACTTGAGACTCTGTACCCCGTCAGCTTCAACAAAAGATCTTGGCCGGATATTAGTCTCTATTTTTTATGCCTTTCTGGTAGCCTGAGCCGAGGACACACATAGTTAGTTTTGTATCTTTTTTTCAGCCAATGTCTTATAATATTTTTAGAAGATGTGTTCAGTTTTTTCTTTACTTATTAGATAGTTACTTAAACACTTATTCTCTTCTCTTTATATAATCTACGGTTACTTAGGTTGTATATATTGCAAGGAGTGATACATACATGGATAGAGAAAGAGAGAGACAGATACACAATGAGAAAAAGAGGTGAAAAATAAATTAATTTGTTCAGTGGCCAATTTATTCAGTATAAATTAACGAAATCTATATCAACCAATAATGTGTTCTAACTCATGGATGATAACTTTACCAACTGAAGAAAATCACGAAGTTTGTAAACCTTGACAAGAAACTGAAGGAAACATTCGCTAGCTGACGGAAACTCGTGTCATAGGGTTTTGTTGGCATGTCTGGGTTTTTGAGTGAAGGCTGTCAAAGGGGAGAGTTGGTGAGGTGTTTTAGGGTTAATGTTTCCTCTCGTTAGGTTACCAGAGAAGTTAGTTATAAAAAGAAAAGTTATCGGCATTTTCCCATCACAGTTTCCAGTGAATTTGTTTGTTTTTTGTGTAAGCCGTTTGTTTACTACTAATACTAGTAATATAATAATAACAATAGCTGTCATGTTTGAGGAGGAAGAGAAGTCAACCCGTATTTACAAGTTTTTATAGACCTGACGCTGGAAAGAAGAACGATTATAGGAGAAAAAAATCTCTAGAAGGGAAGAAACTGCCATAGTTATATGAAAACAACACCGTAGCATAATGGGCACTCTTCAAGTGGAAGGAAACAGCTACCGTATATATTACAACCACGTCTTGTATGTCAGCGGTGCAGGTTTACAGACCATGAAAACTAGTTACCGAGATAATACCCGTAAAAGAGAAATAGAGAAGCAATATTTTGAAAAAGACTCGAAGGCTGGTAGTGATAGCCCGCATTTTTTTTTATCTAAATGTAAATATATCTTGGCGATGAACAACTTGGCAATGATTCCGAATTGAAATAAAGGTAAATTGATCGAAAGATAGGCAGAGTTTCATGATCTGAGACGCTCTATATGAGACACGGTATGAGTTTGAGCACGAACGACCGAGTCAATACTGAGAAGATAAAAATTTAGTAGATGATGAGATACAGGACTCCAACCCATTCAAGATGTAGACTTCCACTATACGGTCAGCTTCCTCGAAGGATATACAGCTAGGAGACCCTCATGGAGATCCTCTAGGAGACCTTATACGAGATATTTTAGGAACATATGAATAAACTGTGTAGGAGGAGTAGGAGAAGGAGCTACTTGAAGGTCTACGAGTTCCTAAATCCTATGAAAGAGTAAATACATATATTATGATAAACTTTAAAAGAATAGCAAGAACCAAGTGAACGTCCACATTACAATAGACTGTAAGTAAATAAACATATCAATAGTAAACAGTTACAACACACACACTGCAAACAAAAAGGAAAGTTAAATACCATGTCATAGTTATTTTGTAGTGAATAGGACGTGCGTAGGAGATGTAAATTAATTATATGTATTATTAGAATCATAGTAATTTTAAAATCTAGAATTGTTCATAACCTTCGTGTGGGATGTGTGGGTAATGGTGGTGGGAAAGAGATTTATATTTTGTAATTACTAAATGTCTGATTAATGTTGTTTTTGTATTTTCAATCTGTTCGTCGACACTGTTGGTCCTTTACTACAACAAAGGTGGCGATGTTTTGTTGAAAATGTCATTATAGGTACTCCTGAGCATACTGATTCCGAAACTATGGTCCACGATTTGAGTTTAAACACAAGTCAAATTTGGACCGAAACTGCCGAAAATGTAAATTTTCGACTGAAATATACTTTTGTCTTGGAGTTGGAATTTAAGGGGCTGAACCAATTAAGTACTTAACAGAATAACACACATACACACACAAAAGTAAAAACAGTAACGCACCTCCGAAACTCATATGGCG
>NW_024743709.1:5319696-5364696 GCF_018991925.1 Homarus americanus
ATTACGCTGTTTAGATATTGAATAATAAAATGATCTCTCATCCCTATCTGTCTTCTGTGTATCTCTCTCTGCGCCTCTCTGTGCCATTTCTATTCCATTCTTATCTTCACTTTATTTACCCATAATGCTCTCTCACACACACAACGTCACAATTCAGGACAAAAACAAACGTTCATCTTTCCTAACTTTTTCAACTCTCTCTCTCTATATAATCCTTTTTCCTTCTGCTTTTCTCCTGAAGAAAAGTGTCCAATAAAGGAAGTTCTGTGGCTCTATAAACAAAGTTTGTCGGACTTTTTTCAAACACGAGAAATTTTTGTCTAAATTTTTCAGTTCATTATTTTTTTATGAAAGGAGGATGTAAAGAGAGATGAAACGTTACATATATATACATACATACATACATACACATACATACATACATACATACATACATACATACATACATACATACATACATACATACATTACAGATACATGCATACATGTATACATACAATGGAAAATACTTGATACTTGATAATATTTTAAGGAAATATATATATATGTTCATTCACTTACCTGTTATATAAGGAAATGAAAACAAGAGACGAAACAAAAATGATAGATGTATATGCTGATGGCCTGTGGGGTGAATTGGGTGAGGTGGTGTAGGTGGTGAGTACGTTGGTAGTGGTGGTGGTGGTGGTGATAGGCAATGCTGGTGGAGTGGTGGCAGGTGGTAGTAGGTGGTGGTAATTTGAGAAAGTGGTGGTAGTGTAAGAGGCAATTGCTTGGTAGGTGGGTGTATGGTGGGGCATGATGAAAGGCACTGTTTATGGTGGTGGTAGAGGTGGTGGTGGTGGCAGAGAGGCAGTAATGTTGGTAGTATGGTAGGAAGCAGAATGTTGGGCAGCAGGGAGGCAGGCAGGGTGGTGATGCTTTTATATGTAGAATGTTGATGGTAGAGGTGGTGGTGGCGGTAGTAATGTTGGCAGGTGGTGGTGTAGAAAGGTGGTGGTGGGTAGGTGGTGGTGGTGGTGGTAGTGGTGGTGGGTGGTGGTGGTGGTGGTGGTAGGTGGCAGTAATGCTGGTGGTGGCAAGCAGGTGGTAGCATGCCGGTGGTGGTGGCGGCAGGTGGCGGTAAGCAGTGGCGGCAGGTGGTGGTGGCATCGTGGACGGCAGCAGCAATAATGCGCAGTTAGTAGTAATGGTGGTAGTGCATAAATTACAATATGGCAGCGCGATTTAGGGATTTAGTGAAAATAATCCCGAAATTTGGCATCATGCTAGTTTATTATAATTTACGGCGTGTGTGTGTGTGTGTGAGTCATTTATTCCTATTTAACTATTATCATTTATTCCATTAATTATTCTTTTATCATTTTACATTCTTTAACATTTTCTCCCAAAAAAAAATTATTTCATAATTATAAAACTTCGTGATTTGTAAGCTATTTTGCAGTACTTCAGACCTCGATTTTTCCGCTTTTGTTTTTTCTGTTTTCTAAAAGACTGACATGAAGGATTATGTAGGAGGGGAAGGTGTAGGAGGAAGGAGAGTGGAGGGGGCAGGAAGGGAAGGGTAGGAGGGGTGGGTAGAGGGGAGGGTAAGGGGGTGAGGGTGAGGAGGAGAGACAAATAACCCGATATTGCTTGACGTTCGTTAATCAAGAAATGGAGCGACAGGGCATACCTGGAAATTCACCTGTGAACAGTCAAGCAAGGAACTCATTAAGGTGAGCGGAATACATCAACAGGTAAGACAACTTTACTTCGTTGTTAAAATGGTGAAAACAGTGAGACAAGAATATAAGGCATTAAGTTGTCAATACTAATGAAATATATAACCTGTGATTAATAATTATACTTACGACATTATTAAGGTAAGAATAGGTAGACTTAATAAACCAGAGGCATTAACAAGGTAGAATATGTTTTAAGAGTAAATAGAAAAGACAAAAAAAGAAGACATACGAATAATAAAAAACAATAATAATAATAATAATAATAATACAATAATAAAAAAACAATAATAATAAAAAATACAAAACCAACCCAACAACCAAAACAAAAAAAACAACACATATATTCAACCAAAAAAACACCACCCCAAAACACAAAACAACACCAGCCACCAAGACACAAACAAAACTACCCACAGGAAAAACGCAGCAACAATCCTTAACACCAGTATACCGGTAGTTGACCACACGCAAAACACTGATGTCAAAGGTTATGTGCAAATGGTGGAAGGAGAAAATGGTAGAGGTAGGAAGGTGGAGGGAGGGAGGGAGGATGTGAAAGAGTGAGTGAGGAAAGGGAAGGAAGGTGATGGACACAATGATCTTGGAGGAAATAGAATGGCTGAGGGGGTTGAGAAGTTGAGGTTGAGGGTTGGTAATGAAAGATAGGATAGAGGGAGTAAGGATGGGATTTGATAGTGAGTACAGGAGAGGTGGTGACATAAAGGGAGAGGATAGATGGAAGGAAAGATGGTGGGTGGATAGGTGTCAAAAGGAGAAGATGGAAGGCATGTTGAAGAAGAAGAAAGATGAAGGATGGTAGGAAAGGGGAGGAGGAGGAGGAGGAGGAAGGGGGGGAAAAGAAGGGTCACGGAGGAAAGAGGGAGGGAGGAGGGAAGAGGAGGAGGAAAGAAGGGAGGCAGAGGTCCAGAAGAAGGTGGGGAAACAGCACAGAGTTGTGGACACCTAGACGACCTCATGAATCACGGACGAGTATGATAGTTAAAGACCAGTAAATACACACGTCGAGGTGCAAGAGGTGACCAGGTGACAGCAGTGGTGGTGGGTAATGGGGGTGGACCTCCAGGTGATGGTGGGACGCGCGGTGACGGTGATGGCAGGAGGTGACGGCGGTGATGATGGTGGTGGTAGTGGTGGTGACGGAGGTGATGGTGGTGGTGACGGCAGATGGTGGTGACGGCGGTGATGGTGGGTGGTAGTGGTGGTAACCTGATGATGTGGTGATGGGTGGTGGATGACCAAGTGTTGATGGGTGGTGTGGATGGTGATGGTGACCAGTAGTGATGATGGTGGTGGTGGTGGTGGTATAAAACCATTACGAGTCAGGCGCCACACAAAGGCAGGTGAACAGGTGAAACGGATGAATCAGTTTAACAGGTGAGCATATAAACAGACTACTCGGCTAAACAGGTGAAAGAAGTGAATTAATGCTATGTGTAAATACCTTAATTAATTCAACGAGCAAACAGATGAGTCGTGTTTAAATAATGAAATGAATAAACAGGTGACAGGTAAACACGTGACTTAGGTAAGCAAGAAAGTCGAATGAACTAGCGTGAGGCGGTGGATTAAGGGACTATTGATTCGATTGTTACCTACACACAACACACTGAGGGTAATTAGACTTCACTCCTTTGATACTGTCATAATATTCCTTCGTGGGTCTTAAGTCACAAGGCGGTGGTTCATTATCCATGTTGTTTTAGGATTATACGAGCCAATATTTACCGTAAGATCCAAGCCTCTCTCTGAGGGTTGGCGACCATAACCCACCGTAACAAAAAACAAAAATCTCGAGAAGGTTAATAGTTATAGATCCTTTTCACTTTAACTTCTCAAACGAAAAATGTCTCTTGTTTTACTATTACCCATTTTATAATCAGAGAGAGAGAGAGAGAGAGTACAGATGCATGATAGCCATAGGAGGGCGATACAATACCAAATTGACATTGTTCGGCGTGAGAAACTGATGGGAGAGTGAGTGTGTGTGTGGCTCTCTCTCTGTGCGTGTGTGTGTGTGTGTGATAGTGGTCGAGGCTGGTAGTGGTTATCGTGCATGTATAATGTATAGAAGATGAGAGGATGTTAGCCAGTGGTGCATTGTAACATTGGTGTCTGAACAAGTAGTGCCTGCATAGTATATAACCCACCTTGAAGATATTGTTATTACACACACACACACACACACACACACACACACACACACACACACACACACACACACACACACACACACACAAAATACCATGGATCGTTCATGATGTAAATAATGTCGACAATATATATATACATACCATTGAGTTGATGCCAGTCCACAGTGGTCGAAGGAGTCTAACTTGAGTAAGGGAGAAGAGAAGGAAAGGAGGAGAAAGTGACAGATGAAGAGGAAAATAGAATGCAGAGAAGGAGGGACACAGAGGAAAAGAGAGAGAATAGAGAAAGAGAGTGAGAAAAATGTCAAAGGAATAAATATGAGAAGTATGAAGGAGGAATGTGAAAAGGAGGACAGGAAAAAGAGGAAGGAGGAAAGAAGGAAAAATGAGGAGGAAGTTGTTAAAAACGGAATAAGGAACCAGAAAACACACAAATATTAATAGACGGATGAAAAATATCGAAAAAAGTAGAATAAATGAAAGGAAGAAAAATAACAAGGAATAAATTAATAGAAAAATTAATATACCCACATGGAGACACCTTACCAAAGAGAAATCAAAATGCAAATGAAAACAAAACAGAGAAACAAAAACGAACACAGAAGAAAATGGAATAAGAAGAAAATTAAAGAAATTCATAACATAAACAATAAAAGAACTAAAAGGCAAAGGGATAAAGGGAACGAAAGAAAGGAAATGGTAAATAGAAAGGGGCGATTAGATAAGGAAGAAAATCACCAATGTATATAGCAAGAGATTTCAAGAACCACTTTGCTGCTGAGTCGAACCACAATTTATGGTGTACGCGGGTAAAGAAAAGTGGTGGTTTGTGGGTTGTAGCCACTGGTCGGGTTATGGATGGAAGTATGCCATGAGAGAAGAGAAGAGAAGAGGGAGAGAGAAGAGAAGAGAAGAGAAGAGAAGAGAAGAGAAGAGAAGAGAAGAGAAGAGAAGAGAAGAGAAGAGAAGAGAGCAGAAGAATATAAAGCAACAAGAAGATCAAAGACGAGAAGCAAAACGTATAAACAAGTCCAAGGAGAATGAGAGAGGGGAGGTGGAAAGAAAGAGGGAGGTGAAGGAAGGGAGAGAAAGAGAGAGAGAGAGAGAGAGAGAGCTGTGGCCTAGGGAAGGGGAAGGAAGAGAGGGAGGGGAAAATAAGTATCATTAGCAATGTTTCCAATTTAACATCCGCCACACACACAACCCTTATGGACGCTATTACACACAAAACAAAAACAATTCCCTACTTTCTCTCATGCTATTATTTTTATTTATATACATTATCAAATAACATGACTAAATAAAAGGAAAATAGCCATATTAGTTTATTTTCACCGTCGTAAAAGCTTCGTGTCATGGCGTTTATTAGTGAGCGGTTCCCACGTAACATGACTGGACAGCCGAGCACCGCCATTTAGTGTGAGAACCACCTCTGGTATATCTGACTGGCCGCGTTTCATCACTTATCCTTCTTGACTTGACTGATATTATTTTTCGTTATCGTTCGTGAGGGATGATTTTTTTATTTGTAATTGTGGTTTAACGTTCATAAACACTACTGATTGGTCGTTTAAGCTTATTTTTTGGATCTAACAGGGTGATAAGAGGAAGTTATCAATATATCAAGCTTGAATGATTTGGTTGTTTAAGCTTATTTTATCATTCTAACAAGCTGATAAGAAGTTATCAATATATTAAGCTTGAATAATTTGATAATTCAAGCTTATTTTCTCTTTTTAACAAGGTGATAAAGAGGAAGTAATCAATATATCAAGCTTAATTGATTATATATCCAAAGAGGTGAAAAAAAGGAAGAAAATAGAAGAAAGATTGGTAGTCTTTACGTGACTAGTGAGTGAGCAACACTTTTTCTCACGGCGGAGGAAGTAATTAAATTCGGAGGCAAAAGAGTTAATAAATTTTCATGGAACACGTGAGGTCACATATACAGTACGTGTGTGTGTGTGTGTGTGTGTGTGTGTGTGTGTGTGTGTGTGTGAGCGTGTGTGTGTGTGTGTGTGTGAAAATGACGAAAATACGATTGTTTGTGGAATATGTTTGTAATATTTTTATAGTTATTTTTTTTTATTTCTTATTTATTTGGTTTTATCAGCATTTTGCTTATGTATCTCTCTTTCTCTATATTTTTTCTTCCTCTTTCTCTTTTCTCTGTCACTCTTTATTTATTCTCTCTTTTTTATTATTTTATATATTCATTTTATTCTTTCTCCTCTCCTCCTCTATCTTATCTCCTCTCTCTCTTCTCTCTCTCTGAACATTTACACACATCTCTGCAGCAACCCCCCCAACACAATAATACTCCCCACAAACAGTCTCTTCTCTCCTTCCGCCAGTACTCCATAAATTCTCCCTCAGCTCTGAAGCAAAGCGGATCTTAACCCTCCCTCTTAATCGCTCCTGTATTTCTGCCTTATTTAATCTCTCCATTCTACGTTTGGTGATCCAGTACAGTCACCGTGTCTGTTAAAGTATGTCAAGTAATTTTTTTTGTAGGAAATTGGAGATATAATTTGTACGTCATTGTAGTCTTGTTGTTATAGTTCAGTATATAATTGATATATTTTTGTTGTTATTTATATAATGTAATTTTGATTTGTGAGAATAACCACAGTTTTCTATTTATATATGAGGTTATATTTTTCCCATTTATACACCTCTCACACTCACACACACACACACACACACACACACACACACACACACACACACACCTGTACCAGCACACGTGTTGGAGTAAACAATAGAGTCAACCTACAGGTATACACACACACGGTAACATACAATAACACAAAGGTGAGACGAACAGAGACGCCGTAACGAAGGTGAACGAACGAACATAAACTCACCTAAGGAAAAGTTACATATTTACAACTAATTAACTATAGACGTAAATACAATATATATTTCTTCATTACAGGTGAGATGTATCATAGGTGAATTTGATTGAAGAAATATGTAACGGTGATTAGAGGAGAAATATAATGGCAGATTGAGGAAGAGAGAGAGGGGGGAAGGAGAGAGGAAAAGAGAAAGAATGGAGGAAAATCAAGAGACGAGGAAATAGAGAGAGAGAGAGAGAGAGAGAGAGAGAGAGAGAGAGGATGAAACACAATTATACTGTAAAAAAAAAATACTGATAAACTGGAGCAAGAGACATAAATGAGAATAAGTCAATAAATAAATAAATATGTAATAAGATATACAAACACGGATATATGTCAACGGAAGGACAAAAACAAACATAAAATACAAACACATCATTGAAACAAACACTCAATCTTAATAGCCATCATTCAAATACCGCCTCGATAACAAACAAACAACGAAGATTTTTTTTGTTAACGTTCATAGACACACGAACAAATACTGCAATAGAGCTAAGAAAAAACACAAATACCAACAAATGACACAAAAATGAGGGTTAAACAAACAAGAAAAAGGAGGTCAAACACTCATCAACAAAGTAAAAAAAAAACACCAACACCAACACTCGCCTAAGACACAAACACACATTAAACAAACACCAACCCACACACACACACATCAAAAACGGGCCAACGAACAGCTAAGCGAGAGACAACAGAGAAACACCCGCCAACAAGCAACAAAGCGAGATCACACCTGGCCAGACAATACCATGGAGGTACTCACGGGACGACGGGAAACGGGGTGGCGTCATGTGCTGCCTTGATCGGCCCCTCTCCCTCCCTCTCTCCTCTCTGTGTCACCCAACCCCTCCCTCGCTCCCTCCCCCCTTCCTCACACGCTCCTCACCTGTTCACCTACCTCCTCCTCCTCCTCCCCACTCCTTGCATGCCCTCCTATTGTTTTTTTTTAATCATTTTATTCCTTCTCCTTCTGCACGTTTGTTAAGTTGCCTTATTCTCCATTATCGTTCCTCACTCTATCCTCAATTCCTCCTCACCTCTTTCCCTCCGTACTTTCTTATCCTCTCATTATTCTTTCCCCTTGATTATTCTTTTTTATCGCCTCATTCTATCCCCTCCATTTGTTATTTTATTCTCGTTTCTCCTTCCCACGCTCATCAAAATTTCTCTGTCCCCTTCCATTACTTCCGTCTCCCCAGTGTAGATATCGTTCCCGCGTCGCCTCGTCCCCCGCCCCACCCCCCCCCTAGCTTATTGCGCCCGAAGACAGTTGCTCACCCTCCCCCCACCCCAACCTCTGTCCGTCTGTCCGTCCGTCGCCCGGAGCGTTCAACTCCTTCCCCTTCAACTTCCCCGTCCTCGTCGCAACTCCCCCCCCCCAACAACCTCTTCCGCCTCCTTTCCTTCCTCCGTCCACTCCGTCCACCTGGTATCCTCCCTTCCTACGTCCTCTTCCAATCGTTCTCCTTTGGCTTCCTTCCCCCCTCCCTTTATCAGAGTCTCTCATACACTCATCTCATTAGTCTACCTACTAAATTCTTCCCACTTTATTGGTCTTTCTCCTGTACCCACGTTTACTCATCCACACCCTCTCTCTCTCTATTAACTTTTATTCCTTTACCTACACCTCCCATAACCTCTCCCTTACCTACACCTCCCATAACCTCTCCCTTACCTACACCTCCCATCGCCTCTCCTACTTCCCACCTCCCCATCGCCTCCCTACCCACACCTCCCATCGCCCTCCCTACCCACACCTCCCATAACCTCCTCACCTACACCTCCCATCGCCTCCTTACCCACACCTCCCATAACCTCTACCCACCTCCCATCCCTCTTACCTACACCTCCCATAACCTCCCCTTACCTACACCTCCCATCGCCTCTCCCCACCCACACCTCCATCACCTCTCCCTTACCTACACCTCCCATAACCCTCCCACCTACACCTCCCATCGCCTCCCTTACCCACACCCTCCCATCGCCTCCCTTACCCACACCTCCCATAACCTCCACACCTCCCATCGCCTCTCCCTTACCTACACCTCCCATCGCCTCTCCCTTACCTACACCTCCCATCGCCTCTCCCTTACCTACACCTCCCATCGCCTCTCCCTTACCTACACCTCCCATCACTGAACACCAAAGGAAAAAAAAACAACCCATCTTTAGACATTATTGACCATAACACCTCATTCACCTGTCTAATCTCACTTACTCACTCAGGTAAATGCAACAACCTGATTACACAATGATCAATTACTTCACACATTACGAAATACCTGTGCAATTTTTTCCCCTTTCACTATACAGATCATAACAATCCATTAACCATCCCCTTTAGGTTCAATTAGCTTAGAAAAACAAAAATATTGCAATTCCCGATTACACCATGATGTAAAAATATAGATACAATGGTGTAAATTTCTCCTTCTATTTCCCTCTGGATGAAGCTCAGTTCTCATAATCATTGAAGAGATAATTTTCCGTGCGAATTGGGACGCAAAATTACTTGGACGTGCGTGTGGATAGTTGGGTTGGGTTAGGTTGATTGGGGGTCACTTGAGAACTCGACCAATGACATCATCAAGAGGTGGTTGGTCACTATTGGTGGGAATCCAGGTGTTGTAAGTGTGTGTGTGTGTGTGTGTGTGTGTGTGTCATTCTTGGGGTGGTTGGTACGATATAACGGCAACGATCATTTTTCCGATAAGTAGTCGTGGTACCGTCCCTGTGTAGTACGGAATGAGGGAGGGTGAGGAGACAGGCGCGGGAGGGCGATTGGAGGGAGGAAGTAGGGGAGAGGGGTTGAGGGAATGAGGTTGGAGGGAGAGGGAGGAAAGAAAAGAGAGAGGGGGGGAAAGAGAGAGGGGGGAAGGAGGGAGGGAGAGGGAGGAAAGAAAAGAGAGAGGGGGGGAAGGAGGGAAGGAAGGAGGAAAGAAAAGAGAGAGGGAGGGAAGGAGGGAATAATACGATGGGAAGGAGGGAATAGGAGGGAGGAAAGGAAAGAGAGAGGGAGGGAATAAGAAAGAGAAGAGGGAGGAATAGGAGAGAGAGGAAGAAGGAACAGGAGGGAGGAAAGGAAGGAGAGAGGGAGGGAATAAGAAGGAGAGAAGGAGGAAATAGGAGGGAGGGAGAGGGGTGAGTGTGTTGAGGATGTAGTACACAAGAGAGGGAATGTACTAATGCACTCAAACATACGCATTCAAACACACGCACTTAAACACACGCACTCATAACCACACAAATATAGCATAAATTAATACACAAGCACTTAGGCTTACATACATAAACATACATACATACATACATACACATACACACACACGTAGACATATTTACACGCACATACGCACATACATATAGATATACATACACCCATGTGTCCACAACTGTACAAACAGACATGTAAACACTCTTAAAATCTTTCATTAGGTTAGGTAAGGTTAGGTTAGGTTAGGTTAGGTTAGGGACTCTCTCTCTCTCTCTCTCTCTCTCTCTCTCTCTCTCTCAACAGCGTGTGTGGGGAAACAGGAGGCGGGAGGTTCAGATGACGCCAGATGTTGCAGGCAGCAGGTGAGAGAGAGACACAGGTATGGGTTCCTACCTGGCCACTCACTCCTCCACCACCTTGTCCTCACACCCCTCTCAACTACCACCAACCACCACTACTATCACCATCATCACCACCATCACAGCCTTACCTTTCTTCACCACCATGGTTGATCCCCCATCACCATCACCGCCACTATATCCCCCCCACTACCATCATCACCACCACCATAACCTCGCCCATCACCATCACCACACTAAATTATTCTCCCCCACCACCACCACCAACCACCACTACTATCACCATCATCACCACCATCACAGCCTTACCATTCTTCACCACCATGGTTGATCCCCCATCACCATCACCACCAACATATTCCCTCCCCCATCATCACCACCACCATATATCCTCGCCCATCACCATCACCACACTAAATTATTCTCCCCCACCACCACCACGTCCTCTTCCCCCACCACCACCACCACCACCACCACGTCCTCCCCCACCGCCACCATACGCCCCACGGATACGTCACCTCAAAGGCTTTACGGGTAATATTAAAGGGCAGTGTTATACCTAAGCTCCAGGGCACTAAGCGATTACGTATTGGTTATACAAACAGAAAAATAACAAGTAATTTACTATAATATTCTGTGTCGTATGATTATCATTGTTATTTATGAGACATTATACTATCAATAACTCCTGGATGTATATATATATATATATATATATATATATATATATATATATATATATATATATATATATATATATATATATATATATATATATATATAAACTCTTTCAACTCATAACCTGTTAAATAACTTTCAAAATAAGAGAAAAGACTCGTGGTGATTATATGCAAAATAAGAGACTTTAGTTTCTCTCTTTTTTTACCCCCCACCCCCACCACGTCCTCCCCCACCCCCACCCCACCTCAAGACATTACCTTTATGGGGTAATGAGGGAAGAGAAAATGGCAGGTAAATCCCGCCTTACCCCACACCTTATCCCCCTTACCCTCACCCTCCCCACACCCTCCTTACCCTCACCCTCCCACACCTTACCCTCACCCTCCCACACACCTCCCTCCCCCTTCACCCTCCAAATAAGCCTTCCTTACCTGTACTACCATATACTTAAAGGGAGGAAAATTACCCAATGGTTAGGTTAGGTTAGGTTAGGTTAGGTTAGATTGTCTGTAGCATATCAATATAATCTTTCTTAGTTAAAAATATTCTAAGCTAATATTAAATAAATCTAAACTAATTTGACAATATCCTTAGTTAATTTGAATATTTTTGTTATTTAATTCAATCTGAAGATTTTTTTTTTTGGGGGGGGGGCGATTTGAAGATATTTTAAGTCATTATAAATACGAATATATTACCCTAAGATATTCTAACCTATCTTAAGTTTATCTAATATATCTTAGGAGACTCCAACTCCTTATGAGGCATTTGTAGCTGATATTTAAATACACCAAATAGTTACGCATACAATCAGTCATAGATTCTACATAACTTAATAATGACTTCAGTTCGTGATATAGTGAAGTGATATGGTGAAGTGATATAGTGAAGTGAGATTGTGAAGTTAAATAATGGTCATTCTTTAATACGACCTACAAACGTCATTTAGATAAGGGCGAACACTAACCTGAATTAAGTACCGCCTGTGTTGTACTGCCTCGTATTTCATGGATTGGTGTGTGTGTGTGTGTGTGTGTGTGTGTGTGTGTGTGTGTGTGTGTGTGTGTGTGTGTGTGTGTGTGTGTGTGTGTGTGTTTGTGTGTGTGTGTGTGTCTGACCAAAAATGAACCTTTGCAGAATATATCAACTCGAGTGCTTTGTGCGTGCGTCCTTAAATGTGCTCCTGGTGTGTGTGTGTGTGTGTGTGTGTGTGTACGTGTTATATCTGAATTTACACACACACACACACACACACACTGTGCTCATGGGAAACGTCCCCAGTAATCTGCGTGAATTTCCCACGTGGTTGCTGATTTCTGTGTCAGCTTTCCCACATGATGGCTTTAACGTATCGCCGACGGCATTACCACTTCCGAGGGGTCTAAGTCCAGCTGCTGGGTGTTGTGGTGGTGTTGTGGTGGTGTGGGGAGTGGTGGTGGCTTTGTGGTGTTGTGAGGTGTTGTGGTGGTGGTGTGGGGGGGGTGTGGTGGTGGTGTGGTTGTGGGAGTGTTGTGGTGTAGGGAATTGTTGGGGTGTTGTGGTGTTGTGGGTGTTATGGTGTTTTGGGGTGTGGTGTAGATGTGGTGCTGCGACGGTATTGTGGGAGGTTTATGTGGTGTGATATGGAAGAATGAGAACACACATACACACACACACACACACACACACACACACACACACACACACACACACACACACACACACACACACATACACACACACACACACACACACACACACACACACACACACAAAACACCATTCAAATATAAACAAGGGAACACTCATGAAAACACCTGTAATTATTCCCCATCTACAGGTAACACAGGTAACCCAGGTGACATCTGACTAGACATCACACGATACAATAATATAAAAACAACACTACATTAAACTAATTTACTACATGAAAAAAAATATATATATGTAAATCATTGTTGACACATGTCCAAATATCAATGTTCAGTGAATGGATTAGACTCGGCACAGTGACACAAAATGAAATTATTTGAGTTTGTGTAAATAATGAGACTTTTTTGGGTCCTGGTTAATACAATGCACTTTCACCTGTTTGTTAATGTACTTGTAAAAGCAACGTTGTTTACATTAATGAGAGAGAGAGAGAGAGAGAGAGAGAGAGAGAGAGAGAGAGAGAGGATATAGATAAAAAGAGAGAATTAGACAAAGAGAGAGACAAAGGAAAAGAAAAAGAGAAAAGGCGATAAAGGGAGAGTAAACAAGACAGAAAAGGAGAGCGATAAAAAGAAAGAACCAGAGAGACAGAAAAGGAGAGAGACAGAACGAGACAGAAGGAGAGAGAGAGAGAGTTACCATCGATAAAATTATCCAATTATTTAATAAAAAAACTAATGGCAACGTTCCAGTAATTCCTCCTTTCTCTTATTTTTTTTCTGTGTACACAACTAAGCAAGACTGAATTATGCAGTTGTTAAGCATCAAACCGGGAGGGACTACAACACTCCTTTCCCTATTAGCATGAGAAATTGGCCAGAAACTGATTGCATTCATGGGGGGGGGGAGAGGAGAGGGACGGATTGGGAGGAGTAGGAGGAGGAGAGGGGGAAGGAAGAGAGGGAGAGGAAGGGAAGGGAGGTTGGTTGAGGAGAGGGAGGGGGGAGGGGACACAGGAGAGTAATTGGTGTGAAAATGAGAGAGGGAGAGAGGAACAACTTTTCAATTTGGCCTCTGCTAGTATTTAAGTTGAGTACAATTGGAAGCTGGTTTTATCAGGGGGTGGCCTAGCTGCTGGTGGTGGAGGGGTGGTGGGGTAGTGTTGGTGGTGGAGGGGTGGTGGGGGGTGTTGGGGAAGTGGGGGGTTGAGAGGGAGCTCGTGGGGATGGAGGAGGGAGTGGTGGAAATAAGGGAGAGGGTGAGAAAGGAGCTTTAGTTGGAATTAGAAATGATATAGAATAAAATTACATTGAGTTGTAAGAAATCTTGAGTGAAATTAATCAAATGATATCAACAACAACAACACCACCAACAACAACATCATCAACATTAACAACAACACCAACCACAACAATAACATCAACCACAACAATAACAACAACAACTACAATAACAACAACAACAACAATCATAACAATAACAACAACCACCACAACAACAACAATATACCTACAGAAGCTTGTAATCCCCGGTGTAGATCGGATTGCTAAATTAAAAGGTGTAAAACAAAACATTGCCAAGTTCATCAGACTTTCGAGCTGTTGTTATTGCTATGACTTTAAGAATTATATACCAGTGTAAAGAGGAAATTATTATTATTATTATTATTATTATTATTATTATTCATATTGAAACAGATACATGAAGAAAATAAAGCCCACTTCAAATAATGCTTTATATTTCTCAACCTTTACAAGCTTAGAAAAATTATCACCCTTAAGAAACAACAATAACACCTGAATTAATTACGTTATTAAGAGCAGCCAGAAGAAGGGTTAATATTTACAAGATACTCAACAACGTGTTACCTTACCTGCTTATGACACGACAGGTGAGGTGTGACATAATATTCAACAAAATGTCTCGTTTGTAGACTTCAGAGAAGTTGTCAGGCGGAGGTGAATAATTCAGTCATTCATTACCCTGGGGCTACCTGGGGCTACCTGTTGTCTGGGCTCTAATTAGGAGTATGAGGGGGATGATAATAGGAACAAGAAGAATGAAGGAAGGAAGGATAATAGGAAGACAAGAATAGAATGTGAGCAGGGAAGGCAAGAATACAATATGAGAAAGAAGAAGTAGGAAAAGAAGAAGAAGAAGAAAGATGAAGTGGAAACAGACGAAGAAGACATTAGAGATAACAAAAAAAGAGAAACAGGAAAAGAATAATCAGTTACCACAGTTTTTTATGATTGCCAGGGTTGTGTAGAACAGTATGGAGAGAGAGAGAGAGAGAGAGAGAGAGAGAGAGAGAGAGAGAGAGAGAGAGAGAGTCATGTGCTTTGCAGGTGCAGCTTATTAACTCTTGATGATTTCAGGTCAAGTTCGTGAGTGGTGTAGCGTAGCTTTAGTGTCCACCTGGGCTCTAGTACACACACACACACACACACACACACACACACACACAGAGCAAGTGAGAGACAGCAAAACACAGCGGTAACAGGTGGAAGTAGCGTGGGAGAGAAGGAAAGAAGAGGGGGTAGAGGAAAATGTGAGTGGGGGGGGAGAGGAAGAGAACAGGTGGTAAGAACAGGTAGGATGTAGCGGGGAAGTGAGGCGATGGGGGAGAGGAGAGGGGGGGTAAGGTGATGGGGAAGGGGAGGGGTGAGGTGATGTGGGGAGAGTAGAGGAGGATGGGAAAGAGAAGAGGGGAGGGTGATGAGGGTAGGGGAGAGGGGAAGGGAGGGAGGGAAGGAGGTAAAGGAGGGGTCAGGAGAAAGAAGGAGAAGATAGAGGTATAAAAGACATGGGGGAAGAGGAAGGAAATGGAAAGGAGAGTAGAGTAGGAGAGCAGGTGAGGACGGAGGACAAAGGAGGGAGTAGAGGCTGGATGTAAGGGGTGAAAAAAGGGGAGTAAGGGGAGGAAAACAAAAAATAGAGGTGAGGGGAGGAGAAGGAAAGAGGAAGCAAAGCAGAGGAGGAAAGGAGAGGAAAGGGAAGAAAGGAAAGGGGGTGATAGACGCTGTGAAGGAGGGAGGAGGGCCAGTGATACCGCCTAGAGCGGAACAGTGCTTTGAGGTAATGACACTCACCTGCACAATTCCTACGTCGTCTTGACCCCCTCACTGACCTCACCACCGCAACTACTCCCTCCCCCTCACACCTCCCCCTCACACACCTCCCCCTCAGGCTACTTTACCGGGTCTGTCACACACGAAGGGAGCAAGAGGACGCGCCCCCACCCGGTCACAAGCCGCTGCTACTTGCCCCAGGAGTTCCGTGGTTAACTTCCCAAGTGATCGACGGTAATGTTAGATCTCTCCTTCCCCCTCTCCTCCTCCTCCCTCCCTTCCCTCGATCATTATCATAGTTCGCATTGACCAAGTGTCGTTACTACGAGCGGTGTAGTAGTTTAACATTACTGTGGTTTACTGTTATCACACACACACACACACACACACACACACACACACACACACACACACGAAAGACAAAGTTCAGGACAAACCACAAAGACCACACACAGGGCATGAGGCAGCTCTTTGACCCCAAAACCAAATATTAAAACAGACAAAGAGAAAAGATTACCTCATTCTTGCCCTGTCTATCTGTCTGTCTGTCTGTCTGTCTGTCTACCTGTCTGTCTGCACCATAACAAGTATACTAGCAAGAACGGTCAGCAACGTTTAGGGATTCTCCTCTCCTTCTTAAGGGTATAAGACGAACGTACAATAACAGTAACAAGTCAAGTAACCAAGAACGACTGGTGTTCTCTTCCAACCCTTAAATAACATGTGTATCAAACATCATAACGCCAGCACAAACGATCAACAGCGCCTGACGTTCTCCTTATAACTCTCTCTCTACAACACTCCTTTTGGCAGCCACGTCAAGCTAACGATGGACCGCCACCTTTTGGACCTGGACTATCGTTAGCCGGACCTGTACCTGATGCTGTAGTTGTTATTATTATTATCGTTGTTTTTGTTGTTTTGTTGAAGCTGTTTTTGTTGCTTTTGTTGCCTTTACTGCTGTTGTTTTTGATGGTACTGTTTTTCTTGTTTTCACGCTTCTTGCTGTTAGTGTTTTTGTTGTTGTTGTTCTTGTTGCTATTGTTACTGTTGTTGGCCTAATTTTAGTGTTGTTGTTATTGTTCTTGTTGTTACGGATGTTAGTCATGGTTGTTGATACTCATAACAGAAACAACAATGACAAAAATTACATAAACAATAATAACAACAGTAATAGGCAACACTAGCAACACATAACAGTATCAACAACAGTAGCAACAGCAGTAACAGTAACACACAACAGGAGCAGCAACACAACAGTATCACCAACAGTAGCAACAGCAGTAACAGTAACACACAACAGGAGCAGCAACACAACAGTATCACCAACAGTAGCAACAACAGTAACAGTAACACACAACAACAGCAGCAACACACAACAGTATCACCAACAGTAGCAACAGCAGTAACAATAACGCAACAGCAGCAGCAGCAGCACACAGCAGTATCACCACTAGCAGTAGCAGCAGCAGTAACAGTACTAGTGGCGTCTGTGGCAGAGGAGGAAACTGCGAAACTGGTAATTGGCAAGAGGGATTAATTTGCCGAAGACCAAGAGGCACCAGCAGCCGGTACCTCTCTCTCCCTCCACACACACACACACACACACACACACACACACACACACACACACACACACACACACACACACATACACACATATATATACAGTATATTCGACACTCGGAATTCGAAACCCCATTGTAAGCTTATCGACATCCTAGTATTATTAGACTTCCTATAGACGCTTACAGCTAACTAACTATTCGACATCCTGCAACTAACACTCTAACGAACATTCACCAACCTGCCTCATGTTATCAATTCAACGGCCTGTAATTATCTACACCATCCATGGAACAGTTTGCAGCTATTATACATATTGCAGCTAGCTATCCAACACCCAGATTCCCTCCAGCAGACACCATCCTCACTACACACACACACACACACACACACACACACACACACACACACAACAACAATGGCTGAATGCTAAGGGCGCAGGTACACCTCGTTAGCGGAAATCATTACAGGTAAACTCCAGGGCGCTGCACTTCAAGGAGAGACTTCAGGTGAGGTGTTTAGCTTCCACCAGGTGCTCGCAGGTAGATGAGTGGCCAAGGTGATGGAAGGAGTGATGATCCCCGATGGACAGTGTGTGTGTGTGTGGGGGGGGGGGGTAGTCATGTGCCTTATTGTGTGTTGGGTAGAATTCCAAGAGTGTTGAGACTAATGATGCTTACTATTGAAATAAAATAATGGGAAATAAAAAGAGATTTTACCTCTAATACAAATAATTTTAATGATGTAAATAATAATAATAATGGTAATACACGTGTTATACATACATACATACATACAAACAAACATACATACATACATACATACATACATACATACACTCTATCCAGTCAGTAATCCATCATCCATCCTTAACGCGTCAACGGTCATTCCACTCCTAATGGCTTAAGGTTTTCTACACCAATACCTACCTCCTCATCCTATTCCTCCTCCTTCTCCTCCCATTCCCCTCTTCCTCCCCCTCCTCTTCCTCTTCCTCCTTCTCTTCTTCTTCCTCCCAATCCTCCTCTCTCTCCCTTCCCCTCTTCTCTTCTTCCTTCTCCTCCCCCTTCTCCTTTTCCCCCTCCCCCACATACAATACCCTTCACCTTCCATCTTACTGGGTTAAAAAAAAATAATAATAATAATTTTTCATCATGAAGTTAATGTCATTCTCCTCAACGCCACGTCATGGAACTTTTACCACTACGTGTACCATAAATAGAGGTGCAATTAAGGCGTTTCTTAATGACGACTGCCAGGTTATGGGATAAAAGGTTATCCAGGTGAAAAGAGGTTAATTAATTATACCTACCTTTTCTATTATGTTTATTTACCTGACCTAGACTATGTCCCTCTACCTTGTGTTATAGTCTTACCTATTCATTTTGTTTTATTGTTTTTGCTGTCGAAAGTAAATTTGTCCTGTTCCTTATACTGTTATCTTATTGTTATTCTTTTATTTTCTTCTATGTTTCTCAACCTATGTTATATTTTCTTTGTCTTCTTATTCTCTATCCTTCCGTCTTTCTTTTCCAGATGTTATTGTGTATTCTCTCTCTCTCTCTCTCTCTCTCTCTCTCTCTCTCTCTCTCTCTCTCTCTCTCTCTCATTCTATGTCACACACACACACACACAATCTCCAATCATCATCCATATTCCTTCCCTCTCACTCCATTTCCTCTTCCTCCCCTGTACTCCCTCTCCCTTCACCCCATATAAGAACTCCGCTCTCTGTCATCTCCTCTCCCCAAAACCAGTTCCTCTCCCCTTCACCTGCGAGACGAGCATCACTGCCACGAGATAAATGAATACATATGACAAGTCTTTATTAATCCTGAAGAAGGGAGAGAGAGAGAGAGAGAGAGGCTGTTTTATATGAATACCAATCAATCATGCAACTCTCTCTCTCTCTCTCTCTCTCTCTCTCTCTCTCTCTGTTTGTTGACGTCATTGCCAGCTAACCAGTACCATTTGTCTTGGCCATGGAGTGGACAAGAGCGAGAACAGACCAGCTGGTATGAAATAGTGATGGAAACAGAAGGGGCGTGTTGTCTTTCCATTTGCTTGCTCCATTGTTCACTTGTCAAAGGCTTTTAATAGGTGTGTGTGTGTGTGTGTGTGTGTGTGTGTTTTGATGTTTGCATGGTGTGTGTTTACATGTGTGTGTATTTGTATCCAAGGTTTACTGCAGGGTGAGAGCTTTATTAAATTACATGACGATAAATACAATAATTATCTTTGTTTTATTATTATATTAACTATAACTGAACCATTGGGTGTCATATTATGTAGTGTGAATAAAACATAACATTGCAAAATTATTTTAGTTACCACATTAAAATCAAAACCGTGTTATGTTATTGAAAACTAATGAGATAATAGTAATTAGATTTCTATATTAATTGATACTTCACCTGGCTCTAGAACTCACCTGGAGGAAGCTTACCTGTGGTGACATTAGTATATATTATCTACCTACCTCTCTCTTCTTCCTCCTCCTTCGTCCTCATTTATCTTTTCCTCCTCTTCATTATTCCTTCTCCTCCTCCCGTTCCCTCTCCCCCTTTTCCTCTTCCTCCTCCCTCCCCCCCCTTCTTCTTTCATTACTCCCCCTCCTAGTCTTACTCCTTCTCCTCTTCCTCCTTCCTCTCCTCTTTCTTCTCTTCCTCGACCTTCATCTCCTCCCCCCTCGCTCGGGTCTCCCCACACCAGTCAGATCGTCGTCACCATAGCAACATCATGAAGGATGTTACTGGACACTCGTGAAGATATCAGTCAAGATCATAACAGAGTGAAGGAGGAGGAGGAAGAAAGAGAGGAGGTGGAGCAGGAGGAAGAAATGAAGAGGAGGAAGTGGAGGAGGAGGAGGAGGAAGAAAAAGAGGAAGAGGAAGTAAACGAAGAGGAGAAGGAGGAGGAGGAATAAAAAGAAGACGAAGAGGAGGAGGAGGAGGAGGAAGAGGAGGGGGCTGGATGTTAACAATACTCAAAGTACTAATTGGAATGTCAGGTGAACTTGTTCAGGTGTTTGTGAGGGAGAGTCATAGTGGCTATTGTATTGGTGTTTGTGTGTCTGTCTTAGGTATTATTTTGACTCGTTTTTTTTCCTAATGATTGACGTATTTATGTTATTGAGTTGTATCTGTCCCAAAAATGTCTGTCTGTCTGTCTTTGTCACTTTCTCTCTGTCTGCTTCTCTCTTTCTCTCTCTTTGTCTCTCTCTTTTACTGTCTCTCTCTCTTTTCTTTCCGTTTAAACCTTCACATTTCCCTCCCATTTCGTTATTATTATCTTTCTTTTATAGTTGAAATATCCACCTCATTTCT
This sequence comes from Homarus americanus, assembly GCF_018991925.1. NCBI lineage: Eukaryota > Metazoa > Arthropoda > Malacostraca > Decapoda > Nephropidae > Homarus > Homarus americanus. The sequence continues at coordinate 5,340,352 of NW_024743709.1, forward strand.
CACTTCCGTCTCGTTCCTCTATCGTATTTCCTTTCAGTGGGAGTTTAGCGGTTTATCTTCACACTCCCTTTACCAATGATCCAGGTCACCAGGAACTCCCATCACCATCGTCAAGAGTAATGCCCCCCCGTCACTCACGAGGGATTAATTCAGTGTTCATGTGGCGGAAGCATCAAATTGACTATATTCTCCGTTGAACTTTTTCTAGATCCAACTTAGCATTTGATCTAGTGCTGTTTAGTGACCTTGAACTTTGAGGTGTTAAGGTTTAAAAATGTATGAAGAAGATAATATGGATCGTATATGGAATAATTAGACCTTTTTTTTTTCTCGTGAAGTGGAAGTAATTATTGCTGAGGTAAGGGACGTAACACAAGCAGGTAATATAGGCTTACTTTCTCTGGGTCGCTGTGTTGAGGTACTGGTACAAATAACTGGAAGTAGTGGTGTTTTCGGTGCCTTTAATATTTCTGAGCTCATTGAAGAACTCCAGAGTGTGTGACCCTATTGGTACAAAGTAATATTCGCGTTTCAATGTCCTGTACTCTACCTCCCTCTGGCTTGCCCTTGAGCTTGTCTTCCACGAGACCCCAATTGCCTTGTGGGAGGGAGAGGGAGACGTCAGGGTGAAAACACATTTTTAATCTCACACTGCCTTTTTATCATCCTTCCTGAGCAGCAGCGTAATTCCGCCTTGGTGATTGTTGTCGAGTATGTAGATCTACAATTCTCTGTGTGTGCAGGGCAGCCCGCTGTAGTCAGGTTCCTTTTGTTGGTGTCATTACCTTCATCATCTCTCGCATGCCAACTCCCACAGACGAGGGAATGGCATCCGTATTGATCTGGCCACTTGTTGTTGTACCGACACTTGTAAACAGAATGAACAGGAGCAGGAGGGCGATGATCCATTCCATCACGTAGTGCCCCTGTGAGTCTGATGGAGTTATCATCTCTAAGGAAAATGTTATCATCCTGAATGCCGTTGAAGGTAGTTATGTACACCCCACACCTCGCCCCTTTTTTCTATCATGGCAAGACATGTTTGGAGACAACCTTGGACAGCCGGGTTTGCTAAATCTTCGTTCACTTGTTTAAAGGAGGTCAGAAAATGTGGACGAGCTGCTTTTGAAATTTGAGATAGATTCTTAGTGCTAATTACAGTAACTACCTTCAAAGGCTATTCTGACGATTGAAGGTTCAACACGGTGGTATAATCGGGCTGTAAAACAATTTTGTCTGCCATTGGCTCTCACGTGCTAAGTCAATCACCATGCTTACGAATGGTGCAGATTTTTCCGTGGATGCAGCAGTCGTTCAGTCTCTTGCACAGTTTGGGCAGGAGCCACAACCCTCTTGGTTGATTGAATCTTGGCTATCCCGATTGGCTGTGGCCATTTTTGTCGCCTCGAGGGACTGAGCAACTGACACCTGGGATGGGAGAGACATTCGTGATTGCCTTACAGGGATTTGCTCATCTCTAGGAACAATATGACTGTAGAGAATGAGCATCGCATGGTGTGTTATAGTGCATTATTTCACGCGGCAGGGGTCAGGTGAGTGAGTGGGAGAGGGAGTGAGGCTGGAACGATAACATATTTCGTTTAAATGCTCTTAAATTCTTCCTTAGCTGTTAAATACATCCCATATAAATTAATCTTACGAGAGGGTGTAAAATAAAACCATCCTAATCATTATCAAATATGCATTTTAGATTCTCAATGAGTAAAAAAATAATACAAATCTGTTTCTCAAAGACACAGGGATATATTCTCATCCATGTGTCATAATCAAATGAATATTCTCACCATTGAGGAATCATATTTCTGACGCAGTTGGATGAAGGACTGAATAATATACACCCGAAGCTTTTATTCACAATACACCTAAACAACGTAAATGATAAGCAAGTATAAGGCAAGTATAATAAAGTATAAGTTACTACACATATACTGTACAACTATCGGCAGGTTACTGTATATGGCAAAACTTATATAATCTATCGCAGTGTTAAGTGGCTGGTAACTAACATGATCAACCCCCTCAACGCTGCCAAGGACAGCCACCACTTGTCTAATTTAACCTAAACTACCAAACGAGGGAACTTTGGCGGGGTTAATTAGGTTAAATTTGGCTCACCGCTGTCCTTAAGTGATGCAACGCCTCCCATCACACAGGTAAATACACAGGTGTTGATTAGATAATAGATAGAGAGACTGGCAGTGGCGTTGGCTCTGTTCTTGTTTGGTGAGAGAGACAGACAGACACAGGAGAGAGATAGAGACGAAGAGAGAATGAGACAGACAGACAGACAGACAGACAGATGTGAAAATATTAAAGATGGAGGGGATGAAGGAGGAAGTAATGATTATTGTGTTTATATGATTCATTTCTTATTTACTCCTGTACCAGTCTTTATCTTTCAGTCATTCAGTTATTCCTTCTCTCTATCTTATCTCTTTCTTTTCATCTTATGTCACTTTCTGCCATTATCCACCTTTTCCCCTGTTCGTCTCTTTTCTAATCTGTTAAATAATTATCTCCCTTTCTCTTTCTCTCATCTTTATTTCTTCCTACTATCTTGCTTCCTATTCAAGTAACTCTATCTCTCTCAGTCTCCTATATCACTAGCATTCTCATATATCTCTCTCTGTGTCTCTTTTTCTCTTCCTTTGTCTCTTATTCCCAGTCATTCGTATCTTTCTATAACCATATCTCTCTTTCTCTCAACCATTCCTTCTCTTCCTCAGTCTCTCTCTCTCTCTCTCTCTCTCTCTCCCTGATACGAAAATTAACATTATATCTACACAACCAACTCGACGCCCACGGAAGAGATTAATAGCAAAGCCTCAATAGATGAATGGAGCACCGGGAGTATTTTCTCAGCGCGGGCGTGGAGGAGCCTCTGTCTTCCCTGGAAAGACTTTATTGTCTCTGGAACACACCTGATTCACTGAGGGAGAAGGTGAGGGAGAGAGTGTGGGAGAAAGGGTGAGGGAGGGTGTGTGGGGGGGTTGAGGAAGGGTGTGGGAGGGGTAAGGATTGAGGGAGGGGGGTGAGGAAAGGGGAAAAGGAGGGAATGAGGGAGGGGACGTTGGAGGGCACGTGAGGCGGGGGTGAGAAGGGATGAAGATGGGGGTGTTGGAGAGAATGAGGGAGGGGTAAGGGAGTGGATGTTGGAGGGGTGTGAGAAAGGGTGAGGGAGAGGGGAAGAAAATGTATCTAGCTTACATAAAGGACCAAACACCGAAGTTCAAAAAATTACAAAGTTACTTAATATACACAACCACCTTCCCCCTTCCCCCCTCCCTCTTTGTCCCTTCCTCCTCTTCCCTTCCACCTCTTCCCCATTCCATTCCAAGGTCCCATTGGTTATTCCAGCGAGGTAGTAATGATGCCAGATGAATGATAGTTACCTCCTCACAACCTCCAGCTGCCATTCTGTGATTCATCTCCACACAGGTGTAATTGATGTTCACTCGTTCCATTCATTAACAGCCTCCCTCCCTCCCCCAAAAAAATGCCGAGATATTGATGGGAATTCACTACATAGCGCCGCATGGTTCGTTTACTGTGTACAAATATATAATTTTTTCTCTCTGGATATATTTGGGATGAATGTAACTAGTTTTTGTTAAAGGTTAATTAAGGTGAATATGATTAAGGTAGGTGATCTTATCAAGGTTATATTTGCATTAGTTTTTTTTGGGGGTTAGTTATTATGGGTGAAAAATAACTCGTTTAATATTCTCTAATGAGTATTTCTGTGAGATGATGTTGACAATATTTAGTTGGTATGTAATCATTGTAAATTGTTCTATTTTTTCTTTATTGCATTCAACATTTTTTTTTTTACTTTTCTTTAGTTTTTTCTTCCTTATTCTATTCTTCTTTCTTTATTGTTCCTTTTGGCTACTCTCTCTCTCATGAGCATTACACCCTTTATTTCCACCTCCCCCTTTCCTCCCTTACTGCCTCAAAGACCATTCCTGTAGACGCCCAGTAATCCTCCTTTCTCTTTTCCTTTCTCTCCTTCCCTCCCTTTCTTTTCAGTTTCCTTCAACCAAAAAGTGCACATCGCCCAATCCTATTAGTGGAAAATACACCTTTATTCTACCCTCTTCCTTTCCTTTCCTTTCCCACTTTCTCTTCCCCTTTCCTTTCCCTCCTGTTTCCCTCACTAAAAAAATAACCACCATTCCTCAGTACTATTAGTGGGAAATACACTTCTATTTTCCCTCACCCCTTCCCTTCCCCTCTCCTCCCCCATTTCCCCTCTCTTTCCCTGTTTCCTTCCCTCTTCTATTTTCAATTGATCAACTGCCGCCTTCCGCTTGGCAAATCAAAAACTTCTACTGAGCTTCCACCAACTTTAAATGAACCACAGCAGACTTCTGAAAAACCATTAATTAGAGTTTGGGTTGTTCCAATAATGCAGGAGCTACCACCACACCACCTCAAACTCCACCCCACCCCACCTCACACTCCACACCACACCTCCCCACCCCACCCCCCCCACCCCCCACCCCACCCACCCCACCCCACCCCACCTAGGTACAAGAACAAAACTCTCTGCCTCCAATACTTTAACACTAGTTCAAATGTAATTAAACGAGGGTAGCCTGTACAGTGCTGCTACCAGGGGCACATATTGAGAGAGAGAGAGAGAGAGAGAGAGAGAGAGAGAGAGAGAGAGAGACAGACAGACAGACAGATAGATAGATAGAGAGGCACAGACAGACTGACAGACAAAAAGTTAGAGACAGAACGAGAGAACGAGGGAGACATTGAGACAAATAAAAAAAGACCCAGACAACCAGACAAACAGACAGAAACAAAGACAGACAGATACAAAAACAGACAGATATAAAGAGAGAGAGACAGAAATAGGAAGAGACATACATTTTTATCATTACTTTTGATTGGTGTGTTTCCAGCTGTACACACTGTCGTTAATATGATGATGAAAAAGTGCAATATTATCAATGTATTATTATTATCTGTGCTTTCTCCTGTTTATTCGTTCTACTATTTACATTACTCACTCCTATAGACAAGCGTAAAGGCATTTTTGTTTACAGTCCTCTCTCCTTTGGGCGTGTAAATGAGTGTTTATTTACATCTTTTTCCCTATGAACACATGTAAATACGTTTTTATTTACAATTATCATCTTTGGACATGTGTAAATGAGTGTTTTTTTATAATATCTCCTGTGAATACGTAAATGCATAGATTTTTTACACTGCTATCATTTAGTTTCCAAAAATGAATTAAAAAGCTCAGTTTCTTTTTTTTTTTTTAGCTTTTGTTATTTTGTTTTGGGTTCATTTGCATATATTTGTATACCTGTCATCTTCATTATTTGTCTTCACCTTTGCTTGTTTGAGTTTGCATTGTGTGTGTGTGTGTGTGTGTGTGTGTGTGTGTGTGTGTGTGTGTGTGTGTGTGTGTGTGTGTGTGTGTGTGTGTGTGTGTGTGTGTGTGTGTGTGTGTGTGTGCAAACAAACTTAAAAGAAAAAAACAATAACAACAAAATGAATACAAAAGCAGACTCCACCCCCCAAAAAAAAATAACCCACTCTAACAAAAACACGAATTTCCACCACAAGAAATAACTCCATCTAAAATAACACAGAATACAACGGTAGAAATCACAAGGGAAATAACAGAGGAATAATTAAAGTAAATGCAAAAAGAGGTAAAGATGTAAAGACGAGGATTATCCCTAAATAACTAAAGGAGTTTGCACTGAATATCCCCTCTCCCCTCCCCCCCCCTCCCCACCTCCCCTAAAAAAATAAAAAAAAATAAGGTACAACGCCAAATAGATGCATCTAATTAACCTGATAACACTAATTAATCTGATTAGAGTATAATTTAGGGTTGAGCGTGGGGCAGGCGACACAACACGGCCCCGCGTTTTTGGGTGGCGAAAAAATTGTATCTGGCAAATTTAAAGAATTAGATTATCATATTATTATTATTGTTGTTATTATTATTATTATTGTTATTGTTATTGTTATTATTATCATTATTATTATTATTATTATTATTATTATTATTATTATTATTGTTATCATTATTATTATTATTATTATTATTATCATTATTACTATTATTATTATTATTATTATTATTATTATTATTATTATTATTATTATTATTATTATTATTATTATTATTATTATTATTATGAGTAGTAGGAGTAGTAGTAGTAATAGTAGTAATAACCAGTACTATTATAATTATTACTATTACGTATCATTCTTATAATCATTCTTACTTAAAGTATTATTACCACTACTATAACTACTATCATTACCATTAACCTTTCCTGATTACAGCCTATTTCTCCACCAAATCAATATATAATTATTAAAAGCGAAAATCCATAAAAATTAAATGAATTATTGTTTATCGGTATATTTACTCGTGTCAATATTGTATAATTTAATGAAGTCTTTACTAATTCATATCGTTAAATAGTATAATATAGCGATTAATAAATATAAGCCTCCCTTTAAGCTCATGTTTGTGTCAGGATCATTGAAGAGTTATGGTGATATTTCATTTATATTTTAGTGTAATTCCCCGGAGTCTCTTTAAAACGAGCGAGGTGGTTTGGGAAGCGATATTATTAATTTATTTATTATTATTTATTATCAGAGAAGTATTTTTTTTGTTTTTAGCTTTGAATTAATATTATTATGTATAGTTTGAAATTAAGTAAAGATTAAATACTAGCAAATATTTGCAGGTTGAAAAAAAAAAATATCGGGAGAAATATCGGTATTACTGATGGGAAATTTACAATATAGATTAAATTTTTCGAGAATTTTAAGATTTGGGGGAAATTCTTTGGGAAAATATGATCATCTTATCAGAGAAATATCAAAGTATAAAGAATTTTTTGTTTTCCTCAATATATTCAATTTCTATGTAATGTTGTGTTTTTTGTCCCTTCCACCAGGTGTCCGCCGCTGGAGTGATCACCTTCCATTCCCCACAACATAAACCAGCCGACTCGTTGCCAATTTTCTTCCTGTCTACTCTCATCTCCTGCTTGTCCTGGCAAGATACATTCACAAAACACAATCCTAACTTTTCGCCCAACGTGTAAATAAATGAACAAGGGAAAGACATCTCCTTCAATTTCTCTTCCCCCCCCTCCCCCACAAAAAAAAATGGGAAGAAAAGAAAAAAAAATGAAAAGAAGACGAAGAAAAACAATATATATCTGACTTGAAACATTGCAGGATTGGTTTCTGTTCATTCAATTTATGCTCTTGAAAAAAAATAAAAAAACCAGAGTTCGTTTTCTGTTTATATCATTTTCGAGGTTTATTTCCTCTCATTAAATTATAACATATCTGGGTAAACTAATCTAAATATATCTTATGGGATGTTGACTTTATGTTTTATTCTGCATTATTGCAGTTTTTTTTCTTCTTATTATTATTATTATCATCATTATTATTTCTATTTTCCTCGTATTAATTTATTGGATTTTGGGGGTCTTAATTCTTCCATCTCATTTGCTGTATAAAATATTCCAGACGTCATTATACAGCATGAGCTCCCAGGTGAGACGCAATTAAGGTAAGTCATGAATTACTAAACAGGTGTCTTTGGGAATTAAGATGTGTGTGTGTAATGGCGTTGTCAATATCTCTCTCTCTCTCTCTCTCTCTCTCTCTCTCTCTCTCTCTCTCTCTCTCTCTCTCTCTCGTCTCTGGTATCGTCCAAGTATCACTTCCTCGCCTCCAACTTCCCGCACCTCATTTGCGGCGGAGAAGTGATCGATCGCCTACCCCGTGAGCTGTTGTGTTTTGAGGCCGCGTCTTTACCTGTGAATATCCCGCCACCCTCACGGCTCTGTATTCCCGGTCAGTTCTCGTGTAGAGGGTGTTAAGACTGTCTGTATGTTTGTCCGTGTATTTAATTCAACACCTACTATGCTTCACAGTGAAAGGTCAAAGGTTATGGTTATACTCTATTAGCGGTATCATTATCATCTCGTAAAAAAACAACAGATAAGAGACTTTTATTATCGATGTTATAGAATTACTAAATGAATGTCTTACGCTACGTAGACATAGAATCATGATATTTCCTGTAATAATGACTGTATCTTTTATTACTCGTGTAATAAACAAGAATTATTTGATAAAACTGAGATAACTATGATTCTATGTCGACTGTTATCTTCCTGTTTAACTTCATCTCAAAAAATATATATATATTTCTGACAAACTTACATTTAGTTTTGACTTTGGAATGGAATCAGTTGGTCGCATTTCAGCTTTATGGCACAAATTTACATCTGCAATATATTTCTGTGACTCAAAAAGGGTTGAATAAAAGGTATACACATAATGACGTATTCAGAAGTAAACCCAAATAGTATTCATCAACTAAATGTTTAACGTGAGTAAATGGGGAAAAAATGTGCATATAATTATCAGGTAAAATGAATTCAGACCCATTAAATTTTAGCCTCACACCTGGAATTCAGAGTAAATATATATTTAATGAGGGTGACTTAACCAACTTAAAATCATATACGTATTTCTGATATACTTTTTTTTAGGTTAGGTTAGGTTAGGTTAGGTTAGGTTAGGTTAGGGTAGCTATGTGTTGTATTAGGTTCATATCAGGTGTGCCAATAATAATCCTGAATCTGTGTTTGGAACGTATTTAAAAACTTCCTAATTATAACTATCAAACATTTTATTCATATTTTCCGTTCACACACACACACACACACACACACACACACAAAGGAGAAAATCGTAAATAAGGTTAAAATAGAAAGGTTTTAATATATATATATATATATATATATATATATATATATATATATATATATATATATATATATATATATATATATATATATAAATCAACATAAACGCGCAAATGATTACTGAACCATTAAAAAATACCTCCCCAAAAACGCTGCATATAATATTAATGAACGCCATTTTTTCCTCTTTGGCGCATTGAGGGAATGAAGGAATAAAAATTTAGCCGAAATATTACGTCAAACTCTGAATAATAACTCATAGATGCAAATGACCTGAAATTTTGAGAGAGAGGGACAGACAGACAGACAGACAGACAGACAGACAGACAGACATGAATTCAAATCAAGATAGAGAGAAGTAGAAATGCAGAGAGAGTTATCGATTAAAGATAGATAGATGGGTGTATCCAGAGAGAGAGAGAGAGAGAGAGAGAGAGAGAGAGAGAGAGAGAGAGAACACACACAGAAGGACATGCATAAAAAGAGAAAGCGATATACGTACAAACAATATATAGAAGCTTTCAGAGAGATTGGGAGAACGAATGAAAAAAAAGAAAGTAAAAGAGACAGTCAGATATTCAGATAGTGAGAGAGAGACAGAGAGAAAAAGACAGAGAGAGACAGACAGACAGACAAACCTACCATGGAAACAAAAGGCGTAGCAAAAAGATCACACTACATTAAATGAAATAAAATCAACCAAGAATCACTTTACTTTCACTGACAAAATCATCATTAATTCTCTAAGCATTATATCCAAATACATATTATACCTTAAAATAAAGTCTAAAAAAAAAACGAAAGTTATAATGAATTCTGTTGCCGATGGCGAAAGTTTAATGAGAAACTACTGCAAAAATAAATATTCTTTCCGCTACCCTTCAGACCGAATGGGAGATGCATAAAAATAAAGGGTAATTTTCTTTAGCATTTGTGAGAGCTGGGTCCTGAGAGCTGTTAATTCAGTAGCCAAGGTTTAGAGAAGTTGAAGATTATATATATATTAAAAAAGAACGGTGTGTGTGTGTTTGTGTGTGTGTGTGTGTGTGTGTGTGTGTGTGTGTGTGTTTGTGTGTGTGTGTGTGTGTATGTGTGTACATATGGACAAAGGATTAACAATACACTAAGAAAAATAGATCAGTAATTTCAATAAATGACAGAAACAATTGAAAAAAGATGATGAAAATTATAGAAAAACGAAAAAAAGAAAAGAAAAACATATAAAGAAGAATAAATAAAGAATAAATGAATAAAATAACAATTAACATGAAACAAAAGATAACAATATAAACTAATAAACACCAATCACTATCACTTTGAGATTCCAATAAGAAAACATAATCATAATTAATTCAGGTGTATATGGCCCACTAATAAGGGAGACCACGGGTAAAAGAAAGAAAAAAATCTATGATAAATTACAACATATGATAAAGTTAGAGGATTTGGTAACACTTTTTTTTTTTACTACTGTGAGATCTAAATAGCCAAGGAGGATGAGATAGAAGAGGGAGTGAGGTAATTATCAGGAGTTATGGAAATGGAGAAGAAAAATCAAGATGGCGAGGAGATTGTAGACTTTAATATGAGAAATGGTTTATCGATAATGAATTCTTTTCTTTATGCACTCAGTAAATACACACAAAAAACGGACGCGGGTTAGGTGGAACAACGTACAGGAGATTTACACTAGCATGTCCTTGGTGGATTATATATTGGAGAGTGATTGGGATGTGTGATTTTGAAGAGATAGGAGGATTATACCATCAGATACAAAGGTCATAGACTATAGCTTTCTGTTGTCATACTACAAAAAATATACCCAAAAATATGCCAATTCACTGTTATGTTTTATTTATTCATAAACTATTTTTAATCAATTTCTTTGTAGTTATGATGAGAGTCAGTTATCCCCCTCCTCCTTCCTACCCCCCCACAAGTTGGCACTACCCGTTATGAGGTGCCAAGTGCCAAAACACCGCACACACACTGCGCTCGACGACCCATAGCCGCTATGTAAATCAAGTTAGTTTATAGCCATTTTATAGATGCAGTAACACATGTCGGGAATATATATATATACTAAGGAACCAAACACCGTCTCTCTCACTACTATATGATGTGTTATGTTTGTTTTTATATATCTAGGGTAAGATACGTATATCTTTTTAAATATATCTACTTCTCCCCTTCCCCCCACCTCCCTCCCTCCGCCTCATCATTAGGAAACATTGCATCAACCTGAGTAGTAAAATATGTATCGGTACAATAATTCGTATAAAAAGTTTACACACAAATATTCAGGTAATGTCAGGAGTCACCCGCTACCCCGGCAGTACTATTCATAAAACAGACTTGATGATTGGTACTGTAGTGTAAGAGGATTCAATAATATAAAATCCTTGGCATTGTTAATGGGGCTATATTTTGTAAATTTGTTACCGGATTTTTTAAAGTATATTATGGTACAGCCCTCCATTCCCCCTCTTCCCACCCCACAAGAGAAAAGACCAGTGTTCGTATTGTGGAAGTTCACCTCAGAGAATTACCAAACAGAAGATTTCACGCCAGTTTCTTGTTGAATTTCTAAATGAGTCAAAGGCCGTGTTAAATCATGTTATGACACGTGGGTATACTGTGTCACTTTGATGTTGAGTAAAAAGTAAGTAGCGGAAACACCTCAGTTCTTGTGCCATCATAAAGTTCAATGCAGTTCCTTCCAGTAGAGAGAGAGAGAGAGAGAGAGAGAGAGAGAGAGAGAGAGAGAGAGAGAGAGAGAGAGAGAGAGAGAGACCATGACGTCAGCTCTCTGTGATGGAGGACGTATTATCATGGTGGAGTATCTGCAACAAGGCGTGGCTATAAACGGCAAAGTATTATGCAAATGAACTTCGTGAAGAAATCAAGAAAAAACGCATCGTAAAGCCCACAGGGGGTGTGTCTGCCTTCTGTGTAAGATGTTTGTTCCTTCATATTCTTTACAACTTACAAACTTTACCTTTAGTCAACACGTTTTGGCTTTTTTTGACCGATGTTTCTTCCGTTAAAATTAAAGTTCAGGGACACTTATGGTACACGTCTCATACACATAAACACACCATATTCCCTATTTAACCCTGTAATAAATTGGTATAATCCTGTTAGAAACTTGTACCACAACTATGAGGCTTCACTCCCACCATCCAACTCTCTTGACCTTTCCGAACCTTTGACTGTCATTGTTTTCATTTGATTTTTGTCTATCTCGCAATACAGTACAACCACTTATAGACGAGACTCAAGACTCACTCTACCATCCTGTTGTGGCTTGAGAGTAATAAGGGAACCACGAGTCTGAACTTCTGAACTTCTTGTCAAAATATTACGAGGGTGTATGAAGTCTGCATCATCACAATTATAGCCCGTGGAGTGAAGTGAGTAATTTACTGCTTCAACAGACATAATTTTGGGGAAGAGAGTTATTTGTAATTAACTAGACAGGCATCACGGAGCTGGAAAAAGTGGATTACCCTCATTAGCTTTTTTAAACATTGAGAAATGGATTAATTATTTATGTATACGAGTATTTTGGAATATATAAATAATATTTCTAATCTTGTTATGTTTACATTGGACTGACACGTAAAATACCTCACCTATATGACAGAATCCACATCCAATAAAACCGTATTGAACATTGTCATATATAACTCACATTACCTCAGCATCCTTCAGTATATCTCAGTTTAGTTCTTTTATTTTTTCCATTATACGTCACTATACTAAAGAACATGTACAGCAAATGTTGTTAATCTATGTAGTATTCGAACCCACGTACTATACTTATTCCTGTAATCAGATGCCTGTTAAACCATTTCTATATCTCTGTTTACAAAAAAAAATTATTCATGAAATTTAAATAAAAAATTACATTTACCTAAACATATCGTAGTAATGAAGTAAAGTTTAACGAATTAAACCGTAGATTTTCCTAGCTCTAGGTTCAAAATTTCCCTACATCGCTAAAGTTTCTATTTTTCCACTAAATTCCCTAAATTATGGTTTAAACACCTTTACATAAAACTCTTCAAAATATCCCTAAATCAAAATCCTAAAATGATCCAAAATCTAAATCGTTAATTTCCCTAAACTCTAATTCTAAATCAATGTCCTTAGCTTCATTTTTTTTTGGCCAGGACATTTCATATAGAGAGAGGCCAACTTTTGTGTGGTGTTCATACTGGCTGTCATGTGGTATTGTTTTCAGTTGTTATTTTTTTTTGCGTGATTTTATTTTTATTTTTTTTGTTTTTGTTTTGAAGCTGTCAGTTCCATGTCATAGAATTCAAGGTCTATTCTGTACCAGCAACATTTTTTTTAATTGATTATTTTTGTTTTATTCGACTCAAATACAATACCCAATTTTTTAAATATTTTTTTTACTTTTATAAACAATACCAATTTTACCTATTTTTTTTTAACTTTTATACAATACATATTTTTTACAAATTTCATCTTTTTTAAATCCTCTTTAAAATACTTTTTTTTACTCGTATACAATACCTATTTCTTCCCGATTTTATTCATAACTCATATACAATACGTATTTTTGTCTATCTTATTTTTAAATATTTTTATCTATTTTATTGTTTTCCCTTACACCCAACACCTATTTTTAACTCATATACAATACCTATTCATTACCTATTTTTACTCCGTATTATATAAACAGTCTATAATGCCAGCCAAAACAATGCATTTTATCCATTAAATCATTAGGTGACAAATTAACCAATATTATCAATTAAAGTCCATAAAACAAATCTGAAAATTATAATTAAAATTGATGTGATTAATCAATTACTTTAGTTCCATTTAATTATCAATAGATTTAATTGTGTTTATTGATGTATGTGGATTCAGATTAATATATATTTTTTTTGTAATTAATCGTAAACTATTAGTGAATTAATATAAAGGTTAAGAAATATAAACGTGTATAATTATACTACTTTGTGGGTCTTTTATTTAGAGTATAATAGAATTGTACTTATAATTAGAAGGAATTAGTATAAGTCTCTATTTTTTTTTAGGTCCGGATGAGGTCACATTTAATTATCAATACAGTAAATTTCCATAAGTTTGAGTGATACAGATTTATATACTTTTACTATTTGGACACATCTAGGTTAATCTCATTCACACTTTGCATAGCCGCTGAATTGGTCCATATTCAGTTTGTCTGTCTGTCTGTCTGTCTGACTGTTTGACTGTCTCTGACTGTTTGACTGTCTCTGAGTGTCTGTTTGTCGGGTTCAGTCGCTCTTTTTCGTCCTGTCTCTCTCTATTTTATTTTCTACATCTCCTACACTACGTAACTATTCAGTCTTCTTCTCTCCCTTTCTCTTTTAATCACACTTTCTCATCCTATTCTCTCTTTCGTTTCTTTCTTCTCGTATACAATCTCTCTCTCTCTCCTTCAACCCTTAATCTTATTTTTATTCATTACCTGAGATGATTAGGTGAGGTGAGCTGGTAATTAGCCATCACCAACCTTTATTGGGTAAAGGTTATGGTTTGACCCTCAGCCCACGTCAAGGACCAGCCAACATATAACTAATTAATATAACGTAAAGATTATTCTGCCTTTTTTTAATAATTGTATGACGTTATGGTCGAGTTTTGTTATGAATTGAAACACGTGTGGTAGGTGTGGGAGGTGTCTTGTGAGTGGAGTCAGGTGTGTGGCAGGTGTCTTATGAGTCGAGACAGGTGTAGCAGGTGTGGTTGGTATGGCAAGTGTCTTGTGAGTGGAGTCAGGTGTGTGGTAGGTGTAGGAGGTGTCTTATGAGTGGAGTCAGGTGTGTGGCAGGTGTGACAGATGTGGTAGGTGTCTTATGAGTGGAGTCAGGTGTGTGGCAGGTGTCTTATGAGTGGAAACAGGTATGTGGCAAAATATGCAAAATCTATCACTACTATTACCATCATTAAGTTAGATATAAACGAAACCCGAATTTCTCTACTGACTAAAAACCTACCGGGTTTTATATTACATTTAACTCGTAAAAACAGGTTCTAAAAACTCCTATCATATAACGAGAATTTGATCCTTATAGCCTTGTCAACATTACCCTACCATGGTTTATATATCCTTCTTATCTATAAGCTCTATTTTATACAAGTATTTGGTTTCTATCTTTATTAAAAACTACTGACATGTGTATTCGTGAAACAATATTATTCTGGGAGTAGTAATCACGAAGGAATCTGAACCTCAACAAAATGCAACAGGAAAAGTTAGTACAGTGTGTTTCAGTCGTAATGGTATTTTTAGAAAGAATGTACATACGTTTGGTGTTGTACAATGCTTCTCTCGCAAAAAAAGATACGTAGAGAGAGAGAGAGAGAGAGAGAGAGAGATATTAAAAAAGGCGAATCATGGCGCTTAAAAACAATCTCATTTACTTATGTTTATCACCTCATAACATTCCACATTTTAATCAATAGCATCTAACCTCACCTCTCTCCTCCCCACTCTTCCACCACCCCTCTTTTCTTATCTCCCGACCTCCTCATTTTTTCTATTATATTATTTCAATTCTTCACCTCCCTCCCCTTATCTTCATCTTCACCCCTATTCCATGCTCTTCTCCCCCATCTCCCTTCTCTCCTCCTCACCACCTTCCCTTCTTCCTTCCACCTTTCTTCTCCCACACTCCCTCTTCTCCCCACCTTTCCTAACCCCCCCTCCCCATGTTTCTCCAACTTCCTCACCTCTCCTAACCACCCTATCACCACGCCCCCTCCTTCCCCCTCCATCTCTCCCCACAATTTGACCCCCTCCCCGCTCCTACCCTAAGAAAAGCTTTAAGATATAAGAAGACCTGAAGTTGTTGCTGAGGAGAAGGGAAATGTTCTTAAGCGGAGACTCATTACGCTTCCATGTCTCCTAGATCAATAAGAGAATTTCCCTTTGAGCTTCGCCTTGTAAATTTATTCATAAAATCTTCCAAATTGAGGGAATGTGTGTTCTTGGAGGCTGCTTCTGGGTGGCCGGGGGTGAGGGGGAGGTCAGGGGAGGGAGGTGAGGGGGGGTAATGAGGGGAGATGGGGAGGACAGAGTGGGGGTGTGAAGTGAGGGGGGATATAGGGTATGGGTGGGGGTGGTGGGGGGGAACGAGGAAATGGGAGGGGGTAGAGGGGGAAGGGGGAGGGGAGGGATGAAAGGAGCCCCCAGTAGTAATAGTAGTAAAAATCATGAGTTTCTTTTGTAATATATTCCTGGATTCGATTTATTTTCTTTAAGCAATACAAGATTTTTTTTCTTCTATTATCTGTATTTGTTATTGTTTTTTTGTAATGGTTTATTTTATTCAGTTTTGTATTTTTGAAACTTTGGGAAATTACATAAAGTTGTCCTGTGTATAAAATAATATCAAGTGAAAGATAAAGTAATTAACAACACTGAAGAAGGGAATCACCTAAAACGATAACAACAACAACCACAACCACAACAACAACAATAACAACAACAACAAAAACAACCACACCAACAAAACAGGTGTGCTTTATACCTTCCCCAACCAAAACATAAATATATAAACATCTAAGTTTTTTTTCTCCTCATTCCTTTCATACACTGATTTACTCCGGTAATTAAAAACAAGACATTTCAGAGGGGCGTCAAATGAGTGATCTAACGCAACACTAACTAATGGCTGATGAAAAAATAACACAAGAACCTTATTAATGGTTGGCTAAGTCATTAACCTAATGCATCATCCCGTCTCTTGTTATTCATTCCTTCGCTCGATCTCATACACGAGGGAGACAAGTGAGGAAGGGGGGAAAAAAATAAACAAAGGCGATGTTTTTCTTTTTGGGTATAATTAATTTTTTTTTTAAAGATTATCATTCGTAAATAGAGGAATTGATATGATGTTGTACAGGTAGTGAGTGTATTTTGTTAGTGATGAATCAAGGAGGGGGGCATTGTCAAGAGCTAGCTACAACACACACACACACACACACACACACACACATACACACACACACACACACAAATACACTCAATCACTAATATTTTACAACTAAAACTCACATAGCCTCTCTCTCTCTCTCATCTTTCCTTTATACGTGGGATGTGTCAAGGGAAATAGAAACGTCAAAAAGAGAGGAATTGGCAGAGAAAATGGTGCCAGAAAGGTGTAGAAAACGAGAGAGAAGAAAGAGAGAGAAACGCACACACACACACACACACACACACACACACACACACACACACACACACACACACACACACACACACACACACATACACACTATAAAAATAAATCACAAGATACAAGAATAAAATACAAATCAAATACGCAAGGAGGAAGATGAAAAGAAAATAACACGGTAGATAAAAGAGAAAAGGAGAGAAAGGAAATGAAAAGATAAATTTACGAAGAGAAATGACAAAACACAGAAACACAGTGAAATAAAACATCAATACACTACAAGTCACAAAAAACACGGAAGACTTTTTTTAAACGAAGTGTAATGAAACAAGAATTAAAAAAAAAGTGATCGATGAGAAATAAATGATAATGAAACTAATTTATGACGGAATACAGGTTTATATATGTAACATATTGAAAAAAAGTACGAAATAAATAAAAAAAATAAATAATGAATTAAGAAAAATAGGCCACATATTTAAAAAACAATAAATTAAGAAAAAAATTAAAGAAAAATAAGAAAAATAAACAATAAATTAAGAAAAATAAGTAATAAATTACCAAAATAAACAAATTAAAGGAAGATAAGTAATAAAAACACAAAAATACGAAATAAATTAGAAAATAAGATTCGAAAAAATACGTTAACTAAAAAAACTCATAAACTATAGACAAAAATGAAGAGATAGAAACAAAATAAAACCAAATGAAAAACAGTACATAAACCTAATAAATAAACACGAGAGATAAACCAGAACGGGGAAACAGAAGAGAGCAGAAAAAAATGTCAAATAAAATGAAAATAAACTAAAAAAAAAAGAAAGAATAAGAGGCAAAGGTGAGAATAAACAAGACAATAATGAAAAATAAACAAGAATAAATAAGAGATGAATCTAAAAGCGTAAAATAACAGAAAAAGAAACAAGAAAAATACAAAAAAAATAACAAAAACACGGTAAGCGAAAACAAAAACAACATAAACAACAAGAACATAAAAAAGAATAAAAAAAAATAAAAAAAATACAAATAAATAAATAAAACTCGCGTAAATCAACAAGAAGTTTAAACTAAGAGAAAATGAAAACGAAGAAAAAACCCGCAAGTAAACGTAATTTTCTTCTGCCTTAAGGAAGAAAATGCCTCGGGACAGAAGAAAAGAGCGAGGTTCATTTGCGAATATCGGAATTCCGTTTGCTAGTGTTTGCTGGTGACCGGCACAGTGAACCTACAGCTTTAAGGGAGGGAGAGAAAAATGAAGGGTGAGAGAGAGAGAGAGAGAGAAGGGAGAATAATGGTAGAGAGAGAAGGAGAGAAAGAGATAAGGGAGGGAAGAATAATGAGGTAAGTGAGAGAGAGAGAGAGGGGCAAGAATTATGGGAGGAGAGAGGAGAGAGAGAGAGAGAGAGAGAGAGAGAGAGAGAGAGAGAGAGAGAGAGAGAGAGAGTGAGAGAACAATTATGGAAGGGGGAGAAGAAAAATGAAGGGAGAGTGAGAGGTAGAGAAGAACAGTGGGAGGGGAAGAGTGAAAAGGAAGGAAGAATAATGGCAGGGAGACAAGAAGAGAGAGAGAGAGAGACGAATGATGGAGGTGGGAGGGAATATAGAGAGGAAAATGAACGAGTGAGAGAGAGAGTGAAGGGAGAATAATGGAAGGGGAAATAATGAAAGGAAATAGTGAGAGAAAAGGAAGAAGAGAGAGGGGGAGAGGGAAAAGAAAGGATGGAGGAGAGTGAGAGAGCAAAAGTGACTAAAACAGGATATGAGAACTGAGGGGGGGAGAATAAGAGGAAAAGGAGAAAGTGAGAGGGAGGAGAGGGAAAGGGGAGAAAAAACGGTATAGGAGACAGGGAGAGAAAAGAGAGAGGGATACAATAAAGGGTGAGAGAGGGAGGTGAGAGGGAGGAGAGTGGGAGGAGAGTGGGAGGAGAGTGGGAGACATGTGTATCCAGAGAGTGTATATTGGGTGAGATCATTGTGGTGACTCAATGCTTATATCCTCCAGGTGACAGACAGACAGACAGACAGACAGACAGACAGACAGACAGACAGACAGACACAGATAGATAGATAGATAGATAGATAAACGTAATCAGTCTTTTAATAATCCCAGGTCATATAAAATAAATGAAATAACAAGACTTTAAAAATTAACACAACACCAAAAAAGTGCTAAAATTTTTACCTTAATTTAATTACCAAGAAAATCGTAAAAAAAAATAAAATAAATAAATAAATAAAAAAAATAAATAAAAAAAAATTGGTGATGGTTTATTTGTAAAGATTATTCTCGGTATTAGACAAATTATAGATTCATGATAATTTGTTGACATTAATGGTAAGTTGAGATATATGTAGTGTGGTGTAGCATGGCGATAAACAAACTGGTATTTATTTGGCATGGAGGGACTAGGGGAGAGAGAGAGAGAGGAGAGAGAGAGAGAGAGAGAGAGACACTTAAAAGAAGAAAAGAGAAAGAGAGAGAGAGAGATAGAAAAAAAGATAAATAGAAGGTGCTACAACAAGCAGTAATGGCTTATCGTTGTGGGATGGAGGTGAGGGTAGGTGAGGCAGGGGTGAGGGGAGGGGTGAGGGAGGAGATTTGAGGGGAGTGACTGTGGTAGGGAAGAGTGGTAGAGAGGAGGAGGAGGAAGGAATAAGCAAAAAATGGGCAGGAAGAGAAGAAAGAAAGGAGAAGGGGGATAGAAGACAGGAGAGAGAAAGAGGTGATAAAGGAAGAGTGGAAGGTGAGAAGGAGGATTTCATTGACAGAGAAGTAATTAGAGAGAGAGAGAGAGAGAGAGAGAGAGAGAGAGAGAGAGAGAGAGAGGTCAAAGTAGTGTTTAACAAAAGATCAGACCAACTCAACTGCGTTAATGAAGACAGGAACAAGAAGAATGACCCCCCACCCTACACACACACACACACACACACACACTGGGAGATCACGTAAAGAGGTATTCTATGAAGTGAATGGGAAAGGAGTTTATTAGACAGACAGAGAGACAGACAGAGAGACAGACAGACAGACAGATAAATAGATGGGTGGGTGATTGGGTGGACGGATGGACTGAAAAGAAGAGAGAGAGAGAGAGTTAGTTTATCAAGTGAAGGAGGTAGACAAGAGACCATAAAGAGGAGGGGAATGGAGGAAGGGATAATTGAAGGAGGGGGGAGGAAAAATGAATAACTGGAGATAGGGAGAGAGGATAATAACCCGCCATAGGACTTAAGGAGACAAGAATAAACGAGAACGAAGAGACGAGAACGATATAGGAGAGAAGAGAAAGTGGGCGAGGATACGAAAGAGGAGAAGACAAGGGTGAAGAAGGAAGAAAATTAGGAGGAGGAGGAGGAGGAGGAGGAGGAGGAGGAGGAGGAGAAGAGGAATATGTAAACAAAGACGAGAAGAATGGTAAGGAACAGAAAAAGATGAAGAAGAAGAAAAAGACATGATAAAAGGATGGATTAGAAAGACGAAGAAGAGGAAGGGGACAAAAAACGTAAGATGATAAAAAAACGGAAAAGGCAAGAGAATAAGAAGAAAATAGTGAAAGGGGGAAGAAGGAAACAGAAGTAGAGGAAGAAGAGGAGATGTAAACCAGTTAAAGCAAGAGAAAGGAAGGAAGGAAGGAAGGAAGGAAGGAAGGAAGGACACAGAAACAAGAAGGATAAGGAAGAGGGAGAGAAAACAACGAGAAAGCGAAGGAGGAAGACGATATAACACAAACAAAAACAAAATGAAAAAGGAAAAGGAGAAATTTAACAAGAATGAGAAAGATACGAATTAGAGAGAAAAGAAAAGTTTTAAACAAATAAATAAAACAAAAAACAAGAACAAAACAAATAAAAGTGTGCAACAATGTTATACCTGAGAAGAAAAAGGGAAGGGGAAAGTAAAGGGTAGGAAGGGAGAGGGAGAAAGAAGAATAAGAAATAAAAGAAAGGAAAAGCGAAGAACAACGAATAGTTTGGTGTCAATATATCAGACGATAAAAAAAAATAACAAACAAACGAATCTGGAAGAACAGTAGAAGGAAGAGGAGGGGGAAGGAAGAAGTAAAGAAAAGGAAAAAGAGATAGAGAGAAAAAGAAGAAGAAAAAGAAGTAAAAGAATGAAAATAAAATAATACTGATAAAGTTAATAAAAAGGTAAATCAATATCGAACTTGAAAAAGACCAAAGGAGAGAGATAGAGATAGAGAGAAGAAGAACAAAAACAACGTTAAAAAAGAAGAATGTGATGAATATGGAAGAAGAGCAAAGCAGGAAGAAATGAAAGGGGAGGTAAGGAGAAGATAAAAGGGTAATAAGGAAGAGAGGAAAGGAAATAAATCAAGAACAAGGGAGGAAATGAAAAGGATAAGAATAAAAGGTTAATGACGAAAAAGGAAATGGACACAGGAGACACAGGAAGAGAAAGGGGGGATAAAAAAAGATGATAAATTTAATAATGAAGAGATAGAGGAGAAAACAGAGGGATAAGAGGAAGAAGAAGAGTAAGATAGAGAGGTAGAAGAAGATTAAATTTATTATATTTTTTCGTTTCAATTTTATTCGATTTCTTTCGCTCTATTTTCTTTTCTCCTTCTCATGATGATGATGATGATGATGATGATGATACCAAAAATTATAATAATGATAATGATGATAATGATAATAAGTATAATGACGACGATAATAATGATAATAATGATGATGATGACAAAAAGTAATAATCGATTCAACAATAAACAACAATAACAGTAAAGATGATGGGAATAAGTAAACCAACTGATAATAAAACAAGAATATATACATAGACGACCAAGAGAGAAATTTGCATAATGTAGAGAAGATGAAGCAGGTGTTAATGATGTAATTAGTATAATGAGTCCCCTAATGAGGATTGGAGTTATAATGACCGTGGGAATAGCCTAATGACCGTGGGAATATTATCGGGACCGTGGGAATATTTCAAGGTACGTGGGAATAAACTTTGTCAGAACCGTGGGAATATTGTGATGACCGTGGGAACTTTGCTAGAACCGTGGGAATATTGTAAGAACCGTGAGAATATTATCAGAACCGTGGGAATATTGTCAGAACCGTGGGAATATTGTAAGAACCGTGGGAAAATTATCAGAACCGTGGGAATGTTATACTGACTCTAAGAAATGATAATGAGGTGTGAGGGTAGTGGCGGTGATAGTGAGGGAGGAGAGGAAGGGTCTGGCTTAATGGTGACTCAAGATGGTGACATGAGGAACTGTGGTTAATGGTGAATTGAGGTGCATGGAAAATTGTGATCACTGTGAAAGGAAATATAAATTAATTGTGTTAATGGTGAGAATGAATGGTGAAAGAGAGGGGAGCTGCATGAATGGTGAAAGATAAATAGTGAGGCAAGAGAAATTTGATCTAATGGGGAAATAGTGATTATAGGGAAACTTTGCTAATAGGGTAAAAAAAAGACGATGCTAAATGGTGACTGAAAATAGTGAGTGGGGGTGAGAAAAGAGGGGATATACACTCCATGGTGAGAGGAAACAAACAAGAATTTTTCCCCTCGTTCATTGGTTAAGATTTTCCCTCACATGCGATCATTAACAAGAGGCTCTTACCTCCTACAAAACTTCAAAGACTTAAATAATTGTCGCTTTTTGTAGGGATTTATCTTGCCATTTATACTGTACAGTAAGTGACTATCATATTCTAGTACTAAAAAGTAATAAAAAAATTCTTTTTCGTGATTTATTCAAGAGTGTTATGATTCATGGTTTATTTCAATGATAGACTTAGCTTATCTTCACGAGTCAAAGCTAGATAATGTTTTCTAATAGCTGTAAGGACAAACATTTTAGCTGCATTATCTAAAAGCTATGTCATTATCTCAAATATGAAATTGAACTATAAGATAAAATTTTCCTCAGCTAAATTTTACGAATGGAATAAACATGAAAAATTCTCTAATGATTCTTACTTTTTTTTCGATATATTTTTTGTAAGGCAGAAAAAATAAAGATTCAATCTTGTTCCTTTCTACGGTTAGGTTAGGTTAAGTTTACACGAGAGGCAATTTACAGCTTTTTTTCTGTATAAACATTAATTAAGGCTTTTGATCCATAAAACTTCTCACATTACTTGTTTTAAGGAAGTGATAAAGAAAAAAAATAATATGGATTTTTTTTACATCATTAGGTGTGTGTGTGTGTGTGTGTGTGTTCTATCCAGGTTTTTCTCAAGTGTGATTTAATTGTGTTGTTCCAATATGTTATCTCTGGAGTGTTGTTATAAGTAGCATGTCTGTCTGTCTGTCTGTCTGTCTGTCTGTCTGTCTGTCTGTCTGTCTGTCTGTCTGTCTGCCCATCTGTCCCTCCATCCATAAATTTCATCATGGCTGGAATTCAACTTGTACATTCATAAACTCCTGAAAATAATAACTCGACGACGTGAAGAAAAAAATCAGGTCCCCGTGTCAAAGGTCAAGGGTCAATAAGGTGTATATTTTGCGTATTATTGTCTGGACTATGATGGTAAACTACAGAAGTTCTGTTTATAATGTTATTAATACACCTTGTTAACATGAGGTGTATGTACTCGTATATATATAACATTACTATTATTATGAGGGGAGGAAAGTCAGGTAGGAAGGTAGTGAGGGGGGTAAGTGGACCATCTGTGAGGTGAGGAAGGTGAGGGGTGAGGGTAGGAGGACCATCTGTGAGGTGAGGAAGGTGAGGGTAGGAGGACCATCTGTGAGGTGAGGAAGGTGAGGGGTGAGGGTAGGAGGACCATCTGTGAGGTGAGAAACAGCCATTATCAAAATGAGCAGCGGACGGGTTAATGATGGCGAGGTGACGAAAAATGTGTTTTTTTTTTCGCCTGAGTTGAAAGTTAAAGTGATTTATCAAGCCGACCGAGGTGGTGGTGGTGGCAGTGTTGATGGTGGAGGTGGTGGTAGTTGTGGCGGTGCTGGTGGAAGTGGTGGTGGTGGCAGCAGCTATGGTGATGGTGGTGGTGGTGGTGCCAGTTATTGTAGTGGTAAGATAGTGGTGGCAATTGTGGTGGTGGCAGTTATGATGGCAATGATAATGATGGTATGATGACGCTGAAGATGGTAATGATGATGATTAGTAATTGTAATGGTAGTGATGATGGTAGCAGTGGTGATGGTAGCCATGAATGATAATAACCAATCCCTCTACATCGACTTATAAAACAACACCTCACACCTCACCTCTCATCATCTCATAGAATCTTTACCTCACATAGTAAACATAAATAACAAAACTAATTACAATAACCATCTAATTCTTTAATCTTCAACCACCCAGACAATGTTATTTATCCCTTTAAAATAA
>NW_024743709.1:5369696-5429696 GCF_018991925.1 Homarus americanus
TGTGTGGTGTGTGTGTGTGTGTGTGGTGTGTGTGTGTGGTGTGTGTGTGTGTGTGTGTGTGTGTGTGTGTGTGTGTGTGTGTGGTGTGTGTGTGTGTGTGTGGTGTGTGTGTGGTGTGTGTGTGTGTGTGTGTGTGTGTGTGTGTGTTTCAATCTTCCCCTTTTAAACGTGGAGTACTTCAGGGTAGGATCAATCAACGGTGGGTCAAGGTGTTGCAATCAAATAAACTTCCAGGTGAGTTTTATCAAGGCGTAAACAAACACACAATAATTTCCTCTTACAATAATTGACGTTAAGTATCAATGCGTTATAGGGAAAATAGCTACTGTTGAGATGACTAAAACAACATTCCATAAAGGATTCCATTTTTTTTTCAGTTTTAAGGCAGATAATACCAATAAATATCCAACATTTGAAATATTTACCATAAAAATCAATAATGGCCTCAGCGTACAAGTGAATTATGTTTACGTATAAGTGTTGGTATGTGTTTTAATATGTATATAAGTGTTGCTGGGAATTGTAGAGGGTATGTGATGAACGTATAAGTGCTGGTGTAAGTTGAAGTGAGTATATAAGTGAAGGTAATAGTGGAGATGAGGTTGATAGATACAATAAGTAGTGGTGTAGTAAATAAAGTTAACGTTAAGTACGTTTTTGGTGTAGGGAAGATTAGGGAATGGGTAGTGTCAAATAAGCCTCAAGTACAGTCAACACAATTCAGAAAAAATATCTTCATTTCTGTAAACTTCTTCCAATCGATACAGACATCTAAAAAAAAAAAACGAAAAACAATGGATAAGCGAAAATTCTAAACTGAACTCATTGTCTTAAAGCTTTCCCCTTGAGTTGAAAAGGTCTTTGTGAACTGCAGCTCAAATAATTCTATTGGTGACAGCAGGCAGTAATATTACGACACCGGAAACAGGAGAGATGTTCATTGTAATCCTCTGTCCTAAAGAGTAACCAGCCGAATGTGTGTGTGTGAGAGAGAGAGAGAGAGAGAGAGAGAGAGAGAGAGAGAGAGAGCCAATTCAGTGGAGGATTTCCCATCTGAGTCATTAGTTCTTTGTTACTTTTTGTCTATTTTTTTTTTTACACCTGAGCTACGTACGACAGGTGACAGTCTTTGATTAATTATCTGTCTGTCTGCTTGTCTCAATATCGCCATCTATCCACATCCGTCTTATACTTTTTCCCATTTCCTTAGTCGCCCAGAAGTACCTATACTCCCACTCTCTCTCTTTTTCTTCTTCTCCTCCCCTTTTCCTCCCCCTCACTCTCTTTTCCCTTCCTTTCTCCCAGCCTCTTGTCCCTCTTCCACGCCTTCTTCTACCTCTTTCCCTCCGTCTTTCATTCCCTCTCTCACCTCTTCACTTCTTTTCCTCCCTCCCTCTCTCTCTCTCCTTCTCTCCATTTCCCTCCTCCTCACCGCGTTCCCTCCATTACCAATTGTCTCCATACTCACACCCCTATCTCCATTACTCTCCCTCACCATCACTAGTTAGTAAGTGTACTCTCTCCCTCTCTTTCCCACCCTCCCTCACTCTATCTTTCTCCCACACCCTCACCACGTACCGATCCATTCCCAGTAGTAATAGTACTCATCCCCCTCCTTCCCTCCCTCCCTCCCTCTCTTCTCCCTCTCTCCCTCCCTCCCTCCCTCCTTCCTTCTCTCCACTCTGGCAGCACGCGAGCTCTAGAGAGTGCGAGGAGTGCAATCTGCAACAGGGTGAAATATACACCCAGCTCCTCCTCTGGGGTCGAGATTGAGAAACAAAAATGCAGGCGAGAAATATTACCGAGGCTCTGTACTGGCCCCTGAGGTGATCCTTCCCTCCCTGCTTCACCGACGTTTATCGTTTATGCTTCTTCTTTATTTCCTCTGGATTGCGTTTTAGATTTACGGGGCCAGAAATTTTTATGTCCCTTTAACACCTGCAAACTAGATTGGGATTTGGAGGTTAAAGATTTTGGTGTTTGTGAGGAAGATTGCAGGTTTTGATTCCTTTTTGTTGTGTAAAATTTTTTTCTTATGGTTGTATGATTCAAGAGGATTTGACCAGCCCAGGTTGCTGCCACAGCTTATATGTTACCAGACGTGGTTATGTTGCCTTTATCACCAGGTGTTCATTTCATGGTGTTTTTCTCGCTTGGTTTTCAACATGTGATCATTACGATTATGTCACGGGTCGCCTGGTCACGTGGATACTAATAATAATAATAATAAAAGATAGAAAATTATTTATATCCTGTGATCAGAACAAATTCAGTCTTAGTCTCACCGTATATTGGAAAAAAAATGATTTAGTGTGAAAAAAAATCGCTGAAGGGTTTATCAAAGATTGTAAATACCTGTCATGTGGTTTACCAGGTATTTCCACTGTCCAACACCTGTCTTCATTCTTTTTCGGGGTAAAATGTTCACTTTTGTGTATCGGTGGCGGGATGGTCGTTAATCTATGTACTGTAGGCTACTCTTGGTGGGAGGTTTTGATATATCCTGATGGAGGGGAAGAAATGAGGGAAGGAGGATAAGAGAACCAATAGGCTGACGTAGACGGTAGACAGGAACGACGCCAAATACTGTACCTGTCTTAATTGTGTATTTTTTTCATATTTTCTGTATGATCTAACAAATTCATACATAATGACCTTAGGTAATGAAGTGTAATAATTTAGTATAACACGAACGCCAGCTGTGGACTCATACGTATAATGAATATCGTTTTAAACTCATACTTGATCCAACATAAGACCAGAGGCGTCCATCTCAAAGTTCCTGACTCAACGTACGATCAAGTTTACCACCCAAGTTGCTGGATTGGTCATACGTCTGGCAATGTAAATAGTGAGATATTGCTATTAAAAACACTGAGGGTGGATTAGCTAGATTAACCAAACACGGAGGTGATTAACCCAGCCAAAAATATGGATAATCCTAGTATTTTGAAGGTGTAGCGGATTACGTATACAGCAGTAGTCTTCACATACTGATCAAAATAACATCAATTACTAGTGCTTCTCTACTGAAATTCACCAACTACAGTGTTTATGGTAATATTCTCGTACAGAACATTAATAATAAACCGATCAAAGCTGACTTAGCAAAATGAGAATGAATTAATTGTCCAGTATAAAATAAAATCATTAGCGACCTCTAAACTAATGAGATATTTGAGGTGTTAAAATACCTCAAAAACACCATTTTAATATTCCGACTTTCAGGTTAAATTTAAATGCCATATTAAGTCGTAAAAAAAAAATAATGCATAATTATGTTGTTTTCACTAATTATGGTAATGCTCACACGGAAACAATTACTCATGGATGCCACCCCCCCAAAAAAGCTCAGCTATTTTTTGGTGGGGGGTTCTAAATGGTCATAGGAAATTATCCCCCTGAGAGCGATGTGCATTCATTTGTCGGAATTAATGAATGCTGGAGTTAGCGTCGGGTAAAGTCTGTGTTAACGCTGAGTAAAACAATGTAATCTGGGTATTTTTTTTTAGAGAGACAGAGACAGACAGACAGACAGGGAGAATTGTCTATTATATAAAGTAACACTGAGCATAATACACCACAATGTAAGTTAGCATCATTGTACACTGAGGATCACAAAACAAAACAAAAAGTAAGGATTAAGGAATGATTTTTATCTTCTCTTGTAGATTATTTTAACCTGATGATAATTTTAAACACCTTAATGCTTTCCGGGGTTAGGTTAGGTTTAAATTAAGGTGAAAAAAATGTTAAAAACTATAATTACAATAATGATGATGACAATAATAATGATAATAGTTGGGAATAATTATCGTCATACTAATAATACAAACAAATATTAGTAATGGTGATAATGATAATACTTGTTATAATGATGATGATAAGGAAAAAGTATAATAGAGTATTATTATAGTCAAGGGAACTCCGAGTCCCTCTCTCAGTTCAGAAGGTCTTGAGCTGAGAGGCTACACCACGTTCACATCTCATCTGATACCCTGAGACCAGATTAGCTAAGGTGTGTGTATGTGTACAGGTGAGTAGTAGTGTTTGGAGGATGGCCGGGATACACACACACACACACACACACACACACACACACACACACACACACACACACACACACACACACACACACACACACACAGCCGTTGTCCTCATATACAATACAGCTACACATCTCCTACACTATAAGATTCCCCGGACATTACACCCAGAAGATTAAGACGATACTTCAAATAATCATTACCTCTCTTGAACGATACCTTCCTACGACTCGACAACAATACCATAGTCCCTTGATATCGTTACATGTTGACTCTCTACGATGATAACCTCACGACGATAGCGTCTCGTTCTCGCTACATATCGATATTCTCGTTTCATCATTCCAACACGAAGGTCGATTATAGATGGGATAGCATTGTCTTGAGAATAGCCGCCGACGTTGCCTCTCTGCCTCTGTCGATATTGCCACGTTTGGAGGGGGAGGTGGTGGGTGGGGGATTTACTGATGGTCATTTAGCAGTTATTGAGGAGGTGCTGAGTCCCGACGATGTGGTGAGTGCTTCTTGCAATGTCTGCCGCCTTGCAGCACTCTCTCTCTCTCTCTCTCTCTCTCAGCCACTCACAAGAGGGAAAGATGAAGTGGGAAGGAGTAAGGGAAATAAACTTGAGGGAGGGAAGAAGGAAGGAGAAAGAGAGGTAGGTGTGTGTGTGTGTGTGTGTGTGTGTGTGTGTGTGTGTCTTGTTTACTTGCTGTTTATAACGTGAAAATGAGAATGGTTTCATGATGTGTGTGTGTGTGTATTAAATAGGCAAGTGCTTGAGAGATAACTGCTTGTTGTGGTATGCAAAGTAGTATTGTTGTTGATGTATTTATAAACACACATACACACACACACATACACACACACACACACACACACACACACACACACACATCATTTCCCAAGTACAATCCCATTCAAGCACCCACGACAACACATAACCACACAAATCCATTGCTTGACGGCACCAGAAACGACCAGCACTAAAAAAACCCTCCACTCTCTCTCTCTCTCTCTCTCTCTCTCTCATATTAACACTCAATTTTAGGATTTTTTTTTCAGACAGGCTTCCGAACGCCTAAGACTTTCCTTCAAACTCAAGTGAAGTTCTTTTATTTTTTTGGTCTTTCCTGACGTATAAAAAAAATGAGGGTAAGGAATTAAGTTGAAGCTTAAAAGTTTGAAGGTTGGGGCCTCAAGTTTGAGACGATTAGTTGGAGGGAGAGAAAGATAGAGATAGAGCGACAAGCAGTGACAGAGAGAGTGAGAGAGAGGAAGAGAGAGAGAGAAAAGATAGAGACAAAGATAGAGAGAAAGACAGAAAACTAGATAGAGACAGACAGAGAGGTAGAGACAGACAGACAGACAGACAGACAGACAGACAAAGAGAGATAGAGAGAGAGAAAAAAATGACCCGAGGCTCAACCCCTGTGAGAGGCACTGAACTAAGATTATCCCTCAATAGTTTCTATAAATTCGGATTCATTCCTAAATTTGATTTCAGATTAAAGTAAAAAAATAGTAAAAACAAAATAGTAAAGTAAAAAAAGAAATAAAAAAAAAGGAAAAAAAATCACAAACTCGAGTCTAAAAAGTCGAAATGAAATCAAACTCAATTTTAAAGTTATGGTCAAAATAAAATTCAAATATATTCTCAATGATCATTTCCAGGTACAATACTATGGGTTTATTTTGTGGTTTAATTCATGAACTGATTTTCAATTTATATTTAGGTTTATTTTTTCTCATATATCAATTTTTTTTATCTGTTTATACGTAGAATTAAATACGAATTAACCTGACTATCGATTGACTATTAATCCACATTATATGATTAAAATAAATAGACAAATGCAAATTATGAATGAAGTTTACAATGAAATAACAAACATTCAACATAAATATTCCTTCATTTATGTTAACACAGATGTTTATGGTAATATTTTCTGTCCCCCCAAATTAAATATATATATATAATTAATATTTACCAAGTGTTAAAATGTATACAAGATGTAGTACACATTAAGCAAAACGTAATATAGAAATGTATCGTATTAATAATGCTAGTAATGAAATAAAATGAAAATAAACACATTTACAAATTATTTAGTAATGGTAAAACAGAATAAACTACCAAACACATTATCCCAAACCAAACAAACCAAACTCACTAACTACAATGGGGGTTTAATTGTTGATATTATTATTATTAAACCATTCTGTACAACATACCTTCCTCCTCAGGGATAATTTACAAAACCAAACACACATACGTTTTACATGCAACAAATACTGATAGATGGTACACTTGAGAAAATTGTATTACAGTAAATAATGGTAAAATCCCCGTCCAGTCGCTACAGACAGAAGAAAAGAAAAAAAAATCAGCTCGGCGCCGCTAGAAGAATTGCTTTCGGCTGGATTGTGTTACCCAAAGTGGAGTGACTTGGAATACCTTTGGGAGTGTGTTGTAAAGGGTTGGTGTTGTAGAGACGGTGGCTGAGGCTGAATGACTTGTAACAGAGAGTGTGTGTGTATGTGTGTGTGTGTGTGTATGTGTGTATGTGTGTGTGTGTGTGTGTGTTTGTTTGTTTTTTCCTCTTTAAAGTATTGGTCAAGAAGATAGGAGACGTTATTGCTGTGTTATTGGTATTAATTTTTTGCTCGTGGAACTCTTATGACTTGGCAGGTGTAGTGATTGATTTGATTCTCTGTCTGTCTGTCTGTCTGTCTGTCTGTCTATCTATCTATCAGTTTTATTCACCTTCTGACACCCGACTTTTGCCAAATAGTTCACAACACTGGCCTCTCTTGTTCCTTTCGGTAAACACGAGACACATAGGAAGGTCAGAGGTGTTGTGAAAGGTCATCTGAATTGAGAGAAATAAATCCACTGTTGTTAATTGATCGTTTAGGGCTTTTTTTTGGGGGGAGAGGTGAAAGGTCTACAGTGACCTTACACACACACACACACACACACACACACACACACACACACACACACACACACACACACACACACACACACACACACACACACACACGCACACACGCACACACAGTTAGTACAGTCTGCCAAACTCCTGAGTGTAACTATAGACCACAAATTGAACTGGAAGGCCCATGTAAACAACACAATCAAGGCAGCCTCGTACCGACTCTACATGCTACGACGATTCAGGTCACCTGGGGCACCCACGCCAGAGCCGAGGACTATCTACAACGAATTTATTACGTATGCGTCACCAGCCTGGTCGGGTTCTCTCAACTCTACCCAACAACGTCAGTTAGAGAAGGTACAGAAGAGGGCCTGCAGAATCATGCTCGGCGCAGACTACTCCGGCTACAACAACGCTCTCTCCACCCTGGAAATGCCATCCCTCAGTGACCTCCACCACCTACTGCCACCGGCAGTTCCCTGCCCACCTCGCGCAGTCCGCCACTACAACAAAATTCAGCCCATAAGAGCCCGCACTGATAGATATAAGAATAGCACCATCCCATCTATTGTTAAAATAATAAACAACTCCTGATTTATGTACTGTACAGCCCTGTAAATGTATTGAACGTATATTATTATGTATAAATCACATGTAAGTTTGTATATTTTTAGCCACCGGCTGCAACTCTATTAATAAACCGCTTATTATTATTATTATTTTTATATTTGAGAAACAGACAAAAACAGACAGGCAGTAAAACAGACAGACAGACAGACACACAGACACAGGCAGACAGGCAGACAAACACAAGCAGAACGCGAGTAAAAATGCATTGTTTCCCTTAAAAAAAAAACAGAGATTTCCTTTTACTTCGATCGCTTGAAACTTAATTGTGAATTTTTTTTCTTCACCCGAGGATGAGAAACGCACAAAGTTAAACAGGGGAAGAGTCATTGGGGCGCGCACAAACTTACACAAAAAGAATTGAGTTCATCAACTTTAAATCTTTTCACAATTGGAATGTAGATCTTTTCATTATATTCCGCGTGAGTTTAAAAATTATGGTTCTCTTTGGTTTTCCTTAAATAATAAATCATGTGGGTGTGATTATAGAAGGAGGTACAAGGTATTAATAGGTGATTAGTGATGAATGTATATACTGTATTATGAGTATTACAGGTGTATTACAGGTAAGATGATGTCGTTATTGATAAGAGACATTCACTCTATAAAGAACGTCTAAGGTATTGTATGTTAAATGAAAAAGTAACCATCCTGTGTTTTAGTTCCTTGTTAGATAGTTATACACAACACACGTGACGTCACATAGTTTAACACACGTGACGTCACATAGTTTATACAACACACTTGACGTCACATAGTTTAGACAACACACCTGACGTCACATAGTTTAGACAATACACCTGACGTCACATAGTTTAGACAACACACCTGACGTCACATAGTTTAGACAACACACCTGACATCACATAGTTTAGACAACACACCTGACGTCACATAGTTTAGACAACACACCTGACGTCACATAGTTTAGACAACACACCTGACGTTTCATAGTTTAGACAACACACCTTCATAGTTTAGACAACACACCTGAACGTCACTTGACGTCACATAGTTTAGACAATACACCTGACGTCACATAGTTTAGACAACACACCTGACGTCACATAGTTTAGACAACACACCTGACGTCACATAGTTTAAACATTTTCATAACACAGGAGGTACAGTGACGGAGTGGTTATCAGACTGAGCCGGTAGTGAATTCTTCCTCGACTTGAATCACCATTGAGGAAGTAGTGAATGTTTGATGTCAAGTGAGAGTTAGTAATTATTCATGATCCCTAATGGCTTGTTGTAAAGAAACAAACTGTCTCATATATTCAGACCATCAGAGGATAGACTGTGTGTGTGTGTGTGTGTGTGTGTGTGTGTGTGTGTGTGTGTGTGTGTGTGTGTGTGTGTGTGTGTGTGTGTGTGTGTGTTTATGCGACGATTATATACAATTTGATACATGAATAACTACAGTTTAATTTATCAAGCGACAGAATTGTGACAATAAAAAAGTTACAACATTTACTCAAAAACCCAAACCAATATAGATTTTTCTTCCCCAACAGATATAACAAAGGACCCGAAATATACAGCAGTATCTTGCTTGATATAGACGCCGACAAACACATACCTGTCTGTTTTATCATCGACACACAACTTTCGACAAATCTTTCTTAGAAAATAGTTGCACCGAAAAAACAGAGTCGTTTTATGGGTAGGTTAGGTTAGGTTAGGTTAGGTTAGGTAACAATGTCTGGTTCTAGGCGAGAGATATTTATTTTGTGTTTCTAAAATCTAAATAACTAAAGGTTGTTTTGATTACTATGTTACTTGATAAATTTGAACAGTTATGAATGTGTTGGTAGGGTGTGAGTGTGTTGATAGAGTGTGAGTATGAGTGTGTTGGTAGGGTGTAAATATGTTGATAGTGTGAGTGTGTTGATAGTGTGAGTGCGTTGGTAGGGTGTAAGTGTGTTGATAGAGTGTGAGTATGAGTGTGTTGGTAGGGTGTGTGTTGATAGAGTGTGAGTGTGTTGATAGTGTATGAGTGCGTTGGTAGGGTGTAATTGTGTTGATAGAGTGTGAGTGTATTGACAGTGTGTGAGTGGGAGTGCGTTAGTAGGGTGTAAGTGCGTTGATAGTATGACTGTGTTGATAGAGTGTAAATGAAAAGTGAGTGAATAATTACTTTTACCACTAAGAGTTAAAAAAGACGGAATTCATCACTTAACTACGGAGATAAAACAGATTCTCAACTCAGTATAAACATTTCTAATAAAAAGCAAAAAACAAAGACACCCATAATCTCTTGCACTAAATCACATTCCCTCCTTGACCTCACCCCGTTACACCTGTTCTGCAACCCTCTTACCTTGGGATCCTGACACGCACATAATATCAATCCCTAGGTTAACTCCCCCCCTCCCCCACACACACCTCCCTCTACATATATACAAAAATCGTTCAAAAATTAATGTATGCGTGTATGCTAATGTGAGGTGCATGGCTACAAGAGCTCCCACTATGTAATGGAACCAACACGCTCTTATTTACAATAGGTGATTGATTTATGCCAAGTATCACACGTTCTCATACACCGTTGCCTCACCTGTGCCACTCACCTGCCCTCCACTTTCTCCTACCTGTACCCCCAAACCTGTCCTATCCCCCTTCCACCTGTACCCCTCATCTGCCCTCCCCCATCTTCCACCTGTACCCCCAAACCTGTGCCTTTCTCCCCTACCTACCACTCTCCTTTACCACAACACCCCCTCCTCCTACCCTCCCCTTCCCCCTCTAGTTTCCTCATCATAATACAAATTTACATCCTTGTTGGCATTGTAAAAGCTATCTCTTTTTTGTTAATTTACGGACCAAAAAAATATTCGCCTTTCCCTCAACGGAGAAATTAGAGCTGGCGGCATTATTTTCATGATTTTACTGAGTCAGGCAGCGGACATTTGATTTATATGCAAATTGCAATTGCATTAGAAAAAAAATATATTATTCGTCCATTTTCGTGATTATTCTTTTCATAGAGTAGAGGTAAAAATATTTTCATCATCATCATCATCATCATCATCATCATCATCATCATCATCATCATCATCATCATTGCGTCACGCCACAAGACTATGTTGGGGTGAGTGTGACGTGATTATCATTATTATCATTATTATTATTATTATTATTATTAGCATCATTATTATTATCACTAACATCATTATCATTACTGAACTCATTATAAATCAGGATATACAGTATAATTAACTTATCGCTGACTCCTATTTCCCACTGCATATTTTTTTTTTTAGACATTAAATTTCCGGCCATTGTGATCTCGCTCTTTCGTTTTTCCTCCAACATATTTCAATTCTTCTTTTTCTCTCACCCTGTGAAAATATCTCTCACCACTTCCTGCACCTTCTCCTCACCTGTGTCTCTTCTCTTCTTTTCTCTTCTCTTCTCTTCTTTTCTATTCTCTTCGTTTTATGTTCTTGATGTTCTCCTTTGTGTGTGATAGACTTGTTTTCGTTGTTAGATTTTCCTCGAGTTGTTATTATTATTATTATTATTATTATTATTATTATTATTATTATTATTATTATTCATGACGAAAAACAGGACACCTGCCAGCAATTATAGGTGGATAAGACTCACATGCATCACCTATAACACTAACGAATCACATAGGAATAAATTATAGATCATACATAGGAGATAATGAGTCTCTCAGTAAGGCATTATGAGAGACAGATGTACTAGGCTCTAACTGCAGGGCTATTACTTGATACACGGACAGAAGACACAAACAAGCTGAACATGGGAGGAGGAGTATTAGCTGTGACTTATTTGGATCTCATGAATATAATCGACAAGGTGCCGCATTGGTGCCTTGCTTAATAGACTCAACAGTTATGATATTATTGAAGAATTATATCGGTGTTTAATCATTCTTTTTGGGGCGATAGAACACGGGGAGTCAGTGTAAATGGTAGAGTATGTGTGTGTGTACGTGTGTGTGTGTGTGTGTATGTGTGTGTGCGCGTGTGTGTGTTTGTGGGCTGCAGCGGTAAGTGGTGTCCCGCAAGGTTGTATATTAGGTCCTACACTCATCTTCACATTCAACATCAATGATTTACCTGATTGCGTTTCCTCTGAAGTATATCTATTTGTTGACATTATGAAGGTTTTCTGACATATATAGTCTGATGAGGAACGTAAACACTTATATATGGTTCTAGACAATCATCATTAATAGTCAGACACTTGCATCCACTACTTTTATGTTGAGAAATGTTAGGTGATGATTATTAGCTATGCAGGAGAGGGAAACCATTGAATATATTGCACGAAGGGAGATACTAAGCGAGTAGAGTTAAAGACCTG
Source organism: Homarus americanus (assembly GCF_018991925.1). Lineage (NCBI taxonomy): Eukaryota > Metazoa > Arthropoda > Malacostraca > Decapoda > Nephropidae > Homarus > Homarus americanus. The sequence continues at coordinate 5,381,656 of NW_024743709.1, forward strand.
GGAGTGGTGATTGGCAATAAACGAGGGTCAGGAGATCACACAAACGATAAAGTTAACGTGACGAATCAGTTGATAGGTCTGATGCCCTCCTAGACACAGACACCTTTAAATGGTTATACGAGGCTTGGCTGGTGGTCCTGTCTTTAAAAGTGATTACCTTCGAGAAAAAAAAAAGACTTCTAACACTGGGCAGGTTAAGATGTCATTTTCGATGCCAGATTCTTGAATATTGAATGTATGTTGTTGAGTTACAGTCCCCACCCGCAGATATAAAAGCGTAACAACAACAACAAACACAATAACAACAACAAACACAACAACAACAACAAAAAACGACAAACAACAACAATAATAATATCTTACACTGTTCAGAATACAATGTTTAGGGGACATTGTTCATTTGTTCAATATTATGCTCAGTTTTCAGTATATCATGTTCAACGTTCAATATATATACACACTATCTATTGTCCAGTGCTTCAGGGTTCAGGGAGGAACATGTTAGGTTCTGCAGGCTGGTTCGAAACATGATTACGTTCTAGTGAAAGCAGGTGGGTTGGCTACACAGTTTCAGGGTCCAATGTGGAAAGTGTGTTGGAGGGATGATTGAGGGAGAGAGAGAGAGAGGGAGAGAGAGAGAGAGAGAGAGAGAGAGAGAGAGAGAGAGAGAGAGAGAGTGGAAGGAAGAAAAATAAAAACAAAACGATGAAGGAGGAGAGAGAGAGGAAAGAATTGATGGAGGAGAAAAAATACAATGGATAGATAAAAACTGGAAAAAAAGTAAGAAGAGAATGAATAATGAAGGATGAAGAAGAATGAAAAGAGTGAGAAGGGCGAATGAAAAGGAGGTTATGAAAGAAAGAATCAATGGAATGAAGAGAGAAATAGAATAATGGAGAAAAGAAGATAGATAATTAACGGAGAGTAAAGAACGAAACAGCAAATGATAATAAAGCACAGAAACAAATAACAAACAACAATAGAAAAGAAAAAAATATAAAAATACCAAGAAAGAATAATAGATGAAAATTAGGAAAATAACAATACCCCAAAAAGTCACATCAATAATAGAATCAGAAACGACATGTAACTTCCCCATTGACCTTGACCCGTGACCTTTACTGACCCTTAAAGTAGAGCTTCTGTTAGGTAGGTGGCGGTGGTGATGGCGGTGGTGATGGTGGTGGTGGTGGTGGTGGTGGTGGTGGTGGTGGGTGTGGTGGTGTGGTGTTAGGTTGGGTGGTGGTGGTGGTGATAGGTTGGCGGTTGGTTGGTTGGTTGGTGGTGGTGGTGGTGGTGATGGTGGTGGTGGTGGTGTTAGGTTGGGTGGTGGTGGTGGTGATAGGTTGGCTGGTTGGTTGTGGTTGGTTGGTGGTGGTGGTGGTGGTGGTGGTGGTGGTGGCGGTGGTGATGGTGGTGGTGGTGGTGGTGGTGGTGTTAGGTTGGGTGGTGGTGGTGGTGATAGGTTGGTTGGTTGGTTGGTTGGTTGGTTGGCTGGTGGTGGTGGTGGTGGTGGTGGTGGTAGGTTGGTGTGTGGTAGGTGTGTGGTAGGTTGGTGGTGGTGGTGGTGGTGGTGGTGGTGGTAGGTAGGTTGGTTGGTGGTGGTGGTGTTAGGTTGGTTGGTTGGTGGTGGTGTGGTGGTGATGGTGGTGGTGGTGGTGGTGGTAGGTAGGTAGGTAAGTAGGTTGAGGCTGTGGTTGTTGTTGTTGTTGTTGTTGTTGCTGTTGTTGTTGTTGTTGTTGTTGGTGGTGGTGGTGGTAGGTAGGTTGGTAGGTAGGTTGGGTGGTGGTTGTTGTTGTTGTTGTTGTTATTGTTGTTGGTGGTGGTGGTGCGCCCCCTACTAACTTCCGAAATAATATTCCAGTCTGCTTATGCGATCTTGTTTACTCAACAAACCAAAGTAAACAAGTCGGACAGATAAAAACATTATACAAACAAACGCAGTTGGTCACTATCCCTCTCTCATACACCCACCAACGTACCCAGGGTAAACAAACAAACAAACAAATAATAATAATGATAACAAATAATATTACAGTAACAATAATAATAATAATAATAATAATAATAATAATAATAATAATAATAATAATAATAATAATAATGATAATAATAATAATAACAATAATAATAATAATAATAATAATAATAATAATAATAATAATAATAATAATAATAATAATAAAAATAATAATAATAATAATAATAATAATAATAATAATAATAATAATAATAATAATAATAATAATAATAATAATAATAATAATAATAATAATAATAATAATAATAATAATAATAATAATAATAATAATAATAATAATAATAATAATAATAATACCATTAGCAAAAACAATCATAAAAAAAAATAAACAATGCAAAAAAATTATAAATAAATAAATACTAAAGTCACCACTAAGTTAATACCATCATACCTTCACTTCATACTATCTCTTCTGAAGAAAGGAGGTGATGATATAACTTTCTGCCTAGTCATCATAAGTGAAAGTCAAAAGTTACAAAAGCTGACTCTCTCTTTTTTCTTTCTTTCTTGAAATTGAGAGAATAATCCACCGCTCCCTTTATTGATCCTCGGTGAAAATTAAGTCTAGGAGAGAGAGAGAGAGAGAGAGAGAGAGAGAGAGAGAGAGAGAGAGAAGACTCACACACACACACACACACACACACACACAGATAGAAACAGACAGACACACAGACAGACACATAAATACAAAGACAGACACCGACAGACAGACAGGATAATCAAGACTACCCAAGGGACACTCTCACTTCTCTGAATCTATTTTCAGTCTCTTGAAAGCTCTCAATAGGACCAGGGAGGCTCATTCCCATTTACGCCTTATAAGACCTCCACTTACAATCGGGAAGAAGGAAGAAGATGGAAGCCTCACCTCCCCCCCTTACTCCCCCCTCTACCTCCAATCAGGGGGAGGATGGTCCAACAGTGAAGATAATATCTGGTCCAATATTAACAGAAATAATGGTCCAGCACTGAGAGAGAACGGTCCACCACAAACAGAAGAGCCTCATCCACTAACAGAAGAGCCTCATCCGCTAACAGAAGAGCCTCATCCACTAACAGAAGAGACTCATCCACTAACAGAAGAGACTCATCCACTAACAGAAGAGACTCATCCACTAACAGAAGAGACTCATCCACTAACAGAAGATCCTCCTCCGCAAACAGAAACGGTTCTCTTACCAACAGACGAGCGGCGCCGTTGTGAGGATCTGTTTTTGCTTCTTCATCCATTTTGCTTAAGTGGTCTAATTGGCAAGGAGGGGAGTGAGTCCTTGTACCGCTTCAACTCTCTTGTGTGTTGGTGACGAGTGGTAGTGTTGATGTTGGTGTTGTTGGTGTTGTTGGTGGTGTTGTTGGTGTTGTTGTTGGTGTTGTTGGTGTTGGTGTTGTTGGTGTTGTTGTTGTTGTTGGTGTTGTTGGTGTTGGTGTTGTTGTTGGTGTTGTTGGTGTGTTGTGCTGGTAGTGGTGGTGTTGTTGTTGCATGGTGCGTGGTGGAGAAGGGTGGGGAGGAAGGAGAGGAATGATGAGGGTGGGAGAGGGAAGGAGGGTGGGGGATGGGAGGGGGTAGGGAGGAAGGGAGGGGTAGGAGGAGGAATGGAGGAAGGGAGGAGTGGGAGAAGGGACAAGTGGGTAGGAAGGAGATAGGGAGGAAAGGATAGGAAGAGGAGGAATAGAGGGATGAAGGGAAAGGATGGGGATGGAATGGTGAGGAATAGGAGGTGTAGGGGGATGGGGAGGAAGGGGAAGGTGAGGAAAATGGAACGAGTAGCGAGGAAGGAGAAGGATGGGGAGGAAGAGACCCCCCCCCCCTTCTCTCTCACTCCCTCACAGCGTTGTATGAAGGACCAAGTTAAGGGCTGATGAGAACAGTGAGAAAGTTTGGTCTCTCATCAGCGCCTGGGAAATGTATGTCTCAGGGAACAAAGTTGGTACTTCCTAGTGAGGTGGAATTGTATTATGGCGTAGGAGTTGAGTAAGGCCTCGACCAAGTATAGTTCTGGCGTTTAGTTTGGTGTGTTCCTGGAGGGGGTGGAGGATACTCTTGGCAATTGTCTTTAGTTGAAAGGTAGTGGGAGGAGGTAGTGTGGGGGAGGGGGTCGTTGTATGCGTGTGTCTGTAGGGGAAGGGGTCGTTGTATGCGTGTGTGGGGGTGAAAGCGTTTTGTGTGTGTTTGTGTGTGTGTGTGTGTGTGTGTGTGTGTTAGTTCTAGTCTGTGTATATATGAATTATTTAAATTAGGTTATGTTACGTTAAGTTAAATTTGGTTAAGATAAATTACATTAAGCCGGAATCAATTAGCAATACCCTCCCGTAAGACTCATCTCGTTCTCTAAGACTTTTCAACACCCAACACACCTGGACATACTGCATTAATCACTTCTCTTCATACCTGGAGTCACCGTAAAACACAGGTGCTCCTCAACGCTGACTGACAGACAGGTAATCCTCCTCCATTCAATACAGATTTAGAAACGACACGTATACCATTGAGAGTTTCCAGACACAATGTAATATTTTAGTATCTAATGAGGAATAATTATCGAGTTTGAGATTTAGGAGAGAAAATGCAATAATTCAGGTATTTTAGGTCTATAGTAATTTGAGGTGATATCATATTAGGGACGAGATATAACCTGTTCCTGTATTACGTGGATGGAATAATGTTTGGGTGGTTGGTAAACAGTGGCTGGTGAAATACACAGATTTGATAGAGACGAAATGCATTAATTCAGGTATTTCACGTTCAGGAATATATATATATATGTTTTGGTGCCTGACGGACAGTATATCAGAGAGCTTAAATAATATGTAATGCAGTTTCCAACACCAGGTAAACAATATGAACAATGTACAGCTGTAGGGTAGGTTAGGTTTATATTGTTGATGTTAGTACTTCTAATAATTCTCTACCATGACGTCAAACTATATGGTGTTCCTGTCAGACGTATGAGCATTATTTTCTTGTCACAATATATTCTGCAAAGTAACTACACACAGATAAGTAAACAATATTACCCAGGATAAATTGTTACATGGATAAATGATGATTAAACCCACAAGAAGAATAAAGAAAATAAACCAGAAGAAGAAAAGAAAGAGGATGTAAAAGAAGAAAGAAAGATAACGTATCAATTATCGACCATTGAGAATTTATGACTTCAGGAATTAAAGACAAGGGTAAATAAAGACAATAATAACAACCACACCAGAGAGAGAGAGAGAGAGAGAGAGAGAGAGAGGTAGTATCAGAGCAACATCCTGTACTTTTAACTCCTAGGTACAGGATAATTTAAGCTGTTTGCCTCGAATTTAGTGCAGTACTCCCTAATTTTTCGACAAAGTACTCGAGCCAGACTAGGTTGGGTACTTTCCCTCCTCGCAATATCACTGTGGCACCAAGAGACATCAACATCATCAGGGATTTGGAGAGAGTTGTGTGGAGTGATAGGGAGTAAAGTTAAAACAAAATACTCCCTCAATGGAACAGTCAATCAGTTAGTCACTTAATCGCTCAGGAGAGGTAGGGGTTGGGGTGAGGGTAGGGTGGTGTAGGCATCGGGGCTCGGGGATAGAGGATAGAGAATGGAGGTGGATGTTGGGAGGGGGGGGGGGGGGGGGGGGGGGGGGATTGACTGACCTACTACACGCATCTAAAATTGGTTGGAGTGATTGAGGTCTTCTATGTTATAAAAAATACCCTAAAAAACACATCCCCCCCAAAAATCCCTCGTTGACAACAACACGGTGGCTATATGGAAACAACGATCCAATGGCCGATGGGAAAAATATGTTCAGAGCTGAAGTGAACTGCTCGCTATCGACAGGTCTGTGGTCGAGTGTACGTGACTGCTGCTGTCACACGATTTATTTATTATTGTACTCAGTAACAAATCCTGTAGGTCTCATAGTTAGAACAAAAAAATAAAAACTGCGGAACAAAAATAATTAGAGACAGTATGACTATGTTGGTAAGGTTGAGGGTGATGCCGTGAAGATGTGTGTGTGTGTGTGTGTGTGTGTGTGTGTGTGTGTGTGAACCTAACCTAACATAACGCAACATAACATATCTCAATCTAACCTAATCCCATCGAACCTAACCTAACCTAACCTAACCAGCTGTTGTACTATGAGAATTAAGAGTTAGGTTCAAGGTTCAAAACTTGAGGTGGGTCTTAAGTGATAAGCTGTCAACATAAACACGAGGTTAAGGAAGGGGTGTAAAGTTTTATATCGTGTTTAATTCTGACACACTTAGAAAAGAGGGGAAGGGGAGTGGGGAAGGGGAGTGGAATTATGTGAGGGGAAGAAGGAGGAGGAAGAGGAGGAGAAGAAGGAGGAGGAGGGTAGTTATGTGAGAGGAAGAAGGATGAGGAGGAGGAGGAGGAGGGGAGAAAGCCGGGAGTGGAGTTACGTGAGGGGAAGGAGGAGAAGAAGGAGGAGGAGGAGGAATGAGAAGAAGAAGAAGAAGGAGGAGGTGGAGGATAAAGAAGGAGAAGAAGAAGGAGGAGTAGGAGGAATGAGAAGAAGAACAAGAAGGAGGAATGAGAAGAACAAGAGGGAGGTGGAGAAGACAGAAGGAGAAGGAGGAAAAGGAGGAAAAGGAGGAGGAGAAAGAGATGGCAAAGGGGGTAGGAGGGAAGGGAGGGAAGGGGGGAAAATGTAATAAGGTATGAGAAGAGGGGGAAATTGGAAAGAGGTAAAAAAGACGAGGGAAATGGGAATAGGGAAAAAGGAAAGGAGGAGATATCAAAGGGAGGAAAAGCAAAGGGACAGAGGGGAAGAATGGAAAATAAAGGGGAAAGAGGAAGAATGGTAAAAATAAGAGGAAGAGAAAAGAAGAAGAGGGAAAGGCAGGGGGAAAAATAGGATCGTAGAAGAGGGGAAATAAGAAAGGGAAGAGCGGAAATAAAAAGTAAAGAAGAGAAGAGAAGATAAGAGACAAACAGACAGACAGACAGACAGACAGAGGCGACATCCACAATAAGAAATCCACTATCAGCCAGTTACCACAAGAGACTCCGCTAAGACCGAAGTACCTACACTCCCTTTAGTAATTATAACCAATTGTCGTGGGTGGGAGGGGATGGTGTGTGAGTTAGGTTAGTCTATGGGGTGTAAAAGGAAGAGTTATTATATATTCTCGTAAGCTTGAGTTAAAAGCTCATGGTGGTGGTGGGAAAGGTTATCCTCACCACACACACACACACACACACACAAATACACAGATAGATGGTGGATTTAACGGGAGACAGACTGACAGACAGACCAAATAAGAAAGTAAATATACGTAATCAATAAAGAAACAATAAAAAACAATAATTAATAAAATACAAACATAAGCCAAAAAAAATAATAAAAATATATAGATAATTGATAGAAAAAAATAAAATAAGAAAAATAAAAGACTATAATCAAATATAACAATAGACAAAAAATTAATAAAACAAAAAGGTTAAAAAAAATTAAATAAAAATCCCCCTAAAAAGTGAATATTAAGATTTAGGAAAAAAAAAGATAAGAAAAAAGGTTAAATAACAGACCTTGATACTATAACTAACACTGAACCCGATTATTAAGTTAAGGGGAAATTCCTAACTATATAATTAACTGACTGAAATAAGGGGAGAGAGGATAAGGATGAGGGGAATAAAGAGGAGGTAAGAACGTAGAGTAGGAGGAGGAGGAGGAGGAGGAAGGAAGGAAGGGAGGGAGAGAAGGTAGGGTTGAGAAGAGTAAAGAGGAGGTAAGAACGTAGGAGGAGGAGGAGGAGGAAGGAAGGAAAGGAGAGAGAGAGAGAGAGAGAGATGAAGAAGAAGATTTAAGACGTGGGTTGAGAAGTATGAAGGGAAGGGAAGGGAAGGATGTGTGTATGTGTGTGTATGTGCGTGTGTGTGTGTGTGTGTGTGTGTGCGTATGTGCGTGTGTGTGTGTGTGTGTGTGTGTGCGTGTGTGTGTGTGTGTGTGTGTGTGTGTGTGTGTGTGTGTGTGTGTAGTGAGGATAATGACAGTCATTTTCTCGCGTGATGAAGATTCTTTCTCCATAAACTACAAATTTCTTAAAATATTTCGACGTTTATTGTAAGGGAATAAAGTATTTCTCGTTACGTTAGGGAATATTTACTAAAACATAACCTAACCTAACCTAACCTAACAAACCCTTTATAACAACGAGGGTGAGGTAAAAATTGGATATGTTTTATTTGACGTGAATAAAAAGATAGAGAAATATTCCGTAAAGGTGAGAAACATCTATCAGTCAGGTTAGGAAGGACAGGTAGCACAGGATGTTTAAATGTTGTTTTACGTAGGATATCATAAGACCTACTGTAGGATATCATTAGGTAATTAAGTTGGTATCCTTTATGTTGTAAAATATAACGTAAAACTGTATATTATATAACTAGACATTTTTAAAAACAACGAAATATACAATAAAATTAAACAAATACTTTCAATTAAAATCAAAATATTAAATAAGACGAAAGAGATAAATAACTATTTTGCATTAAACCACAAAATATTATAAAACAAAGTAAATTGATTAATACTTTACATTAAATATATTAAAACTACTCAGTAAAACTTCAACAAATAATTCTTAAGTTAATTTATGAAAGGCTACAATGAAAATTTTCTTTAAAACAAAATATTAAATAAAGATATAAGACTCAATAAATAGTTCCCCGCTTGTGGCTTAATATTGAGAATTTTATTATGATATAAACAAGAGAGTTTCGCTTCACCCGAGAGGAGAGTGAGGAGAGTTGAGGTGAAGAGGAGAGGGGAGGAGAGGGGAAGAGAGGATGAGAAAATGGGGAGATAAAGTGGATGGGGGGATGAAGATAGGAAATGGGAAGAGAGAGAGAGAGAGAGAGAGAGAGAGAGAGAGAGAGAGAGAGTAACAGAATGAAAAAAACATAAAAAGGAAACATACATGAGAGAAAGAGAAGACAAATAAGATGAAAAAAAGAGAAGGAAGAGAAAGAGAAAAAAAATAAAGAGAGCGAGGAATAGGTCATTTCTGTTTGTTAAAAGAAGGGATTTGACATTGTCGTAAAAACCAAGAAATTGGACTTAGGACAGCGTGAGATGGGTGAGCCTCTGGACTTGCTCTCTTCCCATCTTGTTGGACGTGAGGGAAAATTGCTGTGCAGGATGTCTTAATAATATGGTTTATGTCCCCTAAAGGTTACGAGACAGCAGCAGCAGGAACAGCAGGAACAGCAGCAAATGTGTGTTCCTCCTCCTGCTGTTACTACTGCTGTTACTTACTTACTGCTGTTACTTTCTACTGCTGTTACTTACTACTGCTGTTACTTATTACTGCTGTTACTTACTACTGCTGTTACTACTGCTGTTACTTACTACTGCTGTTACTACTGCTGTTACTTACTACTGCTGTTACTTACTACTGCTGTTACTACTGCTGTTACTTACTACTGCTGTTACAAGGAGGAGGAATAGGTGAGGAGAAAAAGAAGGGGGTGAGGGCTGGAGGAGAGAGAAGGGGCTAAGAGGAGGGAGATGAGGAGAAGGATGAAGGGTGGGTAAAGGTGAAGGAAGGGAAGAAAGAAAGGGAAAGAAAAGGGAGAAAAGGCAATGGAAAGGGGAGGTTGGGAAAGGTTGAAGGGGGGAAAAGGAAGAAGGTATCAACACCACCTTCCTCCTCTTCGTATGTTAATTAATACGACCAAAAGACTATATACAAACGCCATCTATTAACAAGCTTTAGAAATGCCAAAGTCATTTAATCTGAATGATGTAAATTAATTGGCCAGGTTTATATAATCCACAATAACACAAGGCAGGAATAGTACATCATAAGACCGTGTTGTTGTGTGGGTCAGATGTTATGGGTTGAGGATGTAGTGTATAAAAATTCCCACTCACTGATGACATTAAGTACAAAAATATAATACCATTCCCTAGTTGATAGTTTTCGTTTATAAGCAATAGATGGCGTTTGGATTTATATTTTAGTATTTGCTTAGGAGCTCTACTATAGCTGAACAAATACGTAATTTTTAAAACTTAAATATCCTTTCTCCTACCTATATAACAATGAATATATACGTGTATGAATGTGTATAATATGTATGAGGGAACTATATGCCAAATACACAGACAGACAGACAGACAGAACTCGTCACTGTGGTGTTGGCTGACCGCAAGAAGCTGCCTGATAGAGCTCCACTGTGACCAGGTCCGAGGGAAGATTTTTGTGTAGGATATTTTTATGCCTCCAGAAGGATACGAGACTGACAGCGAACAAACGGGATGCGGCTGCTGTTAGTCTGTGTCCCTGGGGAGAAGGAGTGTTGGGAGGGAAGTATAGGAGAGGAGGGAGGGGAGAAGGAGGAGGAGAGAGGGAAGGGAGAAGAAGAAATGGAAGGAAGAGTGGGAGAGGGAGAGGGTGAGGAGAGGAGAGGGAAGGAAGAGGAGGTAAGGGAGGGAAGGTAGAGGAGGAGATGGTAAAGGAGAGGAGAGAAGGAAGGGGGATAGTGTAGGAAAGGGAAGGGAGAGGAGGAGGAGAAGGAGGAATGTGGGAGAGGAAAAGATGTAGAAGAGGAGATAAATGAGAGGAGGAAGAGGAGGAGAGAGGAAACAGAAGAAAAAAAGTGTGGGAAAAAATGGAGAAGAAGAGAGGAAAGGAACTGAAGTAATGAAGAGAGGAAAAGTGATGGAAATAGAAGAGAGAAAAAGGAAAGAAGATAAGAAAAAACATGAAAATAGAAGAGTGAGATAAGAGAATAGATAAATAGAACTAATAATCAACAGAGGAATAAACTTAAGATGAAATAAATTGTCAGAAAGATAAAAAAGATGATAAAAAAGCAGAAAAAACACAAACAAAACGAGAGAAAATAGGCAAAAAAAACAAAAAAAAAACATTAACCGTTTCTTAACACACCATCAGAGAAATAAGGGTCCAAATCTCTTCACATATAGACAAACAAACACAAAAACAGGTAATAAATCATACTAGTAAGAAAAACAAAAGGGGCAGAAATCTAATCCATTTGACATACGTGATAAATCATGCCCAAAAAATCCCCTACAAAACAAAGACTATCACACACAACAGGAATTATATGGATTAATTACAACTCGCCAAAGTTAATCTCCTGTTGGGAATATATCACGGTGGTGGAGTGGGCAGGATAGGTAGAGTGGGCAGGATAGGTAGAGTGAGCAGAATAGGTAGAGTGGGCAGGATAGATAGAGTGGGCAGGATAGGTAGAGTGGGTAGGATAGGTAGAGTGGGCAGGATAAATGGAGTGGGCAAGATAAATGGAGTGGGCAGGATAAATGGAGTGGGCAGGATAGGTAGATTGGGTAGGATAGGTGGAGTAAGCTGGATAGGTGGAGTGATGATAATGATACACCGGTTCAAGTCTCTTACCTATCGACTACCTTACCTTTTGTACCTATGACTATTATTATTAAATTTATTTACTGTTTGTCACTGAGATAATGATGTGGGCCATAAGAGAAAAGAAACAGGGGAAGGATGTGATAAACGAAGGAGATGAAGAAAATAGAATGTAAATAGACAAAAGGCAGTGAAAATATAAAGGTGATTTAAGATGAAAGTTGGTGAGGTTTTTTATCCATCGATTCAATTATCCCTGTCTGTTTTTAGTAGTCATTATCTCCTCCCTCTTCCTCTTCTTCCTGTTCCTGTTCCCCCTCCTCCTCCTCTTCCTCTTCTTCCTCTTCTTCCTCCTCCTCTTTCTTCCTCCTCCCGATGCCAAACACAAAAGCGTCTTAAAACACGAATACGAATTAAAAGAATATCGAAGGATTTAATTCGATTCATCTTACTTAGCGCTTCTCCTTTATTGTTGGCCGTGGCTAATTTGCATATTCCGTGCTCCTTATCCACCGACATTGTTGTCATTCTCTCTCTCTCTCAAGGATCGTTCTGTGTGTTATTGATCTAGTAAATGTCTTCAAAGGCTCAGACGACCAATAGAACGACGTTTCACCATTCAGCATCAAGGGTAGATCACAGGCAGCAGTATTTCAGAACAACAGGAATACATAAAACACCTGTTAATGGTAACACACACACACACACACACACACACACACACACACACACACAACAACAACAACACTTGAAAGAAATAACGTATATCATTGGGGGTTTTTTCCCATTACCTGATTAAACAAACACTATTTATGATACAAGTGGCATTAACCAACAATTTAAATTCAAGTAGGAACATCAGGGCAATACTCAGGTTGGCCTCAAGTTTGTTTATAGAACAATTCAGATAAGAACATTAGTTAATGCTCAGAATTTACTCGAATTTGTTGACTTGAAAAACAAACAAGAAACAGAATAAATCGGGGTTTTTTTTTTTTTGCTTTTTTGTGGAGTTGTTGATGTGTGATAGAGAAGTAAAAGACATAATACGAGTGAATAATCAGTACTTTAGTGAATAATTATCATATATGAGTGAATAATGAGTACTTTAGTGGATAGTGATGAGTGGAGGTGTATGGGAGCGTGTTAAAGCACTGATCACCACCTTCATACAGTATAGGTGGCCACCCCCAGATGGTACAGTGTACTTACCCCCCACTGCTAGACTTAGGATCGATCTGGTTTTAGTAGTTTTATAAAGTGTTTTGAAAAGTAATACAGGGTGGAAAATATACTGAGGATAAAATTTAATGAGGCAAGTATATATTTAGATGATTATACACTGAGTCGACTATACACGGATATAATTATACACTGAGTCGACTATACACGGATATAATTATACACTGAGGCGACTATACACGGATATAATTATACACTGAGGCGACTATACACGGATATAATTATACAGTACACTGAGACGATTATACACCTTTGATTTCCTGTTTTGTTAGTGTTTGTGTGATATTAATTACCTGGAATATCGAAGAGGAAATCTCTCTCTCTCTCTCTCTCTCTCTCTCTCTCTCTCTCACACACAGGATTATATCACTCATCGTGGCGTCAGATCCGTTCACGCTTCATAATTACACCCTTCCCTCCTTCTCCTTCCCTCCTTCCCCCTCCTCTCCCCCCTACCTTCATCCATCTAGACTTACAAGATCGGGAAGACCCTGAACAAACTTTGAACGTTGAACTAAGCGTAGAAGTTCTAATTAAGCGCTTCTCTCTCTCTCTCTGTACTAGCTGTATGGATAATTAATAGCCAGATCTCTAATAGACTCAGTAGGACTATTTGACTATTTTTATTCTATTTAATTAATAACATTTGAAGTCGAAGTTTTATTCTTGTTAGGGATTAAAAAAAAATGATGGAAGTTCTTAAGTTGTTCGGAATAAATTCAGGTTTAGGAATTTATTTCATTTGGATTTAGTTAATATCTTGAGTATTGTTATTTGATATGAGTGTATTTCTGATAATTAATTTTGGGTGTTGGATTTATTCTGAATGGTTTAATAATCCCGCATCTAAATCCATACATATGACTATAGGTAAAGGCAATAAATCCCCCTCTCCCCCCCCCCAAAAAAAAACAGATAAGGGACACGAATAAAAATCTTTGTAACATATTCCACCTCTTCCTCATCAATCATTACTACCACTATTGAAAACTGGAACGTTAAGAAAAAAAAAAAGCCTTATGTGCTTGAATCATACGGGTGAACCACAAGTGCAAGTATAGTTCTTACGACTTGAGCAATTTCCGCCAGACACCAACACAAATCGACTATAATTGGGGCACCGAGTTTTTAATGAGTTTTCTCCTTCTTCTCTTTACAACTGCGTCGTTTCTCCTCGGGTTATTGAGGTGTTCTTGGTCGTTCATTGATTCGTAATTAAAACTACTGCCTCGACTGTTAAATTTTACTACTACTGCTGCTGCTGTTACACTTCTTTCCCTTCTCAAGATTTGTTATCAGGGGCAATGTGGTGGCTGCTTTAGAGACTGTACACTGTAGTTCATTATTCGGGGGGGGAAGACGCTGACGTGTAATTTGTATTTCTGAGTGTAAGTGGTGATGGTGGTAGTGTCATAGTACTCAATAGTGACTGGTAGTCCATGTACTCAATAGTTCCTAAGAGTCTAAGTATTAATTATGATATTTTTTTACTTGGAATACCTTAAAAGATCTGAATTTAGGCAGATAAAATATGAAAGAACAATAAAGGTTATTTTTTATAGATTTAAATTACTGTAAAAGCTTCCTTTCAATTGTTAACGAAACTTCTGAGAAAAAAAAATATATATGAGATTATTAAACACCTTAATTGAAAGATCAAATCCCCCCCCCACAAAAAAGTTACCATTATAAAACAAAAAGAAAGAACAGCCCCCCCAAAAGGATATTTTGAATAGTAAAAAAAAAAAGCCTTCCTGTTACTCAAACTCGGTGCAGTGGCGTAGACAAGTTTATACCTGGGACGAGATTGTGTCTCATTTAATATATATTCCTCACTCCTAGCCCAGACACTCACCCCCCCCCCCCCCCCCCACACATACCCACCCGGCTCCAAAACCCGAACTTTAGAGTAAAAAAAATAAATAAATAAAAAATATCCAACTCCCTCTGGAAATTTAATATTGAGACAAAGACCTTCGTTGTCTCTGCTGGAAATCCTTCAATGAATTACTGAAACGTTTTCGGTAAATATTGGATCAACAAAAATAACTTGGGGAGCTGTAGACGTCGCCGACTCGTTAACGGGTGTGGGAGGTAAAAGAGGGGAGGAAGGGAGAGGACTAGTGAGACGAGTGGGGGAGGTGAGAGAAGAGTGGGGGGAGGTGAGAGAAGAGTGGGGGGAGGTGAGAGAAGAATGGGGGTTGGTGAGAGAAGAGTAGGGGTTTGAAGTGAGAGATAAGATGAGATACAAGTTATGAAGTGGGAGTATGTTGGAGTGATGTGAAGAGAGAAGAAGAGAGATGCTGAGGTTGACGGGAGTGAGAGAGAGAGAATGAGAGAATGATGTTGTGATGCGAGAAACAAGAAGAGAAATATAGATTAATAGGAGTGAAAGAGAGAGAATGAGAGAATGATGTTGTGATGTGAGAAATAAAAATAGAAGTATAGGTTGATGGAATGAGGAAAGACAAGAATGAGTGAAAGAATGAGTAATGTAAAGTTCTAAAACATCCAAGACAACCACAAACATCTTGAAGAATGTAAAACTGAATATAAGAAAGATGAAAAAAGATGAATAATCGGAAAAGCCCAAGAATTATTCATTACCTCCGGATATAAACAGTGAATAAGGAACTAGAATTACTGAAAAATTATTGAGCCTAACCTAACCTAACCTTCCCTTTACTCAAATAACCCAAAATAAAGGAGATGGAGTAAAAAATAAATATTGAGACAAGTCGAAAGTTTTACAAAATACAGAAGAAAAAAAAATAAGACATGTATTAGAGAATAAGAAAAACTAATAAGTACAATTACTCAAAGAAAATTAAAGAAAATATAAAGAATTTGATGAATAAATATCAAATATCACGAAAATAATAAAGAAAAAAAATCCAAGAATATGAAAAAATCCCTCCCCCCCCCCAAAAAATCTAACAATATATTGGTAGGTAATTTTTTTCTTTATGTAATTATTTTATTTTAATTATTTTATTTTAAGGAATGATGATAAAGTGAAATGCCATAGATAGGAGCCTGCAGAATGTTGCGGAAGGCGAGGGAAGATATTCATCCAGACATTCTTGCCCAGTAAAGTGTGTGGTGCGTGTGTGTGTGGTGCGTGTGTGTGTGGTGCGTGTGTGTGTGGTGCGTGTGTGCGTGTATGTGTGTGTATGTGTATGTGGTCGTAGCCAGAATTGCTCCTCCGGTTCTAATGTATTTCTCTCTGACGTCAGAACGTAAATACACATAATTTCACGGAGCCTTGCGGGAACTAAGTAAAGGAACGAGGGTAGGAAGGAAGGAAGGAAGGATGAGAGACAGTAGGAAGGATGATGGCTGAGGGAATGGGGCCGTAGATGGAAGGAAAGGTATTGAGTAAAGGTAGATGTAAGAAAGACGACGAGAAGGAAAGAAAATGCGTGCTAAAGTCATAGGAAAAAGACGAAATAAATAAAAAAAAATAGGAGGATAGATAATAGGTAAAATGGAAGACGAAAGATGCGAGGAAAAATAAAAAAATGCAAACGGAGAAATAGTAACAGAAAGAAAGAGGAAAGGAAGAGAAGGTGATAGTGAAATTAAAGACACTGCAGTATAAGACTTGGTACAGAAGTTAGACGCCCACCACCACTATGCCACGAAGACTGCAACAGACGTCAGATATCTCCCAGCCACGACGATTATGTCATCCCGAAGTGACCCTGTAAATGTGACCTTGCTAGTGACCTTTTATGACCTTATTAGTCAGTTCTTTGACCTTAATAGTGAGTTCTTTGACCTTGATACTGACATCTTTGACCTTACTAGTGACCTCTTATGACCTTATTAGTGAGTTCTATGACCTTACTAGTGAGTTCTTTGACCTTGATACTGACATCTTTGACCTTACTAGTGACCTCTTATGGCCTTTTCCTCAAAACACGATCCACAAATCGATGAACATTCAGGTCCCAAATTACTACTGGGTAAACAGAGGCAAATCACGTAAAGAAACTTGCCTATAATTTTACTTTCCTTGCTGATCACACACACACACACACACACACACACACACACACACACACACACACACACACACACAAACACGGGATCGTCCGCCTTCGCTATTGTTGGCCAGTAAGTGTTTAGTGGTGAGTGGTTTGGGGTCAGGGTCACCTTTACTACCCAATAAGCGCTGCTGGTTCCCGGTAATGGCGGCGCTAACTCACTTACTCTCTCCCGTCAGGTGGGATGACCCTCCTGTTTACCTGTAACAAGAGTTGATTGGCGGTTGCAGGATGTGGCCAGACATTCGTTAATTAGTATATCATGTTGTGTTAATTCAAAGGTTACTGACGTGACGTGTGTGTGTGTGAAAGAGAGAGAGAGAGAGAGAGAGAGAGAGAGAGAGAGAATAATTATTGATATGTTCCGACCGCCTGACTAAAATTATCCTACTAAGACAAAGTGACTTGGCTTAAGTTCAATTAGCTAAGGTAACAAATAAGGTTAAGTTAGGTTAAGGTCAGAGTAAGTTTAGTTAGATTAAATTATAATTAGAGCTGGTTAGATTAATTTTGATCAGATTAGGTTAAATTAGGACACGGGTAGGTTAGGTTAAGCTAGGTTAGGTAAGGATCGTAGTGGGTTAGGTTCAGTGAGACAACACACACACACACACACACACATAAACATAACTACCATCACTCATGGTCAATAACCTTCACCTGCTGCCTTGAATCGAGAAGACCTTATCATTTCTCACTCCTCTTCTTTCCTTTGTTTCTCATCTCTCCTTCTCCTACCATTTATTCCCCTACTTCACCTCTTCTCTTTAATCCCCCCCCCCTTTCCTCCCTTAATTACCCTCATTTCTCGTTATATAGTCTCCATTTTGCCTTTATCCCTTGTTCCCTCTTCTCTTTAGTCATCACATTCATCTTCGCTTGTATGTTATCGTTCGTACTGATTTCATGTAAGGGAATGTGTTTAATTTTCACTGTATTTGTTGTTGAAATGTTTTGTAATGTTGATTTTTTTTCTTGTTGTTAATTGTCCTGTTTGTTTGTCTTTTATTGGTGGTGTCTTGTTTATTTGTTTTTATTTTTGTAAATGTCTTGTGATTTTTTTTTCTCTTTGTAAATGCCTTCAGTGTTTTTGTTTTGTTTTTGTTAATGTATTTATGTATGTTTTTTTTTTGTGTAGATTTGTTGTAAATGTTTTTGTTTGTTTGTTGGACAATTTATTATTTAATTTCACTGTTAATGTTGTTTTTATTGTTATAAATGAACTCACTTAATCTTATTGCCATTATTTATCACACAACAAATCAGCTTTCTTATTCATAGTGTACTAGATGAACCAAGCTTAAATGGTAATGAACGTCACTTTCTCAACACCACTTTCCCTTGAGAGGACAGAGTTATCATGTGTACCCCCCCCCCCACCACCACTTGGTCCACAAGATCGTGAAATAAATAAAGAAATGATTTTTTACTATTTTAATTATTTTTTTTTTATGATTTGAATTGTTGTATCTTTTTAGTTGTTATTTTGTTGTTGTAGATTGGAGCATTGTTGTTGTTAGCGTTATTGTTGTTGTTGTTGAAATTATTAAACAAAGAATGAAAATGACGAGTTTATTCTTAATAATTGTAGAGTAAGTAATACACATTCTCAATCTCACAATAACATTCTTACTTCTAGTTTAATAATTGCCACCATTTTTTTTTTATTATTATTATTTTACCTTCATCAACTTCCAGGAAAATACGACTTATAATGAAAACACAAAAGATTCTCATATTCTCTTTACCATCACGGATATTTACGCCATTTAAACAACGACTTCTATTAGTTTGTTTCAAGACTTCAATTGGAAGGAAGAAGAAAAAAACAACTTGGTGCCTTTCTTTCCTCGTTCGTTTTAATGTCTTGTGTCGGATATAAGTCGAGTCGAGTCAGATGAAACACACAAACACACACACACACACACATATAACCTCTCTCTCTCTGTCTCTCTCCGTCTCTCTCTTCTTTGTTGTATAATTATCTTTCTATTGTTTATTATTTCTATGTTTTCAGGTTTCTCATTTTGTGTCTCTTGTTATTTCAGTATATTGAATTTAACTCTCTCTCTCTCTCTCAACTCTTGCGTGCTGTGTCAATTCCTTGTAACTTTTTAAAAATGTTATCAAGCAGTTCGCGTAACTTAAGTCACCCAGACGTCATTTTCAGATGTCAAAGTTAGGTCTGGCTGTGACGTGTGACATTTGTAGTAAAAAAAAAAATATATATATATATGTCTGTATTGGCGATTTGACTATTTCTCGGATCCGGAATTAGGAATCGAACCAGTAAATGAAGCTGAACCCTTAACCCAAAACCTTATGTGGAGTCGATGAAACTGGGGTCAAATTCTACGGTAACAATGACAATAAAAAAAATACTACTACTACTAATAATAATAATAATAACAAAATAATAATAATAATAACCCAGTCAGAAAACACAGACCACGAACAAAAAAATAAGAGACAAACATTAATAACCTACAATAACTCAACTAGTATGGGGACGAGGCTAATGAAAGAACGTAACACAACAAAACACGAACGAAAGACATAATAAGAAAACATAATAACAAGGTAGAGTAAACAGTATGAGGGAGGGGATGTAAGGCCCACTAATCACGCGGACCAAAAGTTTGGGCATATATTTTGGGGAAAGAAATTAATAATTTTTTTTTTTTTTACTTTTTCCCTTAAATTAAAAGTCGTGTTTATTTTACCTGTAAGAGGCTTAGGTGTGGCTTGGGTGTCTGACCTCATTAACACCTGATGAATGTGAGTGAGCTTGTTGTCTTTTATAGGTATGTGTATGTGTGTGTGTATGTGTGTGTGTGTGTGTGTGTGTGTGTGCGAGTGTGTGTGCGAGTGTGTGTACATTAATTATCTCCTTCTACTCTCCTTTTAACTAGCTCATCCACCTCTCTAGATAATAAAATTTTATCTCCTTTTCTTTATTTCTTCTCCTGTTCAAATCTCTCTCTCTCTCTCTCTCTCTCTCTCTCTCTCTGCTGTCAGATTCATGGTGAGTCTAGCTTTTGTTTCTCTTACTTTCTCCTCATCATCTGTTATCGCCTTACACCAGTCACATGGAGATATTGAATGCATATTTCATTCTGTTTCATTCTAGTATATGCTGGCTCTTCACCTGGGTTGACTTCTTTCTTTCACTTTCCTCTTTTATTTTTTTCATTCATTCATTTTTGTTTTTTTTGGTTCTATGGATTTTTTTGTATTATTTTTGGATTATTGAGATGATTGCTACTTCGTTTTTTTTTTCTTCTTTCATTTATTCATTTTTACTTGGTTCTCTTTCATCCATTTTGTTTTTGTTTTCGTCCTTCTCATATATTTTATTTTTATTATTATTATTATTATTATAATACCCTATCCCTACTATTCCTCAATCGACTTTATATATAATTTCACTACAGTTACGAAAGGTCTGAGTACAAAATAGTGACAACCTTCCCCCTCCCTCCTTCTCCCTCCTCCTCCCCTCCTCCCCTCCCCCATTGACTCATTTTAGTCAGTAGGTCTAAATGTCACTCCGTTTCTCATTTCGAATATGGACGGGAGTGCATTGCAATGTATTAAGGAGAATGTGCAGTCAATATCCCATCGCTTCGTCCCAACTGACTCATTTAGATAAAAGCATTTCTAATAGTGTGAATGAGGCTTTTATACCAGTCGTGTGTTACGGATCGAAAATTCGTAATTGGTGGGATGTTTGTGTGGGTGTTTGTGGGATGTTTGTGTGGGTGTTTGTGGGAGTTTGTGTGGATGTTTGTGGGAGTTTGTGTGGGTGTTTGTGGGAGTTTGTGTGGGAGTTTGTGTGGGTGTTTGTGGGAATTTGTGGGGGGGGTGTTTGTGAGTGTTTGTGTGTATGGGGAGTGTTTGTGTGGGTGGTTGTGTGTATGGGGAAGGGGTGTTTGTGGTTAGTTGAGTGTTTTTTGTGTATGTATGTATGTATGTATGTATGAAAAAAGAAAAAGAAAATACATTCATGTGTTTATCCCACCTTGCATCACCAAACACAAAATCCCATTACAGGAACAAAACACCACGTCACCACATTCTCAAACCTGAACAACTGAAAAAAAGAGTCCCCCTCCCCCCCAAAAAAAATAATAGTACATGTCGTTAATTCCAAAATAACTCGACAGTTATATAATTCCTTATATTTACTATTTTTTTTCACCTATAACTTTTTTCCTAATTCCTTTTGTCACTAGAACACACAAGTTGTTAGTTCGTGGTTATTGTCAACACTACTACCATCACTGACACTACCACTATTATTCCTATTACTAATATCATCCTGTACCGTTATTATCATCACCACTACCACCACTATCACCACTACTGGCACGACCACCACCACCGCCAGCGTTAGCTAAGTGGACAAAGTTACTATCATCGTCGCCATCATCATCATCATCATCATCATCATCATCGTCATTGTCAATAAGCCAATTCATTTATCACGTCCATATTTCCTTTAAAATCAACAAAAACAATCAATTTGTCAGATTTTTTTTTACGATGCAAAGAAACTTGACTCTCAACAATAATAATAATAATACACAAGAACCTGTTACCTTTAAGGTGGAGTTGAGGGTGAGATCCAATCATCTTTAAGGACGAGCTGAGGTGAAAACCAATCAGTTTCAAGCACGCGGTGGTGAAGAGAACCAATGAGCTTCAAGCAAGGGAAAAAGGTGTGAGCCTATTGACTTTAAGCAGGCGACGAGGTGAAGGAAAAGTATAAAAAAAAATCAAGGCTGTGGGAACGAACGCACTATAAATACGACACACTTCCCCAGCCAATTACCTTTAAGTGCAAGAAGCAATGATTGATTGTCAACCAATCAGCGTAAAGCGAGAGGCAGGGTATGAAAGGTGCCAACCAGTGTGCTTTAATGCAAGACCAGTTGTTGACCAATCAGCTCTTGGCAAGAGACACTCTTCTAACCAATTAGCTTTAAGTGCTATGCACATTGTCCGCCAATAAGCTCTTAGTGCGAGACACGGAGCAGACCAATAAGCTTTAATTGGGAGATATCTTACTGGCCAATGAGAATGTAGGTGAGACATGACGATAGCCAATCATCTTTAATAGCGAGTGCAGTTGTATACAGATTGTCTTTGTTATTTAATCTCAAACCATCGAGGAATTTCGATCATATGACGTGAGTACGGCCCTATCTTCTGAGTGTGTCGAGGTGTTTCAATGTTGGAATGACAAGTGTTCGTTTCTCGTGAACACATTCTGGTATGTTGCTCCTTCTCTGTCTCGCTGTATCATAAATCCATGGTCAGTGTGTGTATCTGTCCCCTGCATGATGTGTGGCGATGCTGTGTATGTCACCGAGTGTGCGTGTGTGTGTGTGTGTTCTTCATGTTCTCTCCGCCTGCTAGAAGAGCAAGTAAGAGAACAGTCATATGTAACCACCCCACAAACACCCTTACTTACCTACTTTACGTAACTCTTCTTCCCTACCTCCTCCTCCCAAACATTCCCTGACAATTCCCAAGCATTTCTTTCCCCACTAACAGGTCATTATTCGCCCCACTCTTCCCCACCCCATCTTCCCTACTCCCCACCCTATGTATTACTTTCCCCCACTCCATTCCCCATTCCTCATCTTTTCACCTTCATTTAAAACTCGCTCATCAAGTATTAATTTCTCATTACATCTCTCCCATCAAACGTTACTATTTAGAAGGTCCCTCTATCAAACGTTTCCCCTCCATCAAACGTTCCCCTCCATCAAACGTTTCCCCTCCATCAAACGTTTCCCCTCCATCAAAAGTTTCCCCTCCATGAAACTTTTCCCCTCCCTCAAACGTTTCCTCTCCATCAAAACCTCTTATCATTTTTATCCCACAAAAGTGCATGCAGAGAAACCCACCCCGCCCGCCCGCCCGCCCGATGCAGGAATCATACAGTGCTCACCATGCATATTACAAGAAGGGTGGCAGCAACAAGCCCAGGTGTCTCTCCTCCAAACACCGCTCCACCCCACCTCTTGCATAACCCATGACCCAACCCATTACTGCAAAAGCTTGTTATTGCCCCCACTCGGCTACCACCGACACAACCATGTAATGTACTGGATTTTTTTTTAAAGACAAGAAAAGAAGAATACCGAATTTGTGAAGTCTTTGGTATATCTGAATATTTTCAGTGTGATTGTATATACACTTTAATATATCCTTTAAGTGTGAAGTCTTGCATGCATCTGAGTACATTATGAGTGAGAATTATTTGATAAACCTGAATTGAGTACTAATAATAAGAAATCTTTAAGTACACCTACCTTGCGTATTCAGAGCGTTAAATCTTGAGTACATTTGAGTATTTAAAGTGGGTTCTTTATAAATACTACATGACTGGCTTAGAATAGGTGATTTTAAGACCCTCGAGGACTGGAATAGTACTCGAGACAAAGGTTCATTAACACCACTTCTTTGATGGTGCTTGAATCATTTCTGGTTACAACTACGTGTTTGGAATGGAAGTGGGTGATAAGGCTGCTCGCTGGGTTACAGGTCACTACTACTGCTACTGTATTTTTTAGGTTATAGTATAGTAGCGAGTGTTCATGGTAGTACGTGTAAAAGGTAAGAGAGTAGATAGTAAATTTAGTGAAATGTTCATAAGCCACAAGACGGGGGTCATCGTGTAAATCTTTTTCTCGTTCTCTTACTCGTTTTCTCTCTCTCTCTCTCTCTATCTCTCTCTATCTCTCTCTTTCTCTCTCTCAACTTCAGAAGACTACAACGAATAGACAAAAAGGAAAAACTAACTAATACAGCAGAGAGTTAATTAAGACAAAGAGGGCAAAGGAGGAATCCACTTGGGAAAAAAATGAAGAAAAAACGGGAAGAAAAACCACACAACAAAAGAACTCTGTATACATAAGGTTTCCACAGCTTTGGTCCCCCCCCACCACCACCACCACCACCACCACCACCCTGAGTGAGAGACTACAATGAGGATACGAATTGTAGCCAAAATATTTACATGGAGAAAATATTTCCTTTTACACCGAGACCTTTAAATGCAAATTGTCAAGTTTTATTTGTTGTGTTGTTATTTTGTTTTTGTTGTTGTTGTTAATTAAGGTGAGATAGAAGAAAAGAGCCCGTATCTATCAGAGGTGAATTAGGAAAACACGAGACGAGAGAAAATTGAGGTAAATAACGAGGAAATGTTGTAAATAAGTGTATATAAGAATGTTTAGGTAAAGGATCATTTGTTTTAGTTAATGGAAGGGAAATTTAGACGTGATAAAGATAGAAGATAAATAGAGGTTGAGAAGGTTTAGTCTATATACAATGGGTGGTGGTGGTGGTGGTGGGAGTGGTGTTGGTGTTAGTGGTGGTAGTGAGTAGCAGTAGTGCTATTGTTAATGATAGCAGTGATGGTAGCTATAGTAGTGGTAGTAGTGGTGGTAGTAGAGGTAATAGTGATACCGATAATAGTAGTAGTAGTAAAGGAGAAGAAAAACACAATACGGGGAGAGAAGATAAATTACCATACAATAACAAACAGACATATATAACTAAACTATAATATAACTCTACGTCATCGTCATCCTCTGAGTATAGTCACTGCATTGAGTTTTAAGATTCCTGTAATAAATAACCATAATAACATTTGATTGTTGTTTTTACCTTAATGTATTATCGTTTCTCACAAAATATATTCCTTATGTGTAAAAATAAATCACCTTTAAATAACACTAAGGAAGATATATTATTTATATCATTGGTGAATATATGTGTTTTAATTTATCAATGTAATCTTTATTCTGTTATGTTTCTCTTTCCTTCTCCCACCCTTCTTCCCTCTTTTATTTTTTTTCTTTCCTTCTCCCCTCTCTTGATGCTATTTTTATTTGTTATTTTTAATTTTCTTGTTTGTTATACACCCTCTATACCCTCTTTCTCTCCGTCTCTGGATATTCTTTCTTTTCCTGTTTCTTTCTATTTGCCCTTACGTCTTCTATTTTCTTTCTCTTGTTTTCTTTTTGCATCCTATTCTTTCTACCATTCGTTGTTTTATAAGAGTTTTTATAATTTTCTTTGTTTTTCTTCAATTTTATTTGGTGGTGTTGATATGTTGCTCTGATTTACTGACATTATTTTCTTATTTTATCGTTTATTTGGTTTCTTCTTATACTATTTTTTTTCCTTTTTGTTTATTCATGTTTTTTTGTAATAATTTTGTCTATTTTAATTTGTCTGTTTTTATTCTTCTGTTAATATCTTTGTATTTTTATTATACTTTCACTTCACTTGTCTTTCATATTCCTTCTCTTCTCTTCCCTTATTAATACAGCAGTGCAGTGGCCGGGTGGATACTACACTCACCTCCTGACATAAAGGGTCTATGGTTTAATCCCTGTAGAATGGTAATCCACCCACCAAAGCATAAAAATGGCTGCCTAAAGTGACACGGTAGCGAAGTGGGGGGGAAGTCGAGTACTGAAGTGTTTTGTATTCACACTGCCCTTTAAAGGTAGTCATGCCTATTGGACCCACTTTCACTTTCGCTTCTATGTATATTAATTTAGGTGAAGTGGTGTCGAGGCTGTTCTGTTTATATGTGACTTTTTTTTCTCCTGTTTTTATCTTAGGAGTTGAAACCTTTGTCGCCATGTCCCTTGTACTGCCAGTGGAGGAACCTGACCCAACCCTCTTCCTTCTCTCCCCTACTCCTGCCGATAGTTTCAGTGTTTCCAGCTTAGTATTATAATATTACAATTCTCTAATACACACAAAGACGCATGCCATATGTCATCACAAAAATAATGGCCAAGTCCCAGGTTGCTGATCTGACTTTCTGCCTCATTTACACATAATTGCAGGGTCTCAATTGTTTCTCTTACTATTGACAACACAACATACATACAGTATACAATTTCTCACTATTTATTTTTGTTTGTTTTTATTTATTATAAATGTTATGTATTATGAATTATTATGAATTATTATTATTATTATTATTATTATTATTATTATTATTATTATTATTATTATTATTATTATTATTATTATTATTATTATTATTATTATTATCATCGGGGCCCCCCAGGCCCCAATGTGGGTCAGTGACCTGTGCCTGGGTGGGCTGATCCCCGTAAAAAAAATAAAAATAAAAATAGTGCCACTTCCACCAACATCCAAAGTTACCTACCACCTTTATCCCATACTAACTAAGCCAATCACCCCTTTTACCCTTCCCTGCCTTACACTGTTACCAGAGCAATGTCCTGACCTGATGATATTGCCCCTCTTCTCTCAGCCATACCCTATAAATGTCTGGGGTATTTGAGCACGTAAAATTTGGGAAACAATTCAGCCGTCCTCACAACATCCAAGAGCCTTGTTAGAAAAATTTATCGTCTTATTTACATTTTTCTCCTCTGGGATAACCTCGCTTGTGAAAATCCAGAGAAATTATTCAAGTCTGACGAGTATTCTTCTTCTGTGTGTGTGTGTGTGTGTGTGTGTGTTCCTGTGCGTGTGCCTGTGCCTGTGCGTGTGCGTGTGTGTGTGTGTGTGTGTGTGTGTGTGTGCCTGTGCGTGTGTGTTTCTGCCTGTGCGTGTGTGTGAGAACAGGACAATATCTTCCACAAATAACAAATATCTAACTTTTTCACACTATTACAATCAAAACGCTCCTCCGCCGACCTATTCTCCCTACGCGGCCATATCCAGTGTCTTATAACCAGGAAGGGCAAGAGAGGCCTTTATTATCTGCCTCACCTCACACCTTAACTACCGAGGATTTCCTTTAATAAACATGAACGAGGCATCTGTTTACTTAGTATCAGTAAACATTGAGAATTATCAAAGTCGACTGGTCTTCTTAATCCAACCTAGTGTCGTAAGTTTGGCATGAAGGTAGCTCGAGTTAGCTTACCTGGATTAAAGTAAACACCGACTTGTCTCTTATAGCAAGTGAGTATTAAAGGTTTTGGTGCTAAGGGGAGGCCTGGGTGGTGCTGATGGGGGGGTGAAAGTAAGGGGAGGGAAAGGGGAAAGAGGTAGACGGTGGAGGAAGGGGGCATTTAGAGAGTGTAAAAGGTATTAAGTTATAAGTGAGACTCTCTCTCTCTCTCTCTCTCTCTCTCTCTCTCTCTCTCTCTCTCTCTCTCTTATCATAAGGATCACTGGTTCGCGTCCTAAATACCCATAGTTCACCCAGTTGTGAGTGTGTTCCTAACTTTGCATTGGGGAAGTGAGAGAGAAAGAGAGAGAAGGAGTGAGACAGATGTATAAAGGCAGAGAGAGAGAGAGAGAGAGAGAGAGAGAGAGAGAGAGAGAGAACGTTCCTTTAACTTACGATCACATAAAAATTTGCTGAATATCCCGTTTTTATAACTCGATGGTGGTGATACAGCTTATATTTTCTGTTATGGAATCAGACCGTAAGCTCTTTCAATTTTTCGGTCATGGCTCCAGTGAGTACGTCAGTGATAAATGATCATAGCGTTTATATTTCCTTTTCCCTTTTTTTTTAACACGTGGAAATGAAAAGGGTAACTGGATGAATAATGATGAATAATATGAAGAAAAAAAATATTTGAATAAAGGGAAGATAGCAGGGAAGAGAAGGAAAACAAGAGGAAAAGGTAGATAAGAACATGAAGGAAAAGTAAGAATAAAAGAAAAACAACAACACAAAGGGAAAGATAGGAAAAGGAAATTAAGAAAAAAGTGGGAACAATACTTGACAAAAAGACAAATAATGTTCAGTATAATAAAAAAAGAAATAAACTCAGAAAATAAAATGTATTAAAAATAGAAAAAAACATCAGAAATAAAAAAAAAATAAAAGAAAAAGAATAATTATAAATAGAAAAACTAAAAATACAACAGGAATAATCACTTTAACTTCCCACTGACCAACACTCATACAAGATAACACACACGGCTGAGTTACCACATGAACGCTGTAGCACATAATTCGAGTGGGATTTTTTTTGTGAATGTTGTAAGAATGTTGGTTAATGTTGAATGTCGTTTGATATCATTAAAAAACTTTTAGTGAATTTTATGTAGAATGATATGTGATGGTATTAGTGGTCAGTATACTCCCGGTGTACGAGTGGGTCACAGGTTCGATTCCCTGCCAGTGTGAAATATATGGGTAAGCCTCTTTAAGCCATTGGCCTCTATATATCCAACAATAATTGGGAACCTGGCTGTTAAACTATTGCCGAATCGTGTTCCGGGGTAATGATTAACCGGTGAAATTGGCCAGTTATCCGGTGTTCCTGAGTAATTTCATGCCACTAGGTCATACAGTCCGTTACCTCAGGGTTGTGTTGTGCTGGTGACACTTTTGATATAAATAAATTCACGCTTAGGTTGGCCTTAGTGCTGTCTATCCTACAACATACATAGCGTCCAACTGTTGCTTTCCTAGAACTAACCCGTATATAACCACTGATGTATGTATGTAGTTACGAACACAACGTTGTAAGCAGTCAAATACCTAACTACAGTATTGGAGATGTACACACACACATACATGCATGACAACGAAAATCATACGTTAGCATATATCCATGAAGGTATATACTCCAGCACACGAACACAGATGTGAACGAAAACATATTATTATACACAAGCAGATAATTAAATGAGTAAGAAAACCTGAAAAAAAATCCTATTTTATGACCTCAACCGTATGGGTATATTTCAATATAGTTCATGATACAGTTCAACAAATCCCTTATTTAGCGCACAGGAACGTTTTAAATATGTGCACCGTTTCTATTTAGCCAGTATCATTGTCAGTCTCCGGCTTTTTCAGAAGAGAAACTGTTTTTGACAAACGATGAAAGAGCCAGAGCAGTGACACATACTGTGCAATTAACGGTGCCACACAATCCCTGACAAATTGGCTACCGAGGCACTCAAACGAACCTCTGGTCTATGTGGGGCCGGGGAGAGTAGTGTCCTTCATGTGTGTGTGTGTGTGTGTGTGTGTGCAAGATAAGAATTTATAGTTAAAGATGAGAGGTTCCGACACAAACACACACAGACAGGTTAAAGATAAATATAGAATGTTTGTGAAATTATAGTTCAAGAGAGAAACTCCTATGTTCCTCAAAGGCGAAATTGCTTTTACAAGAAGACTCTCCGCAATATTTCAAACACCAGTAGAATAAAAATTTATCTCAAAATGTTCACTACTTCCTCCTACTACCGACACATTTTCTCACAATAACTATTTCTCTTTGATCCACAATATGGTAATAGGTAGATGCTCTGTGATGTCAATAGAAATAGGTCAATATCAATTTCCGTAAAATGACTGAGAGAAGCGAGGGATTATTGTATTACCTGGGGGGGGGGCGGGAGGGGTCAAACCATATGGGACAGTTGCCTCGTATCGGCGAGTTACGCATAAGTTATCACAGGAGGAAAAGGGGGAATTAAAGGTTGTGTTTTACTCATCCCATTAAGATAGTGTTCATATTCTGATGTGTATTATCCCCTCGATCACAGAGATGTATAGGCGAGTACCGGGTTCTTCATATCTCTCTCTCTCTCTCTCTCTCTCCTCATAAGTAGTAAGCCATAACTCTACTTGTCATCCCACATACCTAACAAACTACAACAATTAATAAATTCTCTTTCCTTTTCTGTGTTGTTTCCTCGTTTCGTTAGTTCAGTCACTCGAGGCTTCACTGTTCGAGTGAGTGAGTCGACGATACCTGTAGCTCGTGTCAGTTTATTCAAATAGAAGGACATACAAAAATCGAGACAGCTAAAAAAATATTCATCCACCTCCTACGGCAAAACCTTGAAGGTGTAGTGAGTGGGGGTGGAAAAGAAACAGTACAGCACTAAAGCGATGGGTAGGAAATTCTACTTATCTCTTTGAAGTGAGAGATACATCTGAGAGATAATGTTATATCTCTCTGAAGTAAGGTGAGAGATAAAGAGTTAAGACTTTATGAGATTAGAAATGTAGTGGAATCAAGTTGCATTTTCATCTCGAATATAAACACACTCCACAACATATGTTTACGGAAGGTGATCGATGAACACTGCGACTCCTGTTGTCTCGGTAGGGTTGTCAAAATCCTTCGTCTGCTGTTTCATATTGTCTCACTAAATCGTAAAGATACTTCTTTAGGGGGAGCGAATATATAAAGTTTGATAATTCTGTAGTGGTTAAATGTTAATGGCACATGAGAATAACCAAAGGGAAAAGAAATATACTGAAAATAAAAGTAAAAAAATGTGCGAGTCGTGAGTTTTTCAGTAAATTCAATGGTTTTATGATTTTTTTCTCGAATTTCCAACTTGTTGTGCATATAGAAGCCAACATCTAGTTAAAATTAATTCAAACTAAATGTGAATGTCGTCAGTCCTAAACTTAACCTAACCTAACCTCACCATATTCAACACAACCTAATTAACTAAACCCAATCTAACCTAACCGATCAAACTAAACCTAATCTAACCTAACCTAACCTAACCTAACCTAACCTAACCTAACCTAACCTAAACTCAACTAAATTTAGGTAAAAACGGAGATATCGCAATATAAAAGACAGTTTTCAATGATGTTAGAGCCGACAAAAAAAAGACCTTTATACTCTCAGGTGAGTCTTCTGTACTATGATGCTTTAATTACCTGTTTATCCCTTGAAGATGAGGGTTTATGGAGTCAGGGCATGGCAGTAATAATGATCAAAGGAAACTCTATCATACTATAAATATGCAGGAATAAAATGTCAAGAAAAATCAATAAAATGTGAAAATAAATACAAAAAAGTAAAAAAAAAGTCGACCAGGAAAAAGAATTTAAAAGAGGTTGAACGGACCAGAAAATAGTGAGGAATTGAGGAGAGAGAAAATAACACTTTTTATTCTTGAATTATAAAAGAAAAAAAGGACGATGTTTAGAAAAAAAAATGAACAACTGAAGATTTTTGAAAAGGTTCTGAATTTTAAAGGGAGGGGGGGGGGGTAAAATGTTACTTTGAAATAAAATAAATAAGAGTACAGGAAGGTGATGGGGATGAATGTGGACAGGTGTTACAAAGAATTCTAGTGGAAAATACAAAAACACTCTTATTTATATATACACACGCAAGGAAAAACATAGAAACATATAAAAACACATAAAAAACATAACAAATACGTAAGAACACATAAAAACATAAAAAAACAAAAAATCATAAAAAACAAAAAAAAAATCATAAAAACACAAAAATACATAAAAAATCATAAAACACATAAAACACATTAAAATACATACAAAACGAATAAAAACAAAAATACATAAAATACATAAAAAACGACCTTAAGTAAACACTGTCTATGCTGATGAAAGTCCCAAGCCATTTCGGGGATGAAAACAAACTTGTCCACCTGGCCTTTATGGTCTATTTACCTCTGCTTTGACTACCTGTGACCCGACCTTAACTTATTTAGCCAAGGGCTTTTAGTATCCCAGACCCTGTAATGGATTCACTAGTGAGAGGAGTAGACGGATA
Organism: Homarus americanus; assembly: GCF_018991925.1. NCBI lineage: Eukaryota > Metazoa > Arthropoda > Malacostraca > Decapoda > Nephropidae > Homarus > Homarus americanus. The sequence continues at coordinate 5,412,898 of NW_024743709.1, forward strand.
ATGACCGATTGTTGAAGATCTACTCCTGTCTATGGCGATGGTGGAGAGAGTAGGTCGAAAAGGTGGAGGAAAGATGGAGGAAGGGGAATAGGAGGAGGGGGAAGGAGGTAGAGGAGGTGGAAGAGGGAGGAGTAAGTGTGTGTGTGTGTGTGTGTGTGTGTGTGTGTAATGTATGTGTGTATGTAATATATGTCTTTCAGATGGTTCTATTAAATAAATACAAACACGAAAATAAATAATATATAATCACCATAACTCAAGATCAATACTGCCTTCTCTCCCTCCCTTCCTCCCTCTCTCCTTCCTCCCTCCCTCTCTCCCTCCAACATTACAGTCTGGCCAAATTCCTCTGTGGGAACTACTTCTTCATCTAGCACTCCAGTATTGTGTAACACTCTCAGTACCGCCGGGTTTATAGTGAAGGTTTATGACACCAGACCTTCAATTTGGTCGTCAGGTTCGCCTTTTACACCGCTCTCCTACTTCATAAATCTGTGCCAAGCAGGACGGCCGATATTCTGAAGATTATAGCAGATTTCTTCCTTTTCCAGCAGAGTCCATGGCTGGACATATTTTGCTTTTGGGGATATGATGATTCTGACAGGGTTTTATTTTCTGTCTGTCTGTCTGTCTGTCTGTCTGTCTAAACTCTCTCTCTCTCTCTCTCTCTCTCTCTCTTGGTATTTCTATATTTTTGCTGCAGTTTTCCGCTATTTTTCTCTCGCTTCACCTGTTCTCTTTCTCCTTTACATTTTTCATGGCAAGTGTCAGTCAATCTGTGTTTGTTACATTTTGTGTCACTTTTTTGTTTTCCTTTTACTTGTTCATCTTTTTTTTTGTCTTCTCTGTCTGTCTGTCTTATGTTTCGACTTTCATTATATTTTTTTATTAATAATTATTGTTTTGTTTTATATATTTTCATAATAATTTTCATAATAATGTGTGTGTGTGTGTGTGTGTGTGTGTGTGTGTGTGTGTCTATTGATCTCACATTTGAAGATACACTTAGTTTAATCTGTATTTGTAGTTTCAGACGAGCCAGTTAAAGTTGTGTGTGTGTGTGTGTGGCGTTGATCACGGATGCGATAAGGCAATTGACAATACGTGTTAAGTTAGTTGGAGTTCAGTTGTGTAATTAGTTGTATAATTAGTTGTGTGGAATTGAATTTGATCCTAAATTGAACGTATAATCTGTAATAGAATCGTGAGGAGAATAAATTGAATCTAGGGTTGAATAAACATTACATGAAGTTGACGAATTGAGATGGATCCTTCTTTGGATGTACCTTATGATTTAGCGGTGTTGAATTATTGCAAGATGGAGTTTTGGGTGAGGATAAGGACTTCGGCTTTCCTCTTCTCATATCCATTTCACCTTTTCACTGTATATTCATGCATATACAGTAAGCCTTTCTGTATCTTGGGTGACTAAGGGGATGTATTTCATGAGAGAGAAAGAGAGAGAGAGAGAGAGAGAGAGAGAGTCTGTTTGTGAGCATATCTCTCTCACAATATACTTTTAACCCCAAACACTAATTACTTATCCCTTAAAAGATAAGTCAAGGTCATTATTTATATCCTCTTTTTTTTCTTGTTTCCTTGTTGACAAACATAACAAAAAAAATCAGCAGCTCCGGGGAATTATACAGTTGAGGCAACACTATAATTACGAGATCTGTCTGGTGAATACTGGCGTTTAAAGATTAATAGCTAGAGGGAGGAGGGTGAGAGGGGTGAATCTAAATTAATTTGCATGTTGTAGTAGATGATACAATGTTCATTTAATGTGGTCTAAAATCAAAAGCTTTTATCAGAGAATAATTTAGGGCAAAAAAAAAATAAGAAAATTAAATTAATGTTAGGGAATTGATCTCTTTAGTTGGCAAATTTTCTTCTCCGGTTTATTATTATTATTTTTATTTTATTTTACATTTAGTTATATTTTTATACACGTAAATATTTATAGTTTCATTCTACAGACGATAACAAGTTCAGTTTGATCTCGTGGGTCAGTGACGATAACTACATCGTTAATTTGTTTTTGTTTTTGCTTTTATTTTACAGAGATATATTTACGTTTGTCTCTCCCTTGGGTCAGTAGTTATAACAGCATGGTCATCAGATGCGCCTCACCACGCCACGGGAAACAAAAGCTTCTGAGGTTTAAAGAGGAAGTCAAGTTTCAACGTGTGGAAGTGGCAGTAACCCCCCCCTAACTTAGCCACCGACCTACCCACCCACAAACCCTCCTACCCACCCACCCACCCACCCACAAACCCTCCTATCCACCCACCCACCCACCCACAAACCCTCCTATCCACCCACCCTGCCTCCGCCTCGCTCTTTCCCCACTGAGTCCTATTTTTTCCTCCTCTTCTTCCTCATGTTCCTCCCCATTCTTCCTTTTCCTCCTCCCTTTCCTTCTCTACCTCTTTCTCCTACTTCACTTCCTTCTCCATCTCCTCTTCCTTCTCCACCACCACCTCCTCCTCCTTCTCCACCACCACCACCTTCTTCTCCTCCTCCTCCTCCTCCTCCCCCTATCTTCTCCTCCTCCTCTTCCTCCTCCTCCCTCTATCTTCTCCTCCTCCTCCTCCTCCTACCTCCAATATCGGGTGCTGGAGGACGCATGTGAGTAACTTCTCCTAAAATGAAAAGTTACATACATGGATGATCCTTTTATCGAGCTTCGCCTACACGTCGGTGATTGGTTTATCGAGGTTAAAACAAATGTAGGTGATTGGTGGATCGAGGTGTAAATCCACGTCGCTAATTGGTCAGACTATGTTACATACACAATCTCATTAGTGAATTCTTGTGTTATTTGTCTTTTAATAATTCATTTACTACAGCAAAGATTATACTATAACAAAAAAATTATTTGTTTTTTATTTGCACATCTCTTCCAACATTTAATAATATATGGAATTATTTTCTAAAATTTTATGTGAAAAATAATATTTAAAAGCCTTAATTGAAGTTCTTTGGTGTGTGTGTGTGTGTGTGTGTGTGTGTGTGTGTGTGTGTGTGTGTGTGTGTGTGTGTGTGTGTGTGTGTGTGTGTGTGTATGTGTGTGTGTGTCGGTAACCAAGACTACAGGGTATGAATGACTCTTGACTCGTAACCACGACAGAGGACAATTTTTGTCCTCTACTGAAGTGGTCTGTTTGTTACTCTGGCTTCTTCTTCTTCTTACTCTTCTTCTTCGTCGTCTTCTATCTTCTTCTTCGTCTTCTTCTATCTTCATCTTTTTCTTCTCCAGTGACATCCTTGACTTTATAGTCACTTAAAACTTCCTTTTTTTTAGAACTTTAAGCTTAACGACACTTATAAAACCCGCTCTATAAAGCTGACTGAAAGCTTGTATACACTCCAGTTCATCAGGGACCAACATGTTCAATATATTTTGCAATGTTTTTTTTTTGTATCCATCATCCAGTGAAGAAAGAAAAAAAATACTAACTTTTATTTTACCTATTGGCTTGAAATATGTTTTGAACGTCAGTGAAAGAGCGAGAGAGGAAAAAATAAACACAGATCTCAAAGCTTATCGTCTACCAGGAAGGAGAGTAGTGCTTCAGTGACACAAGATGACCTCAATAACCACTGAAAAAATTACAGCGTATGATATTTTTTTTTTACCCCAACTGATCAAGCACAGTCAACCAACACCAGGATATCAACTTTAGTGAAAAAAAGATATGAGTTTAAAAAATTCCTTCAGAAGACTCGTGGATTTACGTTAGTTCAGGGGGAATTCAATACGTTAGTAGGTTAGTAAGCGGAATTCAATACAGTAATAGATTAGTGCATGAGGAAGTCAATTCATTAATTTATTAGTGCATGAGGAAGTCAGTGCACTCATAAACTAGTGCATGAGGAATTCAATACAGTAATAGATTAGTTCATGAGGAAGTCAATGCATTAATAAATTAGTGTATGAGGAAGTCAATACATTAATAGATTAGTGTTTGAGGAAGTCAATACATTCATAAACTAGTGCTTGAGGAAGTCAATACAATAATAAATTAGTCCACGGGGAAGACAAAAGACAAGAAACCATTACCAACTCAGTGTAATAATAAAGTATCTCACAATATTAATCAGTCAACTTAGGTGAACAAAATATAACATTGTATCAGGAAACGAGAACATTAATGTCTACCTCAATGTATCAGAAGACAGAAGCACTAATGGACACCTAGAATATTTCAAGGTAAGGTCATTAATACATGGACAAAGGCTATTTAGGAAGCAGTTCTGTGAGATGAATTAATTATGAGACCAGAGCTTTTGGGAGGAGGAAGAGGTGTATAAGTTATAACGTGAGTGCATTAGGGTGGTCAGTAGTATAGTGAGTGTATCGGGGTAAATGGATAGTGCATTGGTGATAGGTTAGCTTGGGTTGGGTTGGGTTAGGTTAGGTTAGATTAGGTTAATGTTAGGTTAGGTTAGGTTGAAAAGGTAACTCAATTAACACACTTACTTTTTTTTTTTTAGGGAATAAATGTTATGTGGAAGAGATGAATCATTGTTAGGGAAAATTGTGCCCAATGTAAATAACGTCGAAGAACGAAAAATTGTTACATTAATGAAGAACGAAGTGAACGACCCACTAAAACCCTAACTAGATCTGTGTCTTGGATGCATCGTCATGTTTATGGTAGTTTCCTCCTGCGCCATTTTGAAGAGAGAGTTACTGGTGCTATTGGAGTCACAGTAACACCATCGGGGAACCATTATTTAGAAGACCACACAAGGTACTATTACTACCACCACACCTACCACTATCACTACTATACCACTACTACCACCATCACCACCACGACCACGACCTCTACAACTATTACTGATACTGACTGACGACTTGTGGATAATGGAACAATGGAATTAATGAAGCTATCAGTATTGTGGTAAGCCTCTTTAACGTCTCTTAAAGGACCGGTGGATGCATGGGACTTTACATGGGCTATTATTATTGGGATTACTTAGGCCCTTTAAAATTACAGGGGCTACTAAGACACACACACACACACACACACACACATACACACACACAAGGAAAAAAATCTTTAACCTGACCTTGTGTTCAAAAAAAAGTTAGTTCATCATGATACAATAGGTAGATAGAGAGAGTTCCTCACCCTATCAACTCACGCTTCATAAGGCAGTTCACACTATCCGTCTAATGACATTTGCATGCTGGTAAGGGCTCATACCGTCGGCCTGTGATATCAAGACCTGGAACTATGTATGTGTGTGCATACCGATCAACTGCCCCCCCCCCCTCTCTCTCTCTCTCTCTCTCTCTCTCTCTCTCTCTCTCTGTATATATATCTTTTTCTATGTCTGTCTGTCTGTCTGTCTGTCTGTCTGTCTGATACAAATACCTATTGGCGTTGTGGTCACATAAAGACGGATAAACAACCTGCAAGATAGACGGAACAATAAGATACATATACCATTATACTTATAGAATGAGAGACAGAAACAGACGCACAGATACAGACACCCCGTCACTTAGACAGAGAGACAGACATACAGACACTACCATCCTCACATAGACAGACACAGACAGACACACCCCCCCCTCTCACAGACAGACTGGCTACTGAAGGAGGGGTGGGGGGGGATACGAGCAGCAGTAGTAGTGGCAGTAGTAGTACCCGTCTCCCAAGCAGTGTCCGCCACACACACATAAGTAACCGGAGTTTTAATACAATTTTACAACCCAACATTACATTAAGAATTCAGACAACGTTTGGACACAGAATCAACTCAATTTTGACTGATACTTTAAGACATTTCCTCCTCTTTTAATGTCCTTTTGTTTATCTTTTGTTTTTGTTTTAATGTCCAAATAAAATTATATATTTCAGAGATACCAGATTTTGTATTTGGTATTAAAGAAGAAATATATTGATACATTTGTATTCACTCGGAGACAGATAAATGCAGTCGGTCAGTTGGTTAGTTGGTCAGTTTAGCTCCGGCAAAGCTAACGACGTCGTAAGCTATATCGTAAATTCTAGTTTTGTGTTTTCCTTATTATTCTATCGAGGGTTTAAGTGAGTTCTTTGTATTCAATTTCAGCGGCGACTTGTAAGCTAAGGACAATATGTTCAACAATAAATGTTCTTTGTCATTGTTTACTTACTTAAGCTACTGATTGTTTGTGTTTCAAGGAATGTTCTTGTTTACTTTCTTATTTATTAAGTAACTCATTGTTTTTCTCAGGTATAAACTCTTCTATGGGTGGAGGAAATTTGTCTAGTTAAACTGATAATATAATCGTTGTTTACATTCGTGACGTAATGTTTTTGTAGGTAAAATTATGACCCAGGTAATACGTCATACCCCTTAGTTAATACGTCATCAGTTAAGGTCAGAAATAACGAGAAATTACATACAAATACTAAGAAAAAATTACGAAACAATTCTATAGTGACAATCAAACAAATCCTGCCAACAAAAAGAGGCTGATCTGTTGATGGACTGTTTATCGAGGTTGACTGTTGACACTTTGTTTATCGATTATGTCAACACAAACAGCTGAGAGGAACTTGGTAAACACGCGCCCATCAGTGAAGGTGAAGAGTCTGTAGTCACCTCGGGGTCACAACCTCAGTAAGTCCACTATTAGAACTACAGACAATTGGAACTTAGGAAGGGATCCATATCACCAACGGCAGCCAGAGAAAATTAAAACTTTTAAATTGGAGAGAATTGACAACCAGAGGGTAACTATGTGTGTGTGTGTGTGTGTGTGTGTGTGTGTGTGTGTGTGTGTGGGTGTGTGTGTGTGTGTGTGTGTGTGTTGCAGTGACGAAAATATTAAGCATTACATTAAATAATTACCACAAGCAAGGGAGAGGAAGAGACTCACATAAAATAATATTTCCTCATCCTTTTCCCAAGCGGTTCACCAAGTAGAACGACGTCACCACGATACATACTCGCTCGCTTCCATTCTTGAGGCTGAAGAAAGACACACACTTCTTACATTCCGTCCACCTCCCTCTCCCTCCGGCTCACTCCCACAATGCACCGCTCTTTTTGGTCCGTTGGGTCCAGTGCAGCAGCAGCAACAGAGGACAGCAGCCGGACAACAGCAGGAAGAGACTACTGCTCAAAACCCTGGCAGCAGCAGCAAGATATAATTAGTAGCTAAAGTTGCTGTAAAACGAACATTAGAAAAATGCGTTATGTGGCTCAATCTGGGTCGCGGCCGCCACACTCCTCGGTAATTGCTTTCTGGGTCGCGCTTATGCCGCACTCACCCCCCCCCCCCCCACCACCACACTCTTGAGTCGCTAGCTCTACCTCCTATCACCCGGGGTGTTATAATCGTGTGTGTGTGTGTGTGTGTGTGTGCGGTTGACAGTGTTCAATTCGTATATACATGATCAAAACACCGTCCCCGCTAGTTTCAGTATCGATAATTGACGTCATACAGATGAACAACATAAACACCAATCAACACAAACAGGAAAGACACCATCGTCCAGAGCTCACCTGTGTGACGTAAGATGGTCTTTAACACTTGAGAATCTAAGGTCATTTCAGTCATGTTTACACTAATGGTCGATGTATCACCTATTAACAAGACTTAGAGGGTTAGTGATTCTTGTGAGGTTTTAGGGAATTAAGTCAAGGATTAGGTATTTGCCTTTCTTGCCCTTTCTTGCCCTTTCTTGCCCTTTCTTTTTTTATTCCTTTGTACTTTTTTACTTTTCCCATAACCCTTCCTTCCTTCCTTCACAGTTCCATGCAGTAATTCCTTTCTTTCATCTCTCTTATTTCTTGTTTCTTTTTTCCTTCGCTTAACTGAATTCTCTCTTCTTTTATGCCTGAAATTCCATTTCTTCCTTTTATTATCCATTAAAAACTCCTTCCACTTATTCTTCTCCTCTTCTCAAACTCCTTCCTTCCTTCCTTCCTTCCTTTCCTTATCCCCTGAGTCGCTTCCCTTCTCCCTTCATCCTTTCCTCCCTCCTTCCATTTCCCATATCATCTTTTCCTTTCTCTCCCTTCCCTGTTGTTACTTCCTTCCCTTTCACTTCCGTTTGTCTCCCTTCCTCCCTGAAACATCTGCCTCTCCTTAACCCCCCCTTACACACACACACACACACGCACACACCATGTGACACACGCCATTTCCCCTCGTCTCGAATTTCAAAGGTTGTGTGTATGTGTGTATGTGTGTGTGTGTGTGTGTGTGTGTGTGTGTCCAAATCAACACTCCACCTCACTCAAGGCTATATGGAAGTCCCTAACTGATTCATTCACCTACGTTATAAAAATACTAATTAATTTTGTTTACCTGTTCTACCTTTCCTAATTAAAAGGAAAAAAAAAGGTTAACGTAAGGAATATTCCCGACTGAACCCCTCCTCCCCCCCCCTTCCACACTAGGTTGTAAGGCTTCCCGCTACACCGTCGTCCGCCCGCCCCCACATGTCCTCCTCCCGCACGCCCACCAGCTGTGTGTGAGAGGGAAGGTATCACTTTCTGCTGCTTAATAGAGTCAGGGGCTGGGGGTGGGTGGGTGACAGCCAGGTGTCTTAAATGGCCGCGGTGTCACACTTGATTTTAATATTTTAATGGTAAATATTTTTTTGGTGTAATAATATTCTATTAAAGTTTGAGAAGTTAATTATAAATAACGATTACCTAAGAGAGAGGGAGAGAGAGAGAGAGAGAGGGAGAGGGAGAGGGAGAGAGAGAGAGAGAGAACAGAACAGATAAATATAACTTCCATAAAACTTATAATAACATCACACCACCGATCATTATTCTATCTTTCTCCTTTATAAATTGCTAACTACAATTAAGGGTTGTTAACTCTAAATCCATAGCGAGAATTTATACAACAACAACAACACGTTACCAAACCATATACTACCATAGTTGACTAGGGTGACAAACAATAACAAAAGTCCTAACCTAACCTAACCAAACCTAACCAAACCAAACCTAACCAAACCTAACCAAACCAAACCAAACCTAACCTAACCAAACCAAACCAAACCAAACCTAACCTAACCTAACCAAACCAAACCAAACCAAACCTAACCTAACCTAACCTAACCAAACCTAACCTAACCTAGAGAATGTAAAGATGGTAACTGAGGGTGGTAGGAGGAGGGCAGCCAGTTCCTATAAAGACTTGGAGCTTCCTTCCTTCCTGCCTCCTAACCCCCCTTCTCTTTACTTCCTCTCGTCATCCCTCCTACCCCTCCTCCTTCCTTTCCTTTGTCCTTCTCACCCCTCCTTTCCATCCTTCTTCCTTTCCCTCCTTACATCCTTCCAACCCTTCCTTCATCCTTACCACCCCTCCCCTCCCCTCTTTCTTCCTCCTTAACCCCCTCCTCTCCTACCCCCTTCCCCCCCCCCTTCCTCTCTCCCTTCCTACCTTCATCCTTCTCACCCCCCACTCCCTTCTTTCCGCCTCTTTAACCCCCTCCTTAACCTCTCCTCTCCCCCTTTACCTCACCTCCCTCACCCGCAACAATTCGAGGAAGAGAAAAACACTGAGAGTTCACGAGTCAAGCCAATATTTTTTTTCCGATACGGGTCGATTCATTTTGGTGCGGCAGACATCAAGGAACAGGCTCTTCTTTCTCTCTCTCTCTCTCTCTCTCTCTTTTCTCGTTTTGTCTCTCTTTCTCTTCTTTCACTCTTTTTCTTGATTTCTCTATTTTTATCGTTTTTTCTGTTTATTTCTCTCTTTTTCTATCTTCTCTTTCTTTTCCTTTTCTTTCTCTCTTTTTCTCTGTCTGCTTTAGTACATAATACTGTATTCCGCCTCTTCTCTTGTATGTTTATGTGTATGTGCGGATGTCTCTATGTGTGTATGGCAACATATGAGCTTCCATCTATGTGTGTGGAGTGTCGTATACATGAATTCGTTTACCACATGTGTTATATAATTTACATATTCGTAAATCAGTGTAAAAAGAGTGTACGGGTTAAGGCTACACCCCCCTCTTTCATTCACAATTACACAACATTCCCACGCACAAACATACACCCATACACGTATACAAGGCCCTTCTGTATACGATGCTCTCCCTTCTAAAATGACCCCAGTGTCTATTTTCATATACAGGAAGGTAATGCACAGTCTATATTTGTATACAGATTGCCGACGTCAGCCTCTTCGAATCAGATGGTGTAGGAAGGAATGGTTTTGTGTGTGTGTGTGTGTGTGTGTGTGTGTGTTTTGTGCCAGACTGGTATTGACTATCTTTCAACTGGTTCTCTTATCTTTGGCAAGCAAGACGTTATTCACACACACACACACACACACACACACACACACACACACACACACACACACACACACACACACACACACACACACACACACACACAGGTATACGAGTACACTAGAGTTTTTCTCTCTCTATAAAAGTGAGAGAGAGAGAGAGAGAGAGAGAGAGAGAGAGAGAGAGAGATTCACCCAGCAGATGATACATAGAATGAGATAAAACAAGAGAGAAAAATACCTCAAGAAGAATGACGTGTCACTAGAGCAACGATGACTCAGTGTGTCATTCTTGGCGACTGTCATAGCAACGGAGGCATCAGGCAACGTCCCCCTGATGGCCTAGATAGCAGTGCCTCGTCAATCAGACTTCGGCCTTTATCAGCCTATGGATTTCCGCTCTATCATGCCCCGAAGGAATAATGTCCCTATCTTGGTATAAAAAAAGAAAGATGGCGGATGTTGAGAGATGTTCTTGTAACTCAGTTTTTTGTTTTGTTCCTGTGTTTTGGTGTTCGTGTTTTCCTGTCGACTAATTGTGAGTTATGAAGAGCATCTAATGTTAATAAAAAATTCTTAGTAATAAAAGTAATGATAATGGATAAAAATAACAATATATATATAAAATAATAATATGTATATATGTATGTATGTATATATATGTATGTCCTGACCAACAAGAGACAGTGACAAAAATGCTAATCAACCAATCATTAACATCAAAGACCACGGAGACCAAGACTCAGTACCAACCATGAGAGCTGTAGTGGAAGTGATATCATAATAAAGACTTGGATACTAAACTCAAGAGAAAGTATAAGATGAAAACGTGTGTCAGGATTGTTAATAACTGGTGATTCTGGTCTTATCCGGAGCAGACAGCGATAAATGGTTGTCATAAGTGCCAGCAAAAATATAATATCGAAGAAAAACAGAAGATTGTCCTCCCCCCCCCCCGAGCAACACACACACACACACACACACACACACACACACACACACACACACACACACACACACACACACACACACAAACACACACACACACACACACACAGACACACACATTTTGAGGATTTTATCAAGGAAAAGGGACAGCAGCCACAAGATATACGGCACACCTCCCTTATCACACTCACACACCTATCGGGACGCAATGATAAATATGATAATGTTTATTCTGTTATGGTGTAATAATAAATGATGATTATTCTGAAAATGGATGACCAACACCACCTTAATATTCTTCGGCGCATTAAAATAAAAGCAAAATACGTGTTTCCCAGTGACATATTTTCCAGTGTAGAGCAGTGCCAGAACATTCAGTACAGTGTTGTTATAATTCTATGCTCGCGCTAAAAATGCCATTTCAGAGAACTCACTGCCTCGTGCCTTCCTGAAAGTCGGCACAAATGTATTTCAGCAAAATATTTCTCTTTCCTTTTCCGTCGTGATTCACAGAGAAAGCATTTCCCTGCGTGTAAATCCGATAAACAGGATGATATTTATTTACACAAACTTACAGTAGCTCCACCTCTCTTTATTTACATTTTGTCATTCTCGAAGGACAACCGAATTTACGATTGATGTTTGGATGGTGACACAAACAGAATTAATCAAGGAAATCAAAATATAAAATACACTGATCATCGTTCATAAACCTGTATGTAAAGAGGGCAACTCCCAATATAGCTCACGACCTACTTGATTCACGTCTGGTGCTCGATGGGTGAACACACTCCTGCTCCTCCGACGTAATATCATTTTCACCGAAAGATGATTTATAGTTTTAGCCTCATATTCTTTTCTAAATCAAAACAATACACACTACCATTACTACTACTACTACTACTACTACTACTACTACTACTACTACTGTACTACCACTGGGTACTTTTGGCATATACCAACGTTTGTTTTGTGAACATATCCGAGTGGAATAATATTTATGTTATAGGTGAGTGCACACCAACAAAACTTTGATAAAAAATAATGTTTGTTTAAAATTATTGAAGTCATGTCGTGATGTGCATAATTAATGATTATATATGATACATTAACTTTGACTAACTTGACTATATTTATATTCTATTTAAATTAGTGATGAAAAAATGAGAACTATCAATAAGACACTATGTTATTATACTTCAAAATGTATCAACTATTTTTTTATCTCTGGTAAAAAAAAATTAATTAGAGATGTATTTTGTTTCGTTTTTGGTGTTCAGATTAATTTTATTATGTTAGGGAGTAAAATTTTATTATATTTACTTTATACCGTCTTCATCTTATAAGTTGGTCTTATTTAATCTCAAGTATTCTAAACATGAGTAAATAATATTACCATTTTAAGTTACTTATTTGTTTTGTGAGTTAACTAAGAATACTTTACTTGTGTTATAAATCATACGGGTATTAGAGTTTATCCAAATAGGAGAGAAAATGCCATAGTGTTTTGTTTACTCAAACACAGACAGCAACAGAGGCCCATCACTTCCCCACACGAGTATAATCTGATATACAGGTTATCGTCTTCTAAAGTGTAATGACATTATATCAAGCACAGTCAGTTAAGTCTGTGTTTATCCACAAACCAAGACAGCGTCCAGCGGCAGACAGACAGACACACGGGACAGGTCGACGTAGGCGAATACTGTACGTATTGGACAAATAGCGTTGGCTGAAAGATTATTTACATTTCGTTAAACTTTAAGGATGGGACAATGGCGTCACCAGGTGCTGGCAAAAGGAAATAGGTCTTTTATTAGAATGTTATTGTCGTGCTGCCGGCCATTGTTGCGTATGCAAATTACCTGTGACTGATCCGTATGTGGAATAAATCTTTAAAATGGGAATTTTATCTGATTTTGGTCATGATGTTGATATATATATATATATATGCGTGCATGTGTGTGTGTGTGCCGCACCTCATGGACATACTGATAGATAGGAAAACCGGATCGTTGACATATAAGAGGGATGAAACAGCTGATGGATGACAACTTCAGATGGATGATATACATAGATGATCTACATGATGTATGACACCCCTAATGGATGCAACGGTGGATGACGCACCCGATAAATGACATACCAGATCGAAGTCTGGATGATATGGATGACTCCTCAACCTTCTTTGGGATAGAAAACTTCGCTAACTATAGAAATGCTCTTTAAGCTGGAGACAAAAAGTGTGTTTCTTGTCTCTGTTGTTTGTGTTTACTGTAATTATCTACCTTTAAGAGTCTGAACTACCTGTTGCTTTCTTTGGCTAGTTAGAGGAGACTGTTGGACCATTGTTTTCAGTATAGTTTTTTGTTTATACCGAGAAAACATGTTATGGTTGTAATGGAGACAGAAGCCAAACAACGGGAAGAAAAAGGTTTGCTACAACGTAAACAAAACTATTACTCTCTGCTTATTTGTGTCTATTTTGTAGGGAAATTTTTATCAAGTTTATTTTTTTTTAATTTTGGTTATATATAAAAGACAATATTTTACTCTGTATGTTTACGTGTGTGTGTGTGTGTGTGTGTGTGTGTGTGTGTGTGTCGTCTAAGTTGGAGTTTTAAATTCTGAACACAAAAAAGATCGTCCAATTTATATGTGTACAACCAACAAGCGTCTGTGTTTCCCTACATTTGAAACTAATTACGTAGATCTTAGTGTTTCCCCCTGTCAGGAATCAGAGGACGAGGGTTAAGGCTAGCAATAACACGGGTTGTATTCAAGGGGGTTAAATAAGGTATACCCTCCAGACTGCTCTCACCCTGATGCACCCGGGAGCTGGAGAGGGAAGGAGAGGGAGAGAGGAAGGGAGAGAGGAAGGGAGAGAGGGGGGGAAGTGAGGGAGGGAGGGAGGGAGGGAGACACAGGAATTTGAGAAACCTACCAGTAGACTTGACCCAAACTTATCATACAGCACTAAAACTTAATTCCGTTTGACAATGTAATGGATTCAGAAAGGTGAGGACTAGTGGTAGGAAGAGTGAGTACGAAGGACAAATAGAGGAAGTGTATTGATCACATAGGGAACGAAGTTTAAAAAATAATCTGGTAATAACATGTAAAGCACCTTATAAATTTTCCTTTAGGGTAATAATAATAATAGTGTTTCCGTCATCAACTATGTAACCAAGTCTATTGATATTAATATTTATTAAAAACATCCACAAGACAACATATAAAACCCATTCATTAACATCAAAGGAACTATAATTTCTTCCCTTCGCCATAAAAATAAAAAAAGATACACAAAATCAATCAAACTCCTATTAAAAAAAAAAAGATTACCTTACTAAACAAATCAGTCACAACTAATTTGCATACTCAACAATAGCCGACACATCACGACCATACCATGCAAATAAAAGACCTACTTTCTTTTGCCCTCTCCCGCGTGACGCCATTGTCCCGTTCTTAAACTTTAACGAAATGTAAATAATCTTTGAGCTGAGACTATTTGCTCAATATGTATTCACCAGCGTCAACCTGTCCTGTGGGATTGGCATTTCAGGAGGCAGGCTATGTATGAAATAATAGTACTGTACTGACGACGTTATACATAAATGATACATGTATTCATTATGCATATTTTAATACATTTTAACGTATATCTCTCAGGTATACAGTATATATATTACAGGTTTTATATGAGTATAGTATAAAATAAATCGTAGTGTAGTATTCATTTTGACACAAATTCGCATAACAACCATACACATCAAACAGATTATATAACCTAGGATTATCCCTACACTGTGTATGTTAATGTATCATTTAACCAACATTCACAACATTGCAGAGAAAAGGATAACGTACTTTATTAACTGCATCACAAATATCATATTACAGCAATACCCCAAAAATTAGATTATTTTAAAATATACGATTAATTAATAAAAATAATCTTCCTCGAATTATACACATATAATTTTCTAACATAAACAAAAGTTAAATAGTATAACAAAATATAGTAATTATAGTAAACTAGTTAACCCAATGTTTTCTACGTGCTACACAAAATACTACGCACTATGACAACAATCTTTATCGCCTGGCATTAAACTCCACAGAATTTACCCCAAGGCGAGAGAGGTAGAATTAGCTCGTTTTAACACCGGCTGTCACATCAAAGTCTCCAAAGTTTCTTCTAAAATGCGACGTAAATTGACAAAGTTAGCTGAGGCTAGAGACGATAACTTTAATTTTCCAAGGTAATTAGACACGTTATTAGATAGATAAAGGGCAAATAACATACTTATCTTACATTATAATGACAAAATAAATAATTTCCTTTCACACAAATTATCAATCTTATTTTGTAGAATATTTCGTTATCTTTAAACATATATCAAAGGGAATTAAATGATTTCTATCGTTATATATTGAATGAAAATAAACAATAACAATTTAAACTACAAAATACTTTAAAAATTCTCTTTGTCTCTTCTCGACTGGTCCACAAAATCCTAACCCTGATGCCTTAGATTGAGTTCACACGCTAAGCCTTACTGAGAAAAGAATTTATCTTCTCTTCGTGTTACAGTTTCTTGCCTCAGTCGCGTTTAGAACTTAGTTTTATTTGTATTCTTGTGTTCTAGGTCATGTCGGGGTGATTAAGTCAGCTCTAGTGGGGTGTCTAGTGGCCTTGGGTAGGTAAGTGTTATGGTTGAGTAGTTAAGAATAGTGTTTAAAGAGTGAAGGGGAATTGGGTTGATTTGGAATTGTGTTGTTGGTATGTTGTCGGAATATGGTGTGTGTGTGTGTGTGTGTGTGTGTGTGTGTGTGTGTAAGAGAGAGAGAGAGAGAATCCTATTACCACTTCTATAAAAAGATATCAACAAATTATCCTCTTTCTTCCTTCACTCACAACAAAACCCAAGGAAAAACAAATATTTAAAATACAAACAAAATCACTAAAACCAACTAAGTAAATAAACCAAATTTTCTTCTGTCTATCAATAATCATAACTTTTTTTTATCACTCTTGTGTAAGTTGGATCAAGGAAGTAAAAACAAAAATAACTCAGAGAAATGGGATAAATAATAATAACAAAATTAGGAAGAATGGTAAAAAAAAAAAAAACTGAACAAGATTAAGACAACAAGCAGGTATATTATTCACACATTACCTGTTCCCTATTCGTCTTATTCTTCTAAATATATAAAGTAAATATAAACAACACCTTCCATCGTCAATAAATAAATAAATAAATAAACAATAAAAAAAAACTCATCAAACGTAAAATATCAAAATCAAAACAAACTTAAGTCACAAACAAGCAGCACCAACGAGGAAATACCAACAGAAATAGTCTTAAAGATAATCCGAAAGAGGAAAATCTTTTGACGTCAACATTTAATCTGCGTCGAGCTTACCTGAGGGGGCCAGGGTCGAGGCTCAGGGCGAGTCACTGATTGACAACCCAGCCAGGTAACACTACACCTGGGAGAAGGAAGGGATGGAGGGAAGGAGGGAGGGAGGAAGGAAGGAAGGAGGGGATGAGTAAGGTAGATAAATATAAAA